>NW_012123933.1:0-1036 GCF_000951035.1 Colobus angolensis palliatus
TTGTAGTGAGCCAAGATCACACCACTGCACTCCAGCCTGGGCAACAGAGTAAGACTCTGTCTCAAAAAAAGAGGAAGCAATAAAACTTTATGAGCAATCCTAAGAGAATGTCTTTATGATATAGGAGTAGACAAAAACTCAAAAAGGACACAAAAAGTGCTCACTCTAAGGGGAAAAAAACATCAACGGGATCATTTTAGAATTAAGAGCTTCTTTTCGGAAAAATGATACCATTAAGAGAGTGATGAGGCAGGCTAGAGAATAGGAGAGGAAATGCTATGATAGGAAGTAATCTCCAACATGTTGGTAAGTGAAAAAGGGGCGTGGCAGAACAGCATGGATAGAACAATGAACAGATACGGACAAAAAGAGCAGCCATTAGAAATTACACAATGGTGTCTCCTCTGCATCTCAGCCTTCTAGTATCATAGATCAATAGTGCCAAAGTGAAAACACTGTCAATAAATTTCTGAAGGAAAATGTGCATCTTGTTTTAAGTTGAGTATTAACTGAAAGTCTCACTCAGGCTGAAAACCTAAATTGATGATGTTGCTACTTGGGATAGTCCATTACAATCGCCTCCATTGTCAGCTACATCCGCACCTCATCTGGACAGACATTCACTCGGCATGCAAGGTGGATGCTCATCAAAGCCCCCTTCTGCTGGGGCCTTCCTGCAACCAGCAACACCCAAGGACCCCTGCACACGATCCACCCACAGGGCGTGGTTCCTCAGGATTTTCTTTCTCTACTCCCTATTATATTGTTCTGGATATTTTTCTTTACCTGCTTAATTACCAAAATAGTAGAAAAAGAGAGATTTTTAATTACTATACTAAGGAAATGGAATGTTTAATCCTCAAAAGTCAAGGCTGTCATTCATTAATAGGTTGTGCTGTCCAGGCACAGCAACTCACACCTGTAATCCCACCAGTTTGGGAGGCTGAGGCAGGTGGATCACTTGAGGCCAGGAGTCCAAGACCAGCCTGGCCAACATAGTGAGACCCCCATCTCTACTAAAAATACAAAAATTGGC
>NW_012123934.1:0-2618 GCF_000951035.1 Colobus angolensis palliatus
TGCCACTGCACTCCAGCCTGGGCCATACAGCGAGATTCCATCTCAAAAAAACAAACAAATAAAACAAAACAAAACAAATAATAATATGGTAGATTTAAATTTAATCATAAAAATGATTACATTAAATGTAAATGGTCTAAACATTCCAAATAAAAGAATTGTCGGATTGGATATAAAAAGACAAAACCCACTACATATTACCTATAAGAAACCCACTTCAAATACAAAGACAAAGAGAGGTTAAAAGTAAAAGTATGGAAAAAACATGCTATGCTAACACTAAGACAAAGAAAGCTTATGTGGCTTTATTAATATGAGACAAATCAGACTTCAGGATGAGAAAAATTACTAGAGATAAAGAAGGGCATTATGTAATGATAAAAGGGGTCAATTCACCAAGAGGCATAAAATTCCTTAATGCATATATACCTAAACGTAAAGATTCAAAATACACAAAGCAAAACTGACAGAACTGAAAGAATAAATAGAAAAACCCACAGTTATAGTTGGAGACTTCGATAGTCCTCTCTCAAAAAATTTATAGAGCAATTCTACAAAAAAATCTGCAAGTATCTAGAGGTCATAAACACGATTAGCAAACTTGAGCTCATTAATGTTTATAAAACATTTTACCCAACAAGAGCAGACTGCATATCCTTTTCAAGTGCAAGAAATAATGTGCAAGGCGTTCACACTGAAAAATATAAAACATTGCTGAAAGAAATTAAGAAAGACTTAAATAAACGGAGATATGTATTATGTTCATGGATCAGAATCCTTAAAACTGATTAATAAGACAAACACCATGATAAAAAATTGGCAAAGATTTAAACAGTCATGTCACCAAAGAAGATATATAAATAGCAAATGAGCACATGAAAAGATGATCAACATTATTACTCATTAGGGAAATGCAAATTAATGCTGCAATGAGCTACCACTATCACTAACATTTAAAGAACTGATGATTTTAGGTTTTGATGGAGAGGTGCAACAACGTGAACTGTCATACCTTGCTGCTGAGAATGCAGCAGCACTCAGCAAAGTGCAGCAAAGCACTCAGCACAGCCACTTTGGGAAGCAGTTTGGCAGTTTCTTTCTTTCTTTTTCTTTTTTTTTTTTTTGAGACCCAGTCTCCCTCTGTCACCCAGGCTGGAGTGCGGTGGCATGAACTCGGCTCACTGCAACCTCCGCCTCCCAGTTCAAGCAATTCTCCTGCCTCAGCCTCCCAAGTAGCTGGGATTACAGGCACATGCCTGGCTAACTTTTTCTATTTTTAGTAGACACAGGGTTTCACCATGTTGGCCAGGCTGGTCTCAAACTCCTGACCTCAAGTGATCCGTTTGCCTCAGCCTCCCAAAGTGCTGGGATAACAGGTGTGAGTCATCGAGCCCAGCGGTAGTTTTTAAAAAGTTAAATACAGTTTTACTATTCCACCCAGAAATCCCACTCCTAGGTACTTACTTGAGAGGAATGAAAATATAGGTCAGCCCAAAGACATATTCAAATGCTCATAGCAATTGTATTCTTTTTTTTTTTTTTTTTAGATGGAGTCTTGCTCTGTTGCCCAGGCTGGAGTGCAGTGGCGCGATCTCCGTTCACTGCAAGCTCCACCTCCCGGGTTCATGCCGTTCTCCTGCCTCAGCCTCCTGAGTAGCTGGGACAACAGGTGCCCACCACCATGCCTAGCTAGTTTTTTTTGTATTTCTAGTAAAGACGGGGTTTCACAGTGTTTGCCAGTATGAGCAATTGTGTTCTTATTGGACCCAAGTTGGAAATAACCCTCATGTCTAATGACAAGTAAATGGATAAACAAACTGTGGCAAATGAACATAATGGAATACTATTCGGCAGTGAAAAGAAATGAGCTACTGGCATAAGCAACATGAAGAATCTCAAAAACGTGATCCAAAATGAAGGAAGACGAGGCACAAAAGACTCCATAGCTAATCATTTCATTTATGTGACCTTCTAAAAAAGTCGAAACTATGGCAGCAGAAAGCACATCAGTGGTTGCCAGGGAGGGAGGAGGAGAATATTGGCTGAAAAGAAGCACAAGGAATACAAATACTGTGTCATGACTGTAGTGGTGGTTACACACCCATGTATATTTGTCAAAATGTGCTGAGTTATATGCTAAAATTTGATGAAATTTATTGTATGTAAATTACATCTCATTAAAGATGTAGTTTATCTTTAGCAGCATCTGAACCAGGTGCCTTCTCTGCTTGGTTTAGATGCTGTTAAGTCTTAGGTGGCCTTCTACATATGGTCACTCCCAGCTCTCCGCTTCTCCTGTTGTAGAAAACTATTGATATTTGCAGGGCAGTCCTTGGGGGTAGAGGGCTGAAGTGGAACATGCAGAAGTCTGGGAGGGTTGTGTCTGTCTGCATGAGAAGGATGGCCAAACACTCAAAACCCTTCTGTGCAGCTTCTTCTGGGAGGACAGCCAGTGTGTTTAGGAAAAAGAGTAATTCTGTGCCTCTCCTGAAACTACATGTCAAAGGGACCAAGGGGTGGGAAATGACAAGGATGCTTGAAGCAACTCTGACAGTGGCATCTGAGCCTTGGAAATACCAGCCATGGTGTCTTCCCTGCTGAAATGTTCACAGGAAGCA
>NW_012123935.1:0-2030 GCF_000951035.1 Colobus angolensis palliatus
GATCCACCCATCTCGGCCTCCCAAAGTGCTGGGATTACAGGCGTGAGCCACCGCGCCCGGCCTAAACCTCTTTTCTTTATAAATTACCCAGCCTCAGCTGAGCACGGTGACTCACGCTTATAATCCCAGCACTTTGGGAGGCTGATGCAGGCAGATGACTTGAACCTGAGAGTTTGAGACCAGTGTGGGCAACATGGCAAAACCCCATCTCTACAAAAAATACAAAAATTTGCCACGTGTGGTGGTGCATGCCTGTGGTCCCAGCTACTCAGGAGGATCACTGGAGCCTGGGGAGATTGAAGCCACAGTGAGCTGTGATCACACCACTGCCCTCCAGTCTGAGTAACAGAGTGAGACCCTGCCTCAAAATAAATAGATAAATAAGTAAAAATTACCCAGCCTCAGATATTTCTTTATAGCAGCATAAAAACAGTTTAATACAGGACACACAAAAAAATGGAAAGTTTCCATGCTCATGGATAGGACTAATTAATATTGGTTAAATGATAATACTACCCAAAGCAGTTTACAGATTCAGTGCAATCCCTATCAAAATACCAATGAAATTCTTCAGAGAAATAAAAGCAACAATTCTAAAATTTACATGGAACTACAAAAGACCCCAAATAGCCAAAGCAATCCTCAGCAGAAAGAACAAAGCTGGAAGTGTCACACTACGTCACCTCAAAATACAGTACAAAGTTGGCCGGCCACAGTGGCTTATGCCTGTAATCCCAGCAGTTTGGGAGGCCAAGGCGGGCGGATCATTTGAGGTCAGGAGTTCAAGACCAGTCTGGCCAACATGGTAAAACCCCATCTCTGCTAAAAATACAAAAATTAACCAGGCGTGGTGGTGCACGCCTGTAGTCCCAGCTATTTGGGAGGCTGAGGTGGGAGAATTGCTTGAACCCTGGAGGTGGAGATTGTCATGCACCAAGATCATGCCACTGCACTCCAGCCTAGGCGACAGAGCACTCTGTTTCAAAGAAAACAAACAAGCACCTGCAAAGCTGTAGTGACCATATCAGCATGGCATTGGCAAAAAAAAAACAAAGCAACCGACACAAAGACCAGTGGAACAGAACCCAGAACCCAGATGTAAATTCACATGTTTACAGCCAACCCATTTTTAACAAAGGCACCAAGAACATCCAATGGACAAAAGACAGTCTCTTCAATAAATGGTGCTGTAAAAACAGCATAACCATATGCAGAAGAATGAAACTGGACCTCTATCCCTCACTGTATGCAAAAAAATAATAATAATAATAATTAGAGACTTAGTTCTAAGACCTGACATTATGAAACTACTAGAATAAATATTGAGGGCCAGGTGCGGCGGCTCACACCTGTAATTCCAGTTTTTGGGGAGCCCAAGACAGGAGGATCACTTGAGGCCAGGAGTTTGATACCAGCCTGGGCAACAGAGTGAGACTCCTTCTCTATAAAAAATGAAACTAGCTGGGCACAGTGGTGCATTCCTGTAGTCTCAGCTACTCAGGAAGCTGAGGCAGGAGGATTCCTTGAGCCCTGGAGTTCAAGATTATAGTGAGTTGTGATCGTGCTGCTGTACTCCAGCTGTGGTGACAGAGCAAGATAATTGTCTCAAAATAAAAGATTGGGGAAAGGCTCCAGGACATTTTTCTGGGCAAAGATTTTTTTATGTAAGACCTCAAAAGCACAGGCAACCAAAGCAAAAATAGACAAAAGAGATTACATCAAGCTAAAAATCTTCTGCACAGGGTGGCATGGTGGCTCACACCTGTAATCCCAGCACTTTGGGAGGTCAACGTGGCGGATCACAAGGTCAAGAGATCAAGACCATCCTGGCCAACATGGTGAAACCCCATCTCTACTGAAAATACGAAAATTAGCTGGGTGTGGTGGCGCGCGCCTGTAATTCCAGCTACTCAGGAGGCTGAGGCAGAAGAATTGCTTGAACCCGGGAGGTAGAGATCACCGTGAGCCAAGATCACGCTGCTGCACTCCAGTCTGGCAACAAAGCAAGAGTCCCTCTCAAAAAAAAAGAA
>NW_012123936.1:0-1409 GCF_000951035.1 Colobus angolensis palliatus
TATATATATACTTAATTTAGTATATATATAATTTAGCAGGATATATATACTGCTAAAATATTATATTACTATATTATATTACAATTAAATATTATAGTAATACAGTAAACCTAAATTAGACACAAGTGTTACAAACCTCACAGGAAAAACAGATTATTCCTCCCCACCCCCAAATTAGGCAATTAAACATATAATAAAGGAATATATCCAATGTACTAAGAAAAAATAGCATCAAAACAGAGATATCAAACAGAATTTCAGTTTAATGTATTATGATTTAAGAATGGAGTTAAATAAAGGTATTTGAGGGGAAAGGCTGCTAGTATTTACCATTTACAGCTTTTCAATGATAGAATCACTAAATCATGTACATGATTGTGGAGGAAAAGACTCAGAAACAACAGTGAGCAAAAATAACTAGTTAAAAACAACCTGTTTCCCCTTCCTTCATCTCCTAGCAACGAATCACTCTAATTTCTGCTTCTGTGAGGGTCTGAATATTTTAGGTACCTTATAAGTGGAATCATGCAACATTTTTCTTTCAGCAACTGGTTTATTTCATTTAGCATAATGTTCTTCAAGTTCATCCATGTTGTTGCAATTGGCAAGATTTGTTTCATTTTTAAGACTCAATGGTATGCCACTCTGTATATATACCACATTTTCTTTATCCATATATGTCAATGGACACATTGGTTGATTTTATATCTTGGCTGTTATGGATAGTGTTGCAATAAACATGGGAGTACATGTATGTCTTTAAGATACTAATTTCATTTCCTTTGTATATACATGATTGTTAGTAGTAGGATTGCTAGATTGTATGGTAGTTCTATTTTAACTTTTTGAAGAACCTCCATACTGTTTTTCATAATGGCAGTATCTTTTTACATTCTCAATGTTTCAGTTATGCTATATAAAACAGTTTTAAAGATCTGGTATACAACATATAGTACCCACAGTTAATAATAGAGTATTATACAGTTAAACATATGTTAAGAGAGCAGATCTTAGGTTAAGAATTTCTACCACAATAACAAAACAAACACAGGCATACACACAAAGGGACATCAAGAAACTTCTGAAAGTGATGGATTTTTTTTTTACCTTGATTGTGGTGATGGTATCCTGAGTGTGTATGAATATCTATCATCTTAAAATTCTATACATTAAACATGTACAGTTTTTATTTTATATCAGTAATATCTCAAAAAACTGTTTAAAAAGCAATTTTTAGTTTCACTGGCAGGAAAATGGTGTGTCCACTAGACCTTCTTCAATTCTATGGTTTATCTATTAAAAATTCCTTGAAAGAATTGGAATGGTTCTCTTTGTAGTTTCCAGAATTCATCTGCTTTTTCCTATTTTTAATTTGATGTTCATGTCCATGGAAACCTAATAGAAAATTA
>NW_012123937.1:0-1726 GCF_000951035.1 Colobus angolensis palliatus
GACTCCTGGGCTCACTCTTGGCCAGTGGGAACAAGGGCTGATGGAGGAATGCTCACTCCGTTTTTCCCTAGGAAGGCATTTCTGAGACTCCCTTCCTAAGGTTCCTAGAAAATCCACAGCATCATCTAGGCAGTGACGTCTCCCTACCACCTTCTCTTCTGCCTTTCCCTTTTTCCCTGTTCTTCACGTCTGCTCCGTGGAGTCACATTTCAAAACATTCACACACAAGCCTTTTATCTCAGGCTCTGCTTTCAAGGGATCCCAGGCTAATATTCTAGTTCAGAAACTACAAATGAAGGCCCTTTGGCATGGCAGAAGGGGAAACCAACATTTTCTAAAAACTGAATTTGTGCTCCATATTTACTATTTCACGTAACACTCATAAGAACTGCAGACCAGGCCGGGCGCGGTGGCTCAAGCCTGTAATCCCAGCACTTTGGGAGGCCAAGACGGGTGGATCACGAGGTCAGGAGATTGAGACCATCCTGGCTAACACTGTGAAACCTCGTCTCTACTAAAAAATACAAAAAACTAGCCAGGTGAGGTGGTGGGCGCCTGTAGTCCCAGCTACTAGGGAGGCTGAGGCAGGAGAATGGTGTAAACCTGGGAGGCGGAGCTTGCAGTGAGCTGAGATCCGGCCACTGCACTCCAGCCTGGGCGACAGAGCGAGACTCCATCTCAAAAAAAAAAAAAAAAAAAGGAAGCATGAGCATTGTGGAGGCCGTGGAGTGCTTTGGGTCCAGGAATGGCAAGACCAACAAGAAGATCTCCCCTGCTGACTGTTAACAGATCTAATAAGTTTGACTTGGGTTTTATCTTAACCACCAGACCATTCCTTCTGTAACTCAGGATAGCACCCCTCCATCCCATTTGCTCACAGTAGCCTACAATCTTTGTGCTCTCACTGCAGTTCCCTTTGAGTTCCCTTTGGGAGAGAACTCCCTCCTCTAGCCAAGGGAAGGGGTTCCATGTTTTCTTTGTTCCCTTCCATGCCTAGGTGGATTGTAGAGTTAAGTTTATGATTATGAAATAAAAACTAAATAACAAAAAAAAGAAAGTGTCACTCTCTCAGTGTAGAAACAATATTCCCATAATCAAACATCCAAAGCAAATAGTATGATTTTTTGTATTATCCAGGATTTCAAGACTCTGTTTCAGGGCAGAAAAGCCAAGTAGAAACAGTGGTCAACTTTCAGCATACCTACTTTCAGCAGCCTACTTTCTGCTTCTTATGCAAACATAACTATTATTTGTATTATTTTGTCCAAAATGTTAATATGAACTTATGTAAACATTCTAAATATGTGGATCATAAATACACACTACTGAATCAAAACTATAAGAAAGCAATATGATTGGTCCTAGAAGACTTTTATATATTTTCATAAACTATTAGTTCTTTTTAACATGTGTTATGCAAACAGGATAATGTAGATATGATATATAAGATGGCAAACACTATGAGTGCATACTCTTAGAAATTTGGTCAAATACGTCTGGGTGCGGTGGCTCAAGCATGTAATCCCAGCACTTTGGGAGGCCGAGGGGGGTGGATCAAGAGGTCAGGGGTTCAAGACCAGCCTGACCAACATGGTGAAACCCCATCTCTACTAAAAATACAAAACTTAGCTGGGCATGGTGGCAGGAGCCTGTAATCCCAGCTACTCAGGAGGCTGAGGCAGGAGAATTGCTTGAACCTGGGAGGCAGAGGTTGCTGTGAGCTGAG
>NW_012123938.1:0-2613 GCF_000951035.1 Colobus angolensis palliatus
CTTTCGAACTCTCACCCTGGAAATTAGGAAATAAATTTGACACCATCTTTATTCTTCAAGGTTTTATGACATTTCAATAAAAATATTACACTTCAGTTCTAAGTCGTATATACTTTCACATATTTCTACAATAAAAGTTCACTTACAAATGATGGCATGTAGTAATTTACATATTTTGGCAAGTTTTCATGGTACCAAAAAAATGATCTATTTTACCATACATGGAATCATAAAGTCAATAAAGTACAGTAATCCTTGATGAACCTGAAAACATACTAATACTCAAATTCAAAATTACTCACGTTTTTCAGTTAATGCTACTTCACAAATCTCTTTCAACCGGGTTATGAGAAGTTGATCAGCCACCACAAGAACACTACAAATAAAATCTACATTTTGAGATTCTAAAAAAAGAAAGAAAACAAGCATCACTCTTTCTTTGCATACATTATATCTAGAAAAAAAAATTTGAAGTAATGAGGACACTAGAAAAGAAATTTAAGATTATTTCCTAAATGTTGAAAGGGCAACTATAATAAAAAGTAAATACATCAAAATATATTTCTACTTTTTAGGTAGAAAGCTGATAAAATTACACCAAAATGTCTTGGTCTCACACTAGGACCACAAAATGGCCAACTTAAGTTGATCATTTCAGTCTAGAAGGCTACTAGAATGCCTAACTTGTTTATAATCTCACATGTTGTTAGAAAAACACTTTTCAAACTAATACAAAGAGGGAAAAGTCAAATCTCAGCATCACACTTAATATATATAGGGTGGGGAAATAATGCTCTTATGCTTTCTTATTTAAAATAAAATTTGTCATCTAAGAGTGCTTTTTTGTAACTATAGGAGTTCCTTAATTTAAAACAACTTTGTTGGGCCAGATGCAGTGGCTCATGCCTGTAAACTCAGCACTACGGGAGGTGGAGGCAGACGGACCACTTAAGACCAGGAGTTTGAGACCAGCCTGGCCAACACGGTGAACACATCTCTACTAACAATACAAATATTAGCTAGGTGTGGTGGCACATGCCTGTAGTCCCAGTTACTGGGAAGGCTGAGGCATGAGAATTGCTTGAATATGGGAGGCAGAGGTTGCAATGAGCCGAGATCACACCACTGCACTCCAGCCTGGGCAACAGTGAGACTCCATCTCAAAAAAATAAAAAAATAAAACAACTTTCTTGGTCCTAAGTACTACTAATGGCTTTTTACCCCTGAGCCACTGCCAAAATAACAACATAAATTGAAAGAAAAAAATAACAACAGAGAAAGAGAAGAAAGGGAAAAAAAGATTAAGAAGAAAAAAATCTGAAATAGAAAAGAGCTTTAAAATACGAGGCAAAGATGAAGTCACTAGGAATGACAGACTAAGAACTTCTAATTCTCTCCTCTAAAAAAAAAACAGTAAGACAACTGTGGAAAATTGTCATAATCAACTTTTTCAGAATTCTGAAATCAGCCAAAAGCTTATAATAATCTAGGAAGTGTTTACTTAAGAAAAGCAATTGAATCTTGTTAAAAACAGTGGGATGTGGGACATTGCAGCCTTTCCTATTCAGATCTTCCTCTCCCTTCCTCCACAGCAGTACTGAAAACCAACAGCTCCATAATCATAGCGAATCACATTGACAGCCTAGTAGCCACAGAAGAAGACAGAACAGTTGTAGAGCAATAGTATCCTTATTTGACCTGTCTGCTAGTTCCTGGAAAATCCCACTAGAATTCTTATCTTTATTTGACCTGACTCAAAGCTTGCCCAGTGACAACAGCCTTTTATCTGGGGGCAAACAATTAGCAGTAAGTAAAGATATAGAATTAGTGATCAAAAACCTTCTACAAAGAAGACTCCAAGACCAGATGGCTTAACTGGTTAATCTGACTGAATATTTAAAGATGAATAATACAATTGATGCATTATTACAAGATAAATTAATACAATTCTCCACAAACTCTTCAAAAAGTAGAAGATGAAGAACACTTTCCAACTTAGACAAGGAGGCCAATATTATGTTGATACTAAAAACAGACAGGGACATCATAGGAAAACTAAACCAATATCCCTTACAATTAAAGATGTGAAAATCCTCAAAAAATGCTACGAAACTAAATCCAGTAACATATAAAAAGGAATTATATAATATGACTTAGCAGAATAAATCCAAAATGAAAGGATGATTCAACATATGAAAAATCAATCAATATAATACACAAAAATAAAGTATAATAAACACATGACCATCTTAAGAAACAGAAAAACATTTGACAAAAATCCCACATCCTTTCATGATAAAAACACTCAATAAACCAGGAATAGAAATAATCTTCCTCAACCTGATAAATGGCAACTACAAAAAACCCACAAGTAAAAAGGCTGAATGCTTTTTCCTAAGATCAGAAACAAGAAAAGGATGACTACTGTTGCCACTTCTATTCAACAGAGTACTAGAGATTCATCTAATCAGGGCAATTAAGCAAGAAAAAGAAATAAAGCACACCCAAATTGTGAGAGTTCACTTTCGAACTCTCACCCTGGAAATTAGGAAATAAATTTGACACCATCTTTATTCTTCAAGGTTTTATGACATTTCAATAAAAATATTACAC
>NW_012123939.1:0-1658 GCF_000951035.1 Colobus angolensis palliatus
CCCAGGCTGGAGTGCAGTGGTGTAGTCACAGCTCACTATGGCCTTGAATTCCTAGGTTCAAGCAATCCTCCTGCCTTGGCCTCCCAAAGCACGGGGACTATAGGCATGTACCACCACACCTGGCTATTTTTTTAAATTTTATATAGAGACAGTCTCACCCTGTTGCCTAGGCTGGTCTCAAACTCCTGGCCTCAAGCAATTCTCCTGCCTTAGCCTCCAAAATTTTGTGATTACAGGCATGAGTCACCATGCCTAACCAAGACAAGGTTTACTTTTTAAAAGTTAGAATGGGGCTGGGCTCAAGCCTGTAATCCCAGCACTTTGGGAGGCCGAGACGGGCGGATCACGAGGTCAGGAGATCGAGACCATCCTGGCTAACACGGTGAAACCCCGTCTCTACTAAAAAAATACAAAAAACTAGCCGGGCGAGGTGGCGGGCGCCTGTAGTCCCAGCTACTCGGGAGGCTGAGGCAGGAGAATGGCGTAAACCCGGGAGGCGGAGCTTGCAGTGAGCTGAGATCCGGCCACTGCACTCCAGCCTGGCCAACAGAGCGAGACTCTGTTTAAAAAAAAAAAAAAAAAAAAAGATGGTACATTTATGTTATGTGTATTCTACCACAATCACAATTAACTTTTTTTTTTTGAGATGGAGTCTCGCTCTGTCACCCAGGCTGGAGTGCAGCGGCCGGTCTCGGCTCACTGCAACCTCTGCCTCCCAGGTTCAAGCTATTCTCCTGCCTCAGCCTCCCAAGTAGCTGTGATTACTTACAAGCACCTACCACCACGCTGAGCTAATTTTTGTATTTTTAGTAGAGACAGGGTTTCACTATGTTGGCCAGGCTGGTCTCGAACTCCTGACCTCAGGTGATCCAACCACCTCAGCCTCCCAAAGTGCTAGAATTACAGGCGTGAGCCACTGCGTCCAGCCCACAGTTAACGGGTTTTTTGTTGTTGTTTTTGTTTTTCTTGTATTTTTTGTAGAAACAGGCTTGTAGCCACTGGGCCCAGACCCCAGTAATTTGGAGTATAATACCTAGACAATGACAATGACAATGACAATAGTGCATTCTTTTTTTGTTGTTGTTGAGACAGAGTCTCGCTCTGTCGCCCAGGCTGGAGTGCAGTGGCACAATCTCGGCTCACTGCAACCTCCACCTTCTGGGTTCAAGCAATTCTCCTCCCTCAGCCTCCCTAGTAGCTAGGATTACAGGTGCCCACCACCACGCCCACCTAATTTTTGTTTTTTTGTTTGTTTTTTTGAGATGGAGTTTTGCTCTTGTTGCCCAGATTAGAGTGCAATGGCGCAATCTCTGCTCACCACAGCCTCCACCTTCTGAGTTCAAGCAATTCTCCTGCCTCAGCCTCCCGAGTAGCTGGGATTACAGCCATGTGCCACCACACCCGGCTAATTTTTTGTATTTTTAGTAGAGACAACGTTTCTCCATGTTGGTCAGGCTGGTCTTGAACTCCTGACATCCAGTGATCCGCCTGCCTTGGCCTCCCAAAGTGCTGGGATTACAGATGTGCGCCTGGCCAATTTTTGTATTTTTAGTAGAGATGGGATTTTACCATGTTGACGAGGCTAGTCTCCAACTCCTGATCTCAGGTGATCCACCCGCCTTGACCTCCCAAAGTGCTGGGATTACAGGCGTGCAGGC
>NW_012123940.1:0-1729 GCF_000951035.1 Colobus angolensis palliatus
AAATGGAGTCTTGCTCTGTTGCCCAGGCTGGAGTGCAGTGGCATGATCTTGGCTTGCTGCAAGCTCTGCCTCCCAGGTTCACACCATTCTCCTGCCTCAGCCTCCCCAGTAGCTGGGACTACAGGCTCCCGCCACCATGCCCAGCTAATTTTTTTTGTATTTTTAGTAGAGATGGGGTTTCACCGTGTTAGCCAGGATGGTCTCAATCTCCTGACCTTGTGATCCACCCGCCTCGGGCTCCCAAAGTGCTGGATTACAGGAGTGAGACACTGCACCCGGCCTGCCACAGGTGGGCTTCTGAAGGTGGTAGACCTTGGAGCCAAGCAGTAGCACAACATAGGCATGTGAAATCCACACGTCCCTTTGTGACTTCATGTCTGTGGCCAAAATCAATGAGCAGATGTATATTGTTATGTTTGCTGGTATTGTTCATCTTAAAACTTATTTCCCTCTCTTGTCTCTTCGTGTAAATTTCTTCTTTGTATTATTTTCTTATTTCTCTTAGTCCCAATTCTACAAACCTTTCCTGTTTCCATGATCGAGTCTCCAGGCTTCCTTACTACCCTCTCCCCTTGAGTAGGCTTGACACCATCCAGCCCTTTCAAGTGGGGAAAGCAGAACCCAAAGTTAGTATCCCAGTTTCTAGCTTTTTTTTTTTTTTTTTTTGAGATGGAGTTTCGCTCTTGTTGCCCAGGCTGGAGTGCAATGGTTCGATCTCAGCTCACTGCAACCTCTGCCTCCTGGGTTCAAGTGATTCTCCTGCCTCAGCCTCCTGAGTAGCTGGGACTATAGGTGTGTGCCACCATGCCTAGCTAATTTTTGTAGTTTTGTATTTTTAATAGAGACAAAGTTTCACCATGTTGGCCAGGCTGGTCTTGAACCCCTGACCTCAGGTGATCCGCCCGCCTCAGTCTCCCAAAGTGCTGGGATGACAGGTGTGAGCCACCACACCTGGCACCCCAGCTATTCTGACTTCTGTGATATTTATTATTTTGTTCTTGTTAGTTTTCCCACCAATAGCCAACCTCTGAATAACTTATTGTTGAATTTTGCCTGGTTTTGAGCACCTGGACCTGGAATCCTACAGTAGATTTCTGTGACTTGCTCAGCATTACATTTGTGATTCATCCATGTGGATGCACATGGCTCTGTTCATGTTCACTGCCATAGAGCTTTCCATTGAATGAATATCCACAGTGGGTTGATCCTTTCTGTTGCCCTGTTGCCAATGCCAAGAAGCCCTTGGTCTGCTTTTTGTTTTTTTTTCTCTCTCAGGAATAACCCTGCTGGGAACTTTTTTTTTTTTTTTTTTAGGACAGAGTCTTCCTCTCTCGCCCAGGCTGAAGTGCAGTGGTGTGATTTCAGCTCACTGCAACCTCTGCTTCTCGGGTTCAAATGATTCTCCTGTCTCAACCTCCCAAGTAGCTGGGATTACAGGCATGTACCACTACGCCCAGCTAATTTTTGTATCTTTAATAGAGACAGGGTTTCGCCGTGTTAGCCAGGCTGGTCTTGAACTCCTGAACTCAGGGGATCTGCCCGCTTCAGCCTCCCAAAGTGCTGGGATTACAGGCGTGAGCCATCATACCTGGCGGGAACATTCTTACACGTGGCTCCTGGAACACATGAGCAAGAATTTCTCTGGGGTATAAACTAGGAGTGGAGTTGCTGGCATGTCTAACTCTTCTAGATTATCCGAAACCAAAGTTTTGAGGTTTTGAAAACTAAT
>NW_012123941.1:0-1531 GCF_000951035.1 Colobus angolensis palliatus
GAGAGATATGCTGTTAGTCTGATGAGCTTCCCTTTGTGGGTAACCCGACCTTTCTCTCTGGCTGCCCTTAACATTTTTTCCTTCACTTCAACTTTGGTGAATCTGACAATTATGTGTCTTGGAGTTACACTTCTTGAGGAGTATCTTTATGGTGTTCTTTGTATTTCCTGAATTTGAATGTTGGCCTGTCTTACTAGGTTGGGGAAGTTCTCCTGGATGATATCCTGCAAAGTGTTTTCCAACTTGGCTCCACTTCCCCCTCACTTTCAGGAACCCCAATCAGAAGTAAATTTGGTCTTTGCACATAATCCCATACTTCTTGAAGGCTTTCTTCATTTCTTTTTCCTTTTATTCTCTAGACTTCTCTTCTCGTTTCATTTCATTCATTTGATCTTCAATCATTGATACTCTTTCTTCCAGTTGATTGAGTCGGTTACTGAAGCTTGTGCATTTGTCATGTGTTTCTCATGTCATGGTTTTTATCTCTGTCAGTTCGTTTATGGCCTCCTCTACATTGATTATTCTAGTTATCCATTTTTCCATTCTTTTTTCAAGATTTTTAGTTTCTTTGCGCTGGGTACGTAGTTCCTTCTTTAGCTCTGAGAAGTTTGATCGACTGAAGCCTTCTCTCAACTCGTCAAAGTCATTCTCCATCCAGCTTTGATCCATTGCTGGCGATAAGCTGCGTTCCTTTGGAGGGGGAGATATGCTCTTATGTTTTGAATTTCCAACTTTTCTGCCCTGCTTTTTCCCCATCTTTGTGGTTTTATCTGCCTTTGGTTTTTGATGCTGGTGACGTACTGATGGGGTTTTGGTGTCAGTGTCCTTTCTGTTTGTTAGTTTTCCTTCTAGCAGTCAGGACCATCAGTTGTAGGTCTGTTGGAGATTGCTTGAGGTCCACTCCAGACGCTGTTTGCCTGGGTATCAGCAGCATAGGCTGCAGAAGATAGAATATTGCTGCACAGTGAATGTTGTTGTCTGATTCTTGCTCTGGAAGCTTCATCTCAGGGGTGTACCCTGCCATGTGAGGTGTGAGGTGTCAGTCTACACCTAGTGGGGGATGTCTCCCAGTTAGGCTGCTCAGGGTTCAGGGACCCACTTGAGCAGGCAGTCTGTCTGTTCTGAGATCTCAACCTCCATGCTAGGAGATCCACTGCTCTCTTCAAATCTGTCAGACAGCTGTCAGACTCCACCCAGAGGTGGAGTCTACAGAGACAGGCAGGCCTCCTTGAGTTGTGGTGGGCTCCACCCAGTTCAAGCTTCCCATAGGCTTTGTTTACCTACTTAAGCCTCAGCAATGGCGGGCACCCCTCCCTCAGCCTCGCTGCTGCCTTGCAGTTAGATCTCAGACTGCTGTGCTAGAAATGAGGGAGGCTCCGTGGATATGGGACCCTCTGGGCCAGGTGTAGTATATACTCTCCTGGTGTGCCATTTGCTAAGACCCTTGGTAAAGCACAGTATTAGGGTGGGAGTTACCCAATTTTCCAGGTGTTGTGTGTCTCAGTTTCCCTTGGCTAGGAAAAGGGATTCC
>NW_012123942.1:0-1058 GCF_000951035.1 Colobus angolensis palliatus
GAGGCTGAGGCAGGCAGATCACGAGGTCAGGAGATCGAGACCATCCTGGCTAACACGGTGAAACCCCGTCTCTACTAAAAATACAAAAAATTAGCGGGACGTGGTGGCGGGCACCTGTAGTCCCAGCTACTCAGGAGGCTGAGGCAGGAGAATGCCATGAACCTGGGAGGCGGAGGTTGCAGTGAGCCGAGATCGCGCCACTGCAGTCCAGCCTAGGCGACGGAGCGAGACTCTGTCTCTCAAAAAAAAAAAAAAAAAAAATAGTGGGAGTTGAGAGGAGGATAAGCAATTAGTTAACGGGTACAATGTATGTTATTTGGGCCATGGATACTCTAAATGCCCTGCCTTGAGCACTAGGCAACCTGTGGAAGTAACAAAATTACACATATGCCCCATAAACTTCTACAAGTAAAAGACATAGGCCAAGCTAGGCGGCTCACACCTGTAATCCCAACACTTTGAGAGGCCGAAATGGGAGGATTGCTTGAGGCCAGGAGTTCGAGACCAGCCTGGGTGACACAGATCAAGCCCCTATCTCTAAAAAAAATAAAAGATGTGGCCGAGCCTGGTGGCTCACACCTGTAATTCCAGCACTTTAGGAGGCCGAAGCGGGTGGATCACTTTAGGTCAGGAGCTCGAGACCAGCCTGGCCACCATGGTGAAACCCTGTTTCTACTAAAAATACAAAAATTAGCCGGGCGTGGTGGCGGGTGCCTGTAATCCGAGCTACTCGGGATGCTGAGGCAAGAGAATCACTTGAACCCAGGAGGCGGAGGTTGCAGTGGGCCGAGATCGCGTCACTGCACTCCAGCCTGGACAACAGAGCAGACAACTGCAGTCCAGCCTGGACAACCTCAAAAAAAAAATTTAAAGAATTAAAAATAAAAAAAATAAAAGACATGCCGGGCGCAGTGGCTCACGCCTGTAATCCCAGCATTTTGGGAGGCCGAGGAGAGCAGGTCATAAGGTCAGGAGATTGAGACCATCCTGGGTAACACAGTGAAACCCCGTCTCTACTAAAAATACAAAAAATTAGCCAGGTGTAGTGGCACACACCT
>NW_012123943.1:0-698 GCF_000951035.1 Colobus angolensis palliatus
CTAACTGTTATGTGGGGATATGTCCTCTTTCCCTATGGGCCCCGGTGGGATCCCAAATATCACTCTGCAGATTCCAGGAAAATAGTGTTAGCAAAGTGCTTCCTGAGGCCTAAGCTGTACCTCGGTTAGACAAGTTCACAGAACACAAAGGAGTTTCTCAGAAAGCTTCTTTCCAGTTTTTAACACATGAAATTTCCTTTATCAGCACAAGCCGCAGTGCTATCCAAATCAACCCTTCTCAGATATCTCAAGGAGATAGTTAGTGGCCTGCTCCAGGAAACATGAGTGTAACTCCATGAGATAAACTCACACATCACGAACAAGTCGCTAAGAAAGCTTCTTTCTAGTTTTCAACAAAGTTATTTTCTTTGTCACCGTGAGCTTCATTGAGCTAAGAAGTATCCCATTGCAGATTTCAAGAAAACAGTCCTAGCAACCTGACCACTGAAGAGAAACCTGTAACTATGTGAGTTGCATTCACACATCACAGTGCAGTTTCTCCAAAGGCTTCTTTCCAGTCTCTATGAGGATACTCCCTTTTGCTCTATAGCCTTCAATGAGTTCCCAAATATCACTCTGCAGAATCCACGACGATAGTGTTAGCAAGCTGTTCCAAGAAGGGCAGGGTGGATCTCTTAGAGATGAAATCAAACATCGGAGAGCAATCTCTCAGAAAGCTTCTCTCTAACTGTTATGTG
>NW_012123943.1:1643-2071 GCF_000951035.1 Colobus angolensis palliatus
TTCACAGAACACAAAGGAGTTTCTCAGAAAGCTTCTTTCCAGTTTTTAATAGATGAAATTTCCTTTATCAGCGCAATCCGCAGTGCTATCCAAATCAGCCCTTCTCAGATATCTCAAGGAGAGAGTTAATGGCCTGCTCCAGGAAACATGAGTGTAACTCCGTGAAATAAACTCACACATCACCAACAATTCTCTAAGGAAGCTTTCTAGTTTACATCAAAGTTATTTTCTTTGTCACCGTGAGCTTCTTTGAGCTAAGAAGTGTCCCACTGCAGATTTCAAGAATACTGTGCTAGCAACCTGACCACCGAAGAGAAACCTGTAAGTCTGTGAGTTGGATTCACACATCACAGTGCAGTTTCTCCAAAGGCTTCTTTCCAGTCTCTGTATGAGGATACTCCCTTTTGCTCCATAGCCTTCAATGAGTT
>NW_012123943.1:2174-4594 GCF_000951035.1 Colobus angolensis palliatus
CCAAGACAATCCTAAGTCAAAAGGACAAAGCTGGAGGCGTCACGCTACCTGACTTCCAACTATACTACAAGGCTACAGTAACCAAAACAGCATGGTACTGGTACCAATACAGAGCTATATACCAATCCTTCATTTTTAAATCAAAAGGAAATTCTCTAGATCCAAGTTAATGTAGCTTAATTCATCAAAGCAAGGCACTGAAAAATGCCTAGATGAATCCACATGATTCCATTAACATAAAGTCTTGGTCCTGACCTTTTATTCATTTATTGTAAGATTACACATGCATGTATACACATCCCAGTATGAATGCCCTCTAGATCATTTAATATCAAAAGGACCAGGCATCAAGCATGAATAACAGCAGTTCATACCACATACCTGTAAGGAACAGAAGTTACCAAAATTAAGCAATAAACAAAAGTTTGACTAAGCTATACTAAATTTCCAGGGTTGGTAAACTTCGTGCCAGTCACCACAGTCATACAATTAACCCAAACTAATAAAACCCAACATAAAGCATGTTAAAGGTAACTCTCATAACAAAGTTAAACTTTAAGTTGTGGAAATATCCAGCTGAAATAAAAATAAACTATAAAAGTGACTTTCATAGTATCATGAGAACACAATAGCTAAGGCCTAAACTTGAATTAGATGCCCCATTCTGCTTAGCCATACTCTCAAATAATTTAACAAACAAAATTATTCACCAGAGTACTACAAGTAATAGATTAAAACTCAAAGGATTTGGTGGTGCTTTACATCCTTCTAGAGGAGCCTGCTCTATAATTAATTAATCCCGATACACCCTACATTTCTTATCACTCAGCCTATATACCACTACCTTCAGTAAACCCTAAAATGCTCTTAAAGTAAGCACAACTATCTACATAAAAATGTTAGGTCAAGGTGTAGCCTATGAAATGGAAATAAATGAGCTATATTTTCTAAACTTAGAATACTCGTAAATCCTGAAGGTCAAAGGAGGATTTAGTAGTAAAGAATAGAGAGCTTCATTGAATAGGGCCATGAAGCATACACACAGTCCATCACCCTCTTCAAATACTCCAATCAACCATATATTAATAATTAACATAAGCGTATACATATATAGAAGAAATAAGTCATGACAAGGTAAGCATACTGGAAAATGTGCCTGGAATAACCAAGTGTAGCTTAACTGAAAGCCCCTGGCTTAAACCCAGAAGATATCATATGACATGACCACTTTGAACCAATGCTAGCTCTAACTTTAAAAACTGTATTACCAACATTTTCTAAACCAAAACATTTATCCAAAACAAAAGTATAGGAGATTGAAATTAACTTGTTTAGGCACTGTAAATAAAGTACTGTAAGGAAACCACGAAAGAATAATTCCAAATACAGAAAGGCAAAGATAATCCCTTCTACCACTTGCATAATGAATTAACTAGTATAATACTACTAAAAGAACTTTTTAGCTATAATCCTTGAAACCCAATAAGCTACCCATAGAAAACCAAAATAGCACACTCATTTATGTAGCAAAATAATCAGAAAATCTATGGCTAGAGGTAAAAGGCCTACCGAGCCTGGTGACAGCTGTTTTTTACCAAGATAGAATTTAAGTTTAACTTTATATTTACCTGCAGAATTATCGAATCCTATTGCAAGTTTAAATGTTAGTCTAAAGGGGGACAGCTCTTTAGAGGTAAGAAATAACTTTTTCACAAAGGGTTAGACACAAAACTCCTCTAGTTGGCCTAAAAGCAGCCAACAATTAAGAAAGCATTTAAGTTAAACATTTGAAACCCCTTAATTTCAATCACTATGTCTAATTTCTAAAACTATACTGGACCAATCTACTTTTAAATAGAAGAAATACTGTCAGTATAAGTAACAATAAATAATTGTCTTTGTATAAGCTTATGTCAAACTGGAAAATCCACCGAGAGTTAATAATTCAATACAGATAATCAGATTATAAACTTTTTTGTCAAAATTGCTAACCTAACAGAGCGATGCATTAAGGAAAGATTTTAAAAAGTAAAAAGAACTCAGCAAAATCAAATCCTGCCTGTTTACCAAAAACATCACCTCTGACATAACTAGTATTAGAGGCACTACCCGCCCAGTGATATAAGTTTAACAGCCACAGTATCCTGACCATGCTAAGGTAGCAAAATCATTTGTTCCCAAAATAGAAACTTCCATGAATGGCCTCACAAGGGTTTAATTGTCTCTTGCCTTTAATCAGCGAAATTGATCTATCTCTGGAGAGGCAGAAATACTTAAGATAAAAAGACCCTTATGGAGTTTCAATTTATTAGTAGAAATAAACTTACAAAAAAACCTTAATAGGTCTTTTTTGGGGTAATTGTTTTTATTTTTAAATATCTAGTGTACCACCATGGCATGTATTCTTTTTTTTTTTTTTT
>NW_012123943.1:10174-23297 GCF_000951035.1 Colobus angolensis palliatus
CTGGGAGTTGGAGACTGCAGCTGTTCGTATTCTTTAAATTTTATACAAACAAGCACATTTTTTCAGTGTTTTGATGTATTATCATATTTTTCTAACTTATGCATGTAGGCAATACATTTTATCTAATGAACCAAAAAGTTTGGTTGGGGTGTCCTCACAGCATAATACAACCTCTGAAACTATTTCAGCGAGGACCACGCTAGTCAAGGTAATCTATTACACATTGACCCTAACAGTTTGAGCAATGGAACACTTTAACTTACGGATAGCAGTGCAATCCTATTTTAGAATCCATATCAGCAATAGGGTGTATGACTTCGATGTTGGATCAGGATATTCCAGTGATGTAATTACAATCAATTGCTCGTATGTTCAATGATTAAAGTCCTATGTGATCTGAGTTCAGACTGGAGTAATCCAGCTAAGTTTCTATCCATTCAATATTTCTCTCAGTACAAAAGGACAAGAGAAACAGGGCCCACTTCAAAAAGTGCCCTTGATTTAATAGATGATATTATTTAAATTGAATATACTATTTCTACACCCTGTCCAAGAATAGAGTTTGTTAAGATGGCAAAGCTGTAATTGTATAAAACTTTATAATCAGAGGTTAAATCCCTCTTCTTAACAGCGTGTTTATAATTAAACTTCTCCTATTTGTTGACCCTGCCATTCTCATCATAGTAGTGTTAACATTAAATGAATGAACAATTTTAGGTCACATACAACTTTGTAAAGGTCCTAATATTGTAGGCCCTTACAGAGTACCCACAACCTTTTGCTGACACAATAAAACAATCCATTAAAGAGCAACTATGACCACTAACATCATCTATTCCCCTTTATATTATCACTCCATCCCTGACCCTAACCTTCATGCTCATATAAGAATCCTTCTCCCTATACTCACCCTTTAATTAATATGATTATAGAAGTATTATTCATCTTAGCCACATCAAGCCTAGCTGTCTACTCAATCGTATGATCAGGATAAGAATCCAATCCAATACAAAATATGTATCAACTAGTGCATTGTGAGTGGTAGCCCAAACAATTTCATATGAAGTTACCCTGGTCATTATTCTTTTATTAGTACTTTTGATAAGTGTGTTATTCACCCTGTCAACTCTTATCATCACACGACAATCTATGTGATTACTTTTACTGTCATGAGCCCTGGCCATGGTATGATTTATTTAAACCCTAGCAGAAACCAGTTGAGCCTCATTTGCCTTAAAAGAAGGTGAGTCAGAGTCAGTCTCAAGCTTAAAAATCAAATATGCTGCAGGGCCATTTACTCTATTCTTCACAGCAGATATTATTATAATATTAGAATAATAGAATAAATGCCCTGATGGCTATTATTTTTCTAGGAGCACTACATGACATCTTCACATCAATTGTGATTATATACAATTAATATTATATACAATTAACACAATACAATTAATTTCATCACCAAAACACTTCTACTAACACCGCCAATTTTAAGAATTCAGGCATCATACCCACAATTCTTGTATGATCCACTTACACATCTCTTATGGAAATATTTCCCACCCTTTACACTAGCCTTACACATATGACATATTTCAATGTCATCCATCTTAATATATAATATCCTGCAACAAACATACAAAATATGTCTGATAAAATAATTACTTAGAGAAAGTAAATTGTAGAGATTAAATCATCTTATTTTTAGAATTGTAGAAATTTAAAATATGAAATATATAGAAATTAAAATTCAAAATTATCTGCACTACCTAATACACCTTATCCTACAGTAATGTCAGTCAAATAAGTTGTCAGGTTCACACCCCAAAAATGTTGGTTTATATCCCTTCCATAGTAATTAACTCCCTGATCTGCCTCATCATCCTTTTCACTATTTTTACAGGGATTTAATTATAATAATCAGCTCACACTGACTCCTAATCTGAATAGCATTAGAAATAAATATGCTGGTTGTCATCTCTATTCTAATAAAAAAGGTTAACCCTGCTGCACAGAAACAGCCACCAAATATTTCCTCACATAAGCAACCACACCCACAATTCTAATAATAGCCATTATTAACAATATAATGTATTCCAGACAATAAAAATCACAAATATAATGAACCAAACAGCATTCTTAATAATTATTGTAGCTCTAGTTATAAAACTTGGACTGTCCTCCTTTTACTTTGGAGTTTCAGAAGTAACACAAGAAGGTATAATTCTTCTTACATGACAAGAAGTAGCCCCAATTTCCATCATGTCCAGAATCTCAATGGACCTAAATATACCATTAACAATTGTAGTACTATCTATTTTATTAGGGGTTTGAGGGGTGCTTCATCAAGCACAATTCCAAAATGTTTAGCCTATTCATCAATTGCATCAAACAGTGGCTGCCTCAGTGAAGTCTCAGTGAGGTCCTAGAGGGGGCTCGAGCTGTGGGAACAGGGTAGGTGCTCTCAGCCTAGACTCCTGGCCCCAAGCCACCATGGCTTATCCCTCATAGAGAGGGGGCACACTTGATGTTCTAGGGAATGGTCTCCTTGAAGGCCATCTTGCTTGTCTGAGTGGATATGAAGAGAGGGCCCACCTTCCATTATCCCACTCCCTTAGTTGGAGAGATTCACGGTTTTCTAAAGACACTCTGTAAATACATTATCACAAGACTCTCATCCTTTTCCAACCCTGTGTGTGCCCTCCAAGTGGGTGAGGCATTTTTTGAAACTTGAGACAAATTGACAACCTAGTGAAATTAAGACCCAAACTAAGAAGCCCTTTGTGTATTGTTTTGTTTTTCTTCAGAAGAACAGAGAAATCCTGCCAGGGCTAGAATGTTATAATATTATGAAGGGGACACTAAACTCAGGCAGGTTTATTCAGACTGGTGTTAGATTTGTAAAGTAGTGAAGCTGAGTGGGAACACTTTCACAAATAGAATATTCTGAAAACCTTATTGAGCTCTGCACTTTAGGGTACATAAAGCAAATGATCAGGCAGAGAAAAATAGAGCTGAGAGAAGTTGCCCTTATGTTTGACTGCAGATCTAACCTTTTAAAAAATAGCTTATAGCACTGTGATCTTCATTCTATATTGGAGTTCCAATTTTATTATATAAATGCCTAAATAATTCAACCTAACTGACATCTGGTACTGTGCTAGGGCATAACTAGGTCTCTGAAATATAATCAAATGATGACAGAGAATGCTAAAATATTAGCTGGTCAGAAAACTCAGTTTTTATTTATTGATAAGAAAAATAAAAATAAGGCATGCTGGTCTAGCAATTTATAGTTTACCAAAATCTCTCACATGTTGTGCATTTGATATATGCAACAACACTCTGTATAAGCAGATGGGGCAGGTGCTGTTTTAACTTTAGTTTGGCCGATGAGGGAATCGCACCCAAAAAAACAAGAAGTTGCTTGCTTAAGTTCACATATTTACTATAGGGTTAACCCCCAAATCTGATCTCATATAGATTTCACTCCAAATCCAGGTCTCTTTCCACCACACCTCAACGACCTTTATGTACAGTTTTGTCAACTGTTTAATCTGATGTCAGAGACAAGGGTCCTCTTTCAGGGAGGTCATGGTCTTATATATCCCAGGAAAGAACCTGAGAAACACCTCTTACAGGACTGATCTGTCTCCCCTATGTCCAGGTTTCCAGGCTTAGTCTTCTCCAGGGCCAAAAATAACATAACAATGCCTTCATAACAATCAGCACTTCTGTCCCTCCATGCAGGAGCTGTCTGCCTACAGCCAACTAGAAAACAAACATTGCTGCAGACAGAGGAACATTTTCTTTACCATGATGGAATAATACAAAATAGAACAAGGGGTAATGGGGTTGATTTTACTGTTTATAAATCACTTCCTCAGGCATCATCTCTTGTAGCTTTTACAGCAAGTGTGAGTGCAGCAGGCTACATTGGCATCCTCACACGACAGCTGCTAAGCCGGGGCACAAAGAAACTAAGTGGCCTCACCAAGGCCACTCACTCAGTAAGTGCAGAGCCAGGCTAATTCCTCCTCAGGAACTTCTGGCTCTCTGATTTCTAATCCACTTTGCCCTTCCTGGCCCCACGGGACCAGTCCTATGATGTTGTCAATGGTCTTTTCTCTCATGTCTACATCACTCTCCTTGCTGCTTCCCACATTTGTCATTCTCATTCATATCTCTGTGCATGTATTCATTTTTTCCTCATTCTCCTCCCCTCTGTTACTATAAATCCTACCTACCCCTCTAGTTCCAGTTCAGCAATAACCTCCCACCCTCCTTTTAAATGCACCAGTACACCTTGATTTCTTTTTTTTCTCAGAAGCCCCATTGCACTCAATGGTCCAACAATGAACAAATTAATAATTTTTTTCTACTCCGTTCCCAAGTGTAAGGTTTTATGTTTCACTATTAGTCCCAATTACATTTCAAGCTCATTAAAGAATGAACACTTTAAACTTCTCTTAGTTTCCTCTTTGAGTGACAGGGTGCCTGAAACAGCACTGGCTCTATAAAGGGCCACCAGAAACACGTCAAATCTATGCCTTTTTATGTCACTGGAAGTAACTACATCACTGCATTCCTCACCATCCCTAGGAGTGCAGAATGTAAGTAAGATGCTAACTAGATTCAGTGAGTTGGACTGAATATGTCCTACCAAATCCTCTTGTTGTTTTTAGGATAGACAGGAAAGTGGTTTGTAGCCATGATGGAGGGCTATTAAACTTCCCCAATGTATATATTTCATGTAATAAGAAAGGCTTTGTGAAAAAAATCAATATTAACACAATATGAGTTACTAGTTTAAGCTCAAAGCTAAATTTGCTGAGGCCATTATATTATTTTTATTAAAAACATCAGGTTCTGTCTATCTCTTTGTTTCCTTTTGTATTTCTCTCCAACTATCTTGTGAAGCGTATCATTTCATTCTTATTATTTAACAACTGTCAATGAAATTCAGGCTAACCTAGGCTAAAAGTATACTGTCTAATCCATGGACTTATCATTTAAAAATAAAGTCCTTGCCTGTTGCTGCAGCTACAAAACAGCACTGAATCAAAGGCAATGGAGTTCATTCAGGCCAATTATAAAAGATGAATGCATTAGCTCTTGTGAGGAGTAAAAAGGCTGGAAGGCTTAAGAGTGGAGAGAGACCGGGTGCGGTGGCTCATGCCTGTAATCCCAGCATTTTGGGAGGCAGAGATGGGCGGATCACGAGGTCAGGAGATCGAGACCATCCTGGCTAACACGGTGAAACCCCGTCTCTACTAAAAAATACCAAAAAAAAAAAAAAAAAAAAGGCGGTGCCTGTAGTCCCAGCTACTCTGGAGGCTGAGGCAGGATAATGGCATGAACCCAGGGGGGCAGAGCTTGCAGTGAGCTGAGATCCGGCCACTGCACTCCAGCCTGGGTGACAGAGCGAGACTCTGTCTAAAAAAAAAAAAAAAAAAAAGTGGAGAGAAATGCCTGAGGCCTCCTTTTTTTACTGATTCACCTGTAACTTATGTGTCAAAGACAATCAGGCTGAATGGAAAGGAGATCCTTATTCATCTTACTCCTTCTGCAACCATATCATCAACTCCAGTGTCTCTTGAGTGTGGTTAACAATGAAAGGCAATGAAAAGCAAATATAATTCATGCATAAAAATAAAAATATCTAGAAAATGGCACCAGATATATGCTCATCCTCACCCCATGCCTTGCAGACTACACATTGAAAAAAGTCAGGGTGACTTAAGTTGCTTTAAATGTCAGTAAACTTCAAAATATGGACAGTAATGCCATCTTCAGTGCACTGTCAGCTGAGGGTTTGAGGACTAAAAAAGTCTGGAAGGAGCCAAGAAACTTGAGTCAGAAGGTTTGCGTTTAACTTTTCATTTGGTAAAAGGTTGGTTGTTCCAAGTTGAGCAAATCACGTAACCTCTCTGAGATGTAATGCTTCCATGTGTAGAAAAGATGTATTAATGTTTTCCTTAACTACTACTACATATGCTTGTGGTAGAATATTTTATGTGAAAACAAAATATTATATAAACCACAATCCCTGAAAATCTTGCCATAAAGCAGCACGGTGTGTGTGTGTGTGTGTGTGTGTGTGTGTGTGTGCGCGTGCGCGCATGCATGTGCATGTGACAGAGAGAGAGACAGAGAGAGAGAGTAAGAGAGAGAGAAAGAAAGTGTGCTGTTAGTTTTTTCTCAACCTGGCTGGGTCATGGTGCTGATGTGTGGTCAAATATTATTTTGGATGTTTCTGAGAGGATGATTTAGAATGAAGAAACCTATTAAGTCTGTGGACTTTGTGGACTTTGAGTTAAGCAGATTGCCCTCCATAATGTGTGTGGGCCTCTTCAGTAAGGTGAAGGCCTGAATAGAGCACAAAAGTGAACACCTCTGAACAAGAGGGAATTCTGCAGGAGACAACCTTCATTAGGCTTGAAATGTAACTTCAGCTCTTTGGATCTCTAGCTTGATGGCTTTCAGCATCAGCTCCCTCTTGGGACTCCAGCCTTCTCATCTGCCTTATAGATTTTTGGAATTTTCAGCTACTATTAGTGATGAAGCCAATTCCTGTAAAGAAATTATATATATAATTATATGCATAATATCTGTGTGTGTGTGTGTGTGTGTGTGTGTGTGTGTGTATACTCTGTTTCTCCAGAGAACCCTGGTTAATAAAAACTGTGGTACCAGGACTGATCTCAGAGAACAGACTCTTAATGATCAGTTTACTTACTTGGTTCTGGCATTTCTGGAATTGGCTCTCAAATGTGATTAAAGACAGGAAGGGCTCTAAGGACTCCAATAGTAAAGAGCACTGGTAGTCCATGGCATAATATGGTAATAGAGATACATAAAATATTACCATTGGATACTCTTAACCAAACACATAGGTATCAGGGATCTGGATGACCATGTACATGATACCTTCAAATATTTTTGTCAAATGAATGAGTATAATGAGATTTGCTGTGTATTAGTCTGTTCTCATACTGCTAATAAAGACATACCCAAGACGGGGTAATTTATAACGAAAACAGGTTTGACTCACAGTTCAGCAGGGATGGCTAGGCCTAAGGAAACTTACAATCATGGTGGAAGGGGAAGCAAACACGTCCTTCTTCACATGGCATCATGAAGGAAAAGTGCTGAGCAAAGCAGAGCAAAAGCCCCTTGTAAAACCATCAATTAGATATCCTGAGAACTCACTTTCTTAAAAACAGCATGGAGGTAACCGCCCCCATGATTCATTTATCTCTGACTGGGTCCCTCCCATGACACATGGGGATTATGGGAACTACAATTCAAGATGAGATCTGGGTGGGGACACACCCAAACTGTATCAGGCTGGTTGTTCTTAATGTCACTGGATAAAGTAGGAAAATAAGAAGATGAGGTCAGGGATTCAAATTGCCTGCTCAAGCATAGCATAAATGCCCTGAAATATTCTGTGTCAGTCCTGAAAGAGATCTTTATTTCCTGTAGCTATAGTGCTGAGATTGCTGAAAACCAAACCCAGAATTTCATAATATGAGTGCTTGAATTACAATGCAAATTGAAATCCTAACCGTGAAGGGTATCTACTGTTAAAAGGATGGCATTGTTTGGGAAAGAGTAGAATTCTAACAGCTGGGGTGGGATGTGTGGGAAGACCTGATGAATCTGGGTACATTGAGCCTATAAATTCTCAAACTTCTTTGTCAGTATATGCAGCTTCTCCAGCTATTTTCCTTTCTGAGGTGATTAACCCAACACTGCCTGACAAAAAACCATAATTTTCTCCCCTGAAGTAGTTCCATTGCATGACACTGCTGATGCTTCACAAGACTTACCCCTATAGCCCCTCTTTGCTTCTAGACTCACAATTAGAGTCAATATTAGCAGGCCCTGAAAGTTGAGGTAAAAAGTGTGATCCACGAAAAGGCATGCTATACTCCAAAATAACTACTCAATGTTTTTAATTCATATAGACAGAAATACAGGAAAGGTTTGTGAAAATGGATGTTAAGATGTGTGAGGATGGTAGAAGGAAGATAAGGTTTGATCAGGCTGAATATATTGTTATGGACCCACTAAGGTGAGAGTCTTCATTTAATGCTGCAGCTCAGGAAAAACTCTGCTTTTTTGGTTGACTAAAAGATGGGCCAAAATGTGGCCCACAGTAAGTGAACTGGAATTGGCAGACTTGATCTGGAAGGGATTCAAAGGCTTAGGGAAATTAAGATCTTAGAGTGAATTTGTCATTTAAGACCTATTCGGCCACCCTGGGAGGGTCTGGAGGACACATGTTTCACCAGACTGTGAGAAACAAATTTTTGAAGGGTACCCCAGCATCCTTAAAGAGCTTTGTGAATGATCTTCTGTAAAGGCAGAAACTGCTGCCACTGAGTTGAAAAATCTAAATTAAGTGGGAGTAATTGCATCCCAGGGTGCCAAAGTCCAAGTTGCAGCACTTGACTGTGAAAGGCAAGGTGGTCATGTTTCACACAGGAGACAGCAAAATCAAAACAAAAATCAGAACAGTCTGACCCTGAGAGACCTACACTGTTGGGCTTGTTGATTGTAGTGATCCTAGATGTGAAAGAGATAGAAAGCCTACTAAATTTTCCTTAATCCACATAACCAGAGAAGTTACAGGTCAAGTGAACAAAAGACTAACTTGAATAAAACAAAGTGAACACATCTAACTTGAATAAAACAAATAGACAAATCTCACGGAGTCAACTCGTCAATCAATCTGAGCCACTTTTACAGATCCACAACCCCTCGAATAAAGAGGAGGCAAGGTCCTCTTGAGGAAAAACCCCAGTACACTGCCAAAATTTTACATCATTATTATTCATTTTACCCTTCCCCCAAAAGGGTTTATGCCCTTGTAGCAGGGGGGTCTGTGAATTGGAGAAAAGGAAATAATCGGACATTTTGGGGATCACTGGGCACCAGCTCTTAACTGACACAAATTTCAGGAGACCCAAAACATCACTGTGGTGTAACAGTCAGAGTAGGGGCTTGTAGAAGTCAGGTGATCAATGGAGTTTTCCATCAGATCCATCTCACAGTGGGCAAAGTGGCTCACCAAATCCACCCTGTGGTTGTTTCCCCAGTTCTTAAATGCATCAACGGAATAGAGACATGCCCCATAACTGGCGGAATTCCTACATCGGTTCCCTGTTCTGTGGGAGTGAGGGCTAATATGCCAGAGAAGTCCAAGTGGAAGTGACAAAAACTGCCTCTACTTAGAAAAATAGGAAACCAACAGCAATACCTCATTGCTGGAGGGTTTCAGAGATTAGTATCACAATCAAGGGCTTAAAGGTTTCAGGGGTGGTAATTTCCACCAAATCCCTATTTGAACTTACCTGTTAGGCCTGTGTGGATTTTGGAGAATGATATTGGACTATCAAAAGCTTAACTAGGTGTTGAGTCCAGTTGCAGCTGCTGTGCCAGATCAGGTTTTATTACTTGCACAAATGAACACTTCTCCTGGTATCTGGTATTCAGCTATTGATCTTGCTTAACTGTGGGTCACCAAGTTGCCATGTGACCTGAGCTACTCATCATGAACTGGATGTTATCTGTCCTCCAAAACCATAAAGCTATGCTTGCAGAGCAGAGTTTCATCATCAAACGGAAATGGTGTATACAAGATCGTACCTGAGCAGGCCCTGAAGGTACAAGTAAATTACTTGAAGAAGTAGTTCAAATGCTCATGGTCCCCACTGCCCCTATGCTACTTTCTCTTTACCAGACTGCACCAAGTGCCTCACAGGGAGTTCCATAGAATCAATTGACAGCAGAAAAGAAAACTCATACTTGTTGTACATATGGTTCTTCAGGATATGCAGCCACTACCTGAAAGTGAATTGCTAAAAAATAGCCCCACCCACCACCTCCTTTTGGGGATATCCTTGAAGAGGAGTGGTAAAGGGAAATCCTCACAATTAGAAGTTCAAGTAATGTACCTGACTGTGCATTTTGCTTGGAAGAAGAAACAGTCAGACACAGGATAATATACTAGTCAGTGGGTTGTGGAAAACAGTTCATCTGGATGATAAGGAACTTGGAAGAAACATGGAAATAGATGATATAGAAGTTTGGAGAGGAAGTATATGGATAGACCTCTCTGAATGGATAAACAATTTGAAGATATTTGTGCTCTATATGAATGCTCACTAAAGGTTGACCTCAGCATAGAAGAATTTTAATAACCAAGTTAAGGGGCTGATCCATTCTGAGGTTCTGCAGATACCAGTCAGCCGCTTTTCCTAGCCACCCTTGTCACTCAATGGAATTATGAATAAAGTGGTCATGTGCCAGGGATGGCAATTATGCATGGGATTTTCAACCTGAACCTGTACTCACCAAAACTAACTTGGATACAGCCACTTTTGAGTGCCTAGTGAGCCAGCAGCAGAAACCAACACCGAGTCCCCAATATGGCACCATTCCCCAAGGTGACCAGACAAGCTACCTGCTACATTGGACCAGGTTAGTTACATGGTACCACTTCCATTATGAAGGCAGCAGCATCTTGTTCTTACTGAAATAGACACTAACTCTGGATACAGATTTGCTTTCCCTGCATGCAATGCATCTGTCAAAACTACCATCCACTGAATTACAGCATGCCTTGTCCACTGTCATGGCATCCCACGCAGCATTGCTTCTGATCAATTGTGTTTGCCTCACCTCATGGCAAAAGAAGTGCAACAATGGGCCCATGCTCATGTAATCCACTTTCCTTCCATGTTTCCCACCACCCTGAAGCAGCTGGTTTGATATAAGGGTGGAATTGCCTCTTGAAGACTCAGTTACAGCACCCGCTAATTGACAACACTTTGCCGGAGTGGGGTAAGGTTCTCCAAGGGGCTCTATATGCACTAATTGAGTGATCAGTATGTAGTGTTTTCTCTCCCATAACCATGATTCATCAACTCAGGAGTCAAGGGGTGGAAATGGGAGTAGCACCATTTGCTATACTATTTAGCAGCACATAAGCACATTATTTTTGCTTCCTATTCCCAAGACCTTATGCTCTGCTGGCCTAGAGATATTAGTCCCAGAAGGAGTAATGCTTCCTCCATGAGACACAACAATTATTCCATGAAATTATTAACTTTTATGGAAGCTAAGACTACTGCTCAACCACTTTGGGATCCTCATGCCTCTCAATTAACAGGCAAAGAAAAGTGTTACTGTGCTGGCTGGAATTATTGATTCCGAGTCCCAGTGGGAAACTGGGCTGACATTCCACAGTAGAGGCATAGCAGACTATGTGTGGAATACATAAGATTCCTTTGGTGTCTCTTAGTATCACCATGTGCTGTGTTTACAGTCAATGGAAAACTATAACAACTGAATTCAAGCAGCCCTTCTAATGGCCAAGACCCTTCAAGAATTAAGGTTTAAGTCACCCTACTAGGTAAAGAGCAATGGCCACCTAAGATTATTTCAGAGGGTAAAGGACATATGGAAAGTATAGTGGAACATAGTCATAAATACCAGCTATAACAATGTGAGCAGTTACAGACAAGACAATTGTAATTGTTGTGACTATTGCTTTATTTTATCGTGAACATAAATATATGTATGTATAATGACAACTTTGTTTTCTTCCTTTCCTTATTGTCTTATCTCATAAGATATATTTACTTGATATTATATTAGTTAAGATTTTTGAATTTACATCACAATATTTACTTATGGGATATATAGGAGAAATTAAAGAACACCTGAAGAGTTTACATCATTTTCTGTTAATAGTATTAATGCATTTCCATATGTACATGGGGTAGTATTATCATGGTAGATTGTTATTGACTTTGTTATTGTCTTCATTTGTATATTAAATACTGTTTAAGGAGATATGTATGAGTCCCAAAATGACAGCAAATAGACTTGTGATGGTTAATTTTATGTGTTAATTTGCCCGAGCCACAGTGCCCAGATATGTGGTGAAATTTTATTCTGAAGGTTTCTGTGAGGGTGTTTTTGGATGACATTAACCTGTAACTCCTTAGAATTTAAGTAAAGCAGATTGCCCTCCTTAACGTCAGTGGCCCCCTCAAAACAGTTGAAAATGTGAGTAGAACAAAAGATTGACCTCCCCTGAGAAGGAGAATCTCTGCAGCAGATAGTGTTCAGACATGAACAGCATCATCAGTTCTTCTCTAGTCTCCAGCCTGCCAGTTCACCCTGAAGGTTTTAGACCTGACAGCCTCTCATTTTAAAATGTACCCAGGATTTGTTTTAATCAAGTATGATGAGATAACAGAAAGTGAGACAATTGCCTTTGAAGAAAGAATTTATTACAGTTCCCCCAGAGAATAGGAGGTATGACATGCCACCTGGGGCCACATGTAGTCACTTGCAGTGAGAAGCAGAGAGAGAGAGAGGGCAAGGGAGAGGGAACAGGAGAGAGGGAGTACAGAGAAACTGTAACCAGACCTTTATTACAATAATGGCAGGAAGTAGCAACATGAGGATGCTGCCTATTGGGAAAAAAGTGAACACAGGTTGAGGCTTGTATATGGAAAGTTTATAATGAGATTTTCACACATCCATGAAAACATTGGGATGGTGGAGCTGTAAACTACCTTGAGCTGTTAACATGACCTTGATAATCCAAAATATCTGAGATAGCTCTTGATCAATTTAGAAAGTTTATTTTGCCAATGTTAAAGACATGCCTGTGACACAGTCTTAGGAGGTCCTGATGACATGACTGCAAAGTGATCAGGGCAGAGGTTAGTTTTATACATTTTAGGGAGACATGAGACATAAATCAACATACGTAAGATATACATTTGTTCAGTTGGAAATGTGGAGCAACTTGAGGTACAGAAGGGTCATAAGTCAATAGGAAACAAATGGTTGCATTCTGTTGAGTATTTGACTAGAATACACAATTTACAGGTGAGAGTAGAGCAGTGGAATAGTTGCTTATAACTTAGTCTGGCTTAGTGATACAATAGGGCAGAGGAAGCAGTCAGACATGCATTTGTCTCATGTGAACAGAAAGATGATACCGAGTTCTATCTGTCCCTTGTCCACAAGAAATTTCCTTGTCAGCAAATTATGAAGAACGTATGTAGTTTTTCTTATCTCTGTGGCTATCTTATAT
>NW_012123943.1:23347-27103 GCF_000951035.1 Colobus angolensis palliatus
GAATAGTTGCTTATAACTTAGTCTGGCTTAGTGATACAATAGGGCAGAGGAAGCAGTCAGACATGCATTTGTCTCATGTGAACAGAAAGATGATATCGAGTTCTATCTGTCCCTTGTCCACAAGAAATTTCCTTGTCGGCAAATTATGAAGAACGTATGTAGTTTTTCTTATCTCTGTGGCTATCTTATATAGAAATAAAATGGGAGGCAGTTTTGTCTGACATAGTTTCCAGCTTGACTTTTCCCTTTGGCTTAGTGATATTGAGGTTCCAATATTTATTTTCTTTTCACAATCTTATGGCTGAAAGATACCAAATCATCAATTACAAGTGATCAAAAATACTTATTACACCTTCATAAGCAATCATGTAAACCAATTCCTTAAAATTCACAGACACACACACACACATACACACAATTGGTTTTGTTTCTCTGAAGAACACTGAGGAACAAACTTGTAAGGAAGGAAGGAAGGAAAGAATGAAGAAAGGGAGGACAGAAGGAAAGCAGGAAGGTAGGCAGGTAGGAAGTTAGGAAAGAAGGCAAGAAAGAGTAAGTCACAGGACACAGAGTTTTATGTAAACAGGAAAATATATCTGGAGAACTTTGATTCTAGCACCCATCCATCATCAATTACAGATAAAAATTACTTAATTTGACATTATTGACTCTATAAAAGTTTGGTATTAAAATCCACCATTCATCTTTTAAGGATGATCAAAGAATGGACCATAAAATTAATTTGTTCTTAGGCCAAATTCTAAAATGTTGTAAATAAGGGTGATACATACTGATTCTATTTGCTTTATAGGGCAGAAGATATTATTCAAGGCACTTTTGAAGCATACACCAAGGTTTGCATTTATTTTTGTAGCAGTGGTGTGCTGCAGCCAACTGGAACTGACTGATAATAGTCAATCATTACAATTATAGAAAACTGTGTGAACCAGTTGGTAAACATATCCTTACTAAATTACATGAACTTTTAAGCAAATAAACTTACCAGAAACAAAGTTAGTAAATACTCAAAACAAATTTTGTCTTAATTATTTTACTGCATGTTACCATTAATCTGTGCTCTCGAGGTTATTTTGTCTGTTATATGTATGATTAAAACAACTATAGAAACTCACTCAAAACTGCACAAATACATGGAAACTGAACAACCTGCCTCTGAATGACTACGGGGTAAAAACGAAGTTAAGGCAGAAACAAGTAAGTAATTTTAAAACCAATGAGAACAAAGAAACAACATACCACAATCTCTGGGACACAGCTAAAGCAGTGTTTAAAGGGAAATTTATGGCACTAAATGCCTGCAGGAGAAAGCAGGAAAGATCTAAAATCAACACCCTGACATCACAATTAAGAAAAGCTAGAGAAGCAAGAGCAAACTAATTCAAAAGCTAGCAGAAGACAAGAAATAACTAAGATCAGAGCAGAACAGAAGGAGATAGAGACACCAAAAACCTTTCAAAAAATAAATGAATCCAGGAGCTGATTTTTTGAAAAGATTAACAAAAATAGATAGACCGCTAGCCAGACTAATAAAGAAGAGAGAAGAATCAAATAGACACAACAAAAAATGAAAAGGGGATATCAACACTGATCCCACAGAAATAAAAACTACCATCAGAGAATACTATAAGTCCCTCTACATAAATAAGCTGGAAAATCTAGAAGAAAAGGATAAATTCCTGGACCCCTACAGCCTCCCAAGACTAAACCAGTAAGAAGTTGAATCCCTGAATAGACCAATAAGAGATTCTGAAACTGAGGCAGTAATTAGTAGCCTACCAACCAAAAAAAGCCAAGGACTAGACAGATACACAGCCAAATTCTACCAGAGGTACAAAGAGGAGCTGGTATCATTCCTTCTGAAACTATTCAAAGGAATAGAAAAAGAGGGGACTCTTCCCTAAATCATTTTATGAGGCCAGCATCACCCTGATACCAAATCTGGCAGAGACACAACAAAGAAAATTTCAGGCCAATATCCCTGAGGAACATCGATGCAGAAATCCTCAATAAAATACTGGCAAACCAAATCCAGCACCACAACAAGCTTATCCAGCACAATCAAGTTGGCTTCATCCCTAGGATGTAAGGCTGGTTCAACATACACAAATAAATAAACGTAATCCATCATACAAACAGAACCAATGACAAAAAAAAAAAACTATGATTATCTCAATAGATACAGAAAAGGCCTTCGATAAAATTCAACACCCCTTCATGTTAAAAACTCTCAATAAACTAGGTATTGATAGAACATATCTCAAAATAATAAGAGTTATTTATGACAAACTCACAGCCAATATCATACTGAATGGACAGAGACTGGAAGCATTTCCTTTGAAAACTGGCACAAGACAGGGATGCCCTCTCTCACCACTCCTATTAAACATAGCATTGAAGATCTATCCAGGTCAATCAGGCAAGAGAAATTTAAAAAGGACATTGAAATAAGAAGACAGGAAGTCAAATTGTCTCTGTTTGCAGATAACATGATTGCATATTGAGAAAATACCATCGTATCAACCCAAAATCTCCTTAAGGTGATAAGCAAATTCAGCAAAGTCTCAGGATACAAAATCAATATGCAAAAATCATAAGTATTTCTATACAACAATAATAGACAAACAACCAAATCATGAGTGAAATCTTATTCATAATTGCTACAAAGAGAATAAAATACCTAAAAATACAACTTACAAGGGATGAGAGAGACCTCTTCAAGGAGAGCTACAAGCCACTGCTCAAGGAAATAAGAGAGAACACAAACAAATGGAAAAATATTCCATGCTCATGGATAGGAAGAATCAGTATTGAGAAAATGGCCATACTACCCAAAGCAATTTATAGATTCAATGCTAGCACCATCAAGCTACTATTGACTTTCTTCATAGAATTAGATAAAACTACATTTCATATGGAACCAAAAAAGAGCCAGGATAGCTAAAACAATCCTAAGCAAAAAGAACAAAGCTAGAGGCGTCATGCTACCTGACTTCAAACTATACTACAAGGCTACATTAACCAAAACAGCATGATACTGGTACAAAAACAGATATATAGACCGATGGAACAGGACAGAGGTCTCAGAAATAGCGCCACACATCTGCAAACATTCGATCTTTGACAAACCTGACAAAAACAAGAAATGGAGAAAGGATTCCCTATTTAATAAATGGTGTTGGAAAAACTGGCTAGCCATATGCAGAAAACTGAAACTGGACCCCTTCATTACACTTCATACAAAAATTAACTCAAGATGGATTAAAGACTTAAACATAAGACTTAAAACCATAAGAACCCTAGAAGAAAACCTAGGCAATACCATTCAGGACATAGGCATGGGCAAGAACTTCATGACTAAAACACCAAAACCAATGGCAACAATAGCAAAAATTGACAAGTGGGATCTAATTAAACTAAAGAGCTCCTGCACAGCAAAAGGAACTATCATCAGAGAGAACAGGCAACCTACAGAATGGTAGAAAATTTTTGCAATCTATCCATCTGAGAAAGGGCTAAAATCCAGAATCTATGAGGAACTTAAAGAAATTTACAATAGAGGAATCAAATAGATGCAATAAAAAATGATAAAGGGGATATCACCACCGACACCACAGATATACAAACTACCATCAGAGAATACTATAAACACCTCTACGCAAATAAAATAGAAAATCTAGAAGAAATGGATAATTTCCTGGACACTTACACTCTCCCAAGATTAAACCAGGAAGAAGT
>NW_012123943.1:28549-34859 GCF_000951035.1 Colobus angolensis palliatus
AAAAAAAAGAAATTTACAAAAAAAAAAAACACAAAAAAGTGGTAAAAGTATATGAACAGACGCTTCTCAAATGAAGGCATTTATGTGGTCAAAAAACATATGAAAATAAAAGTTCATCATCACTGGTCATTAGAGAAATGCAAATCAAAACCACAATGAGATATCATCTCATGCCAGTTAGAATGACGATCAATAAAATGTCTGGAAACAGCAGATGCTGCAGAGGATGTAGAGAAATAGGAGCACTTTTACACTGTTGGTGGTAGTGTAAATTAGTTTAACCATTGTGAAAGACAGTGTGGTGATTCCTCAAGGATCTAGAACTAGAAATACCATTTGACCCAGCAATCCCATTACTGGGTATATACCCAAAGGTTTATAAATCATTCTACTGTAAAAACACATGCACACGTATGTTTATTGCAGTACAATTCACAATAGCAAAGACTTGAAACCCCAACCCAAATGCTCGTCAATTATAGACTGGATAAAGAAAATGTGGCACATATATACCATGTAATACTATGCAGCCATGAAAAAGAATGAGTTCATCTCCTTTGCAGGGACATAGATGAAACTGGAAACCATCATTCTCAGCAAACTAACACAGGAACAGGAAACCAAACACTGCATGCTCTCACTCATAAGTGGGAGCTGAACAATGAGAACATATGGGCACTGGGAAGGGAACATGACACACTGAGGTCTGTCGGGGGTTGAGGACAAGGGGAGGGTTAGCATTAGGAGAAATACCTAATGTAGATGACGGGTTGATGGGTACAGCAAACCACTATGGCACATGTATACCTATGTAGCAAATCTGCACATTCTGCACATGTATCCCAAACCTTAAGTATAATAAAAAATATTTCTGGACAGATGAAAAATACTTAAACATTTACATTCAATCCAGTAAAAGTCCAATGCATTCTCTTAAACCTTGTAATATATTAGTGATTATAACCAGCAGCATTTAAGCGTACCTCATATGCATGATTAAGTTATTGAGAACTTACATGTATTATCTCTGAGATGAAGTTTGCTGCATCCTTAGATGCTTGTGTATAAATAGAACTTGTATATGTATTTGTATGTGTGTGTTTTTTTCTAATTGGGGGATATATCATTTATCTGTCTCTAAGAGTACATAAATAAGTTTACATTTTGGAAATAATTATGAAGTGAACACCCAAATAATTTCTATCCAGAACAAGAAAGATAATATTTCTATTGCCCAAATAAACCATTACTTGTACCACTGCCTTATTGATATTTTCTCACTAATAAACACCACCTAGAGTTAAAAAAAATACCCATACACATTCACGCCCAAATTAAATTGTGAAGAAAGGTACATTATACAAATGGAAAACAAAAGCAAGTAGGAGTAGACAGTCCCATATCATATTAAAAGGCTTGAACCCAAAAATAAAAATAGTTTAAAAAGACAGAGAAGGCCATTATGCGATGATAAAGAGTTCAGTACAAAATATAATTTAGCTGTGCCAAATATACATTCACCCAACAACAGACCACCCAAATTTATGAAATAAATAATACTGGACCTAAGAGAAAAGATTCATATTAACAAAATAATAGTGAGAAACTTCCATGCCTTATAGACATCACCAGACAAATTATCAATGTACAAAACTAACAAAGAAACTCTGGACTTAAACTAGAGTATGGAACAAATGTGCCTAATGAGTATTTACAGGATATACTACTGAATAAATGCAGAATATGAACGCTTCTTATCTGAGCATGGAATTTCTCTAAAATTAACCATATGCTTGGTCATAAGGCAAGTCTCAATAAATTTAAAAAATTTTCAGTTATATCAATTACTTTATGAACCACAGTGGAATAAAATTAGAAATGAACACCAGGCCGGGCACAGTGGCTCATGCCTGTATGCCTAGCACTTTGAGAGGACAAGGAAGGGGGATTGCTTGATGACAGTAATTTGAGATCAGCCTGGCCAACATGATGAAACCCTGTCTCTACTAAAAATACAAGAAATTAGCCAGGCGTCATAGTGTGCACCCATAGTCTCAGCTATTTGGGAGGCTGAGGCAGGAGAATCCCTTGAATCCAGAAGGTGGAGGTTGTAGTGAGCTGTGATTGCACCACTGTCCTCCAGCCTGAGTCACAGAGATGCTGGCTATTAAAGAAAAGGAAGAAAAAATAAATACCAATAGAAACCCTTAAAGCTGTACAAGTACATGGAAACTAAACAACTTGTTCTGGAACAACTTTTAAGTAAACAATAAAAATAAGGTCAAAATTTAAAAATCTTCGGTAGCAAATGAAAACAGAGACAACACACCAATACCTCTGGAAAACAAAAGCAGTAGTAAAAGGACAATTTATAGCATTAAATTTTTATATCAAAGAGACAGATTTCAAATAAGCAACATAACATTACCCCTCAAAAAAAACTAGAAAAACAAGAACAAGTCAAATCCAAAGCTAACAGAAGAAATAACAATGGTCATAGCAGAACTATGTTAGCTTGAGATGAAAAAAGGGAAAATACAAAGAATCCAAGAAATAGAAATTTATTATTTAAAATATAAACAAAATTGACAGAGCACTAGCTAGACTAACAAAGAAAAAAGAGATAATATTCAAATAAGCACAATCAGGAATGATAAAGGTGATATTACACTGGATAACAGAGAACTGCAAAAGAACCTAAGAGAATACTATGAACACTTCTACACACACACACTAAAAAACAGAGAGAAAATAGTAAATTCTTTTAAACATACAACTTCCAAAAATTATTTTATTTTATTTTACTTTACTATTTTATTTTATTTTATTTTATTTTATTTTATTTTATTTTATTTCAGAGACAGAGTTTGGCTACATTGCCCAGATTTGTCTTGAACTCCTGGCCTCTAACAATCCTCTTGTTTAAGCCTCTCAAACTGCTAAGATTACAGGTGTGAGCCACCACAACCGGCCTATCTCCCACAATTGAACCAGAAAGAATTAGTGACACTGAAAAGACCAATACAAGTAATGAAATCGAATCAATATTTTAAAGTCTTCCAAAAAATAAGCTTAGGGCCAGACAGAGTTACAGCTTAATTTTACCAGATATATGTATACTAATCTTGCTAAAACTATCCCCAGAAATTAAGGAAGAGAGATCTCTTACTAACTCGTTTTATCAATACATTGTCACCTTGATACCAAAGTCAGGCAAGTACAAAACAAGAAAGTATAGGCCAATATCCATGATAAACATAAATGCAAAAATTCTCAACAAAATATTAGCAAACAAATCCAATAGCACATTAAAGTATAATTTATTATGATCGAATTGGGTTTTTTCCAGGGATGATAATGAACCAAGGATGGTTCAACATATGCAAACCTATAAATGTGATTTATCACATAAACAGAATAAAGTATATAAACCATATAATAATCTCCACAGATCCTTGAAAAGCATTTGATAAAATCTAATACCTTTTCATGATAAAAATCCTGAACAAACTAGGCAAAGATAGAATATACCTCTAAATAAGAAAAGCCATACATGACATATCCACAGCCAACATCACACTGAATGGAAAAAAGTTGAATGTATTTTTCTCTAGTAATTCCAAAGATGTACACTATCATCACTCCTATTCAAATTCATACTGACAGTTCAGGCCAGAGAAATTGTGGAAGAGTAAGAAATAAAAGGCAATCAAATTATAAAAGCGGAAGAAAAATTATCTCTGTTCACTAACGACATGATTATAAACCTAGAAAACCCTAAAAACTCCCTTAGAAGAGTTCTAAACTTGAAAAGCAATTTCAGTAAAGTCTCAAAATATAAAATTAACATATGAAAGTTACGAGCTTTCCAATACAATGAAATTTCAAACTGAGAACCAAATTAGCAACTCAATCTTATTAATAAGAGACACACAAAAAAATATAATACAAAGGAATACATTTAACCAAGGAGGTGAAAAATTTTTGTGAGAAAAACTACAAAACACTGATGACACAAATGGAAAAAACATCCCATGCTCACAGAGTGAAAGAATCAGTATCATCAAAATGACCATATTGCCCAAAGTGGTCTACAGTTCAATGCAATTTCTATCAAATTGCCTCAATTATTTTTCATAGAATTTGAAAATATAATTGCCTCAATTATTTTTCATAGAATTTGAAAATATGAAAACCAAACACCGCATGTTCTCACTCATAGGTGGGAACTGAACAATGAAATCACTTGGACTCGGGAAGGGGAACATCACACACTGGGGCCTATCATGGGGAGGGGGGAGGGGGGAGGGATTGCATTGGGGAGTTATACCTGATATAAATGATGAATTGATGGGTGCTGACGAGTTGATGGGTGCAGCACACCAACATGGCACAAGTATACATATGTAACAAACCTGCACGTTATGCACATGTACCCTAGAACTTAAAGTACAATAATAAAAAAAAAAGAAAAAAAAGAAAATATATCCCAAAGTTCATATGAAACAAACAAACAAAAATCTCAGATAGCCCAACCAATCTTAAACAAAATAATGAACCTGGAAGAATCACATTGCCTGACTTCAAATTACACTACAAATATATAGTAACCAAAATAGCACAGTACTGCTATAAAACTAGAAACATAGATCAATGGAACAGAACAGAGAGCCTGGAAATAAAGTCACATCCCTACAACCAATTGATCTTTGCTAAAGTTGACAAAAATAAACAATGGAGATAAAACACCCTTTTCAATAAATGGTGCTAGGAAAACTGACTAGCCAAATGTGTTGGAATGAACCTGGATTCTTATCTCTCACCTTATACAAAAAATAACTCAAGATAAAATACTAAACATAAGACCTGAAACTAGAAAAATTCTGGAATAATATCTAAGAACTCTTCTGGACATTGACCTAGGCAAAAAACGTGTTACAAAGAGCACAAAAGTAAAAGCAACAATTTACAGAAATGGAGAAATGGGCCTTAATTAAATGAAAAACTTTCATCACAGCAGAAGAAATAATCAACAGAACAAACACAAAGCCTATAGGAGAAAATATTTGCAAATTAAAATCACAATGAAATGTCACCTTACAATAGTCAGAATGGCTACTATTAAAAAGACAAAAAACAACAGATATTGTGATGGATGCTGAGTAAAGGGAATGTTCATACACTGTTGATGGGAATGTCAAATAGTTCAATGAAAAACAGTATGATGATATCTCAAAAACCAAAAATTGAACTACTATTTGACCCAGAAATTCCACTGCTGGCTATCTACACAATGGAAATGCAATCATTATATTTTAAAAAGACACATGCATTCATATGTTTATCTCAGCACAATAGTATAGTCATGGACACAACTTATGTGTTCATCAACGGCAGATTGGATAAAGAAAATTTGATATATATATAGGCATCTGAGGTATACATAAACTGGAGGAACAATGTGTGTGTGTGTGTAGTGTTGTGTGTGTGTCTGTGTGTGTGTGTTTAGCAAATCAACTGCATTAATATATTTGCAGTGATTTTATTTGGGAAAAGAGCTTATAGGTTCTAGCTGATAAGTATGTTCATCATAATGCTTTCCCCAATGTTTTAATCGTTGAAATGTGTATACTTTGAATGGAGAGAGACTCATAGAAACTTGCACAATGTCATGAGTGCCCCTCCCGAGAATAAAAATCAAAGCATCCAAGCTCTTGGTAAAATTAGATCAGGTATGATTTTCCACATGCATGTAAATTTCTAAGCTGAGTATTTCGGTAAAGTTATATATTTAGAGAAGACTAACAGAGAAGAGAATCCCAGTAAAGAGGCTGAAAGAAACAGAGAATTCCTTTAGAAAGCAAGACCAGATACTTCCACAAATATAATCATGGTCCCAAATCACTAGTTTTGATTAGTCCATAGTGTCACAAACATGGAATTCAACCAAGTGAGCTTGCTGAAAGGCTAAGAAGAGTAAACCATATACACTAGCTAGGCAAATTTAACCTGCACATGAAAGCTATGCTCTTGGTCAACATAAAATTAAAACACAGATATTTATCCCTGCAATATTAATAATATTAGGAAATTTAAGCATTCAGTAATATGATGTGACTGGAATTGAGCAGAGAAGGAGCTATTGTAGAAATAATTATACCGGGGGCGGAGCAAGATGGCCGAATAGGAACAGCTGCAGTCTCCAACTCCCAGCGCAAAGGACACAGAAGACCAGTGATTTCTGCATTTTGAACTGAGGTACTGGGGTCATCTCACTAGTGAGTGCCGGACAATCGGTGCGGGTCAGCTG
>NW_012123943.1:38578-50060 GCF_000951035.1 Colobus angolensis palliatus
TTTAAAGCAGTGTGTAGAGGGAAATTTATAGCACTAAATGCCCACAAGAGAAAGCAGGAAAGATCTAAAATTGACACTCTAACATCACAATTAAATGAACTGGAGCGAGACAGTCTGATCCGTAGGCTTTGGCAATTAAGCATCAAATTCAGATTTCTAACAAGTTCCCAGATGATGCTGATGGTACTGTTTCAGAAGCCACAGGGATTTGGATTTGGGGATGTGGAGACTGTGAATATAAACAAGTGTTTGAGATATATTGGCCATAAAGAGAAGGAGATCAGTGATGTTGTAGCTAGAGGAGAAATTGGGAGAAATTATAGCATGTCTGTTTAGTAATGAGAGTAATAGAGAAAAAAGAAGGAAAAATGATAACATAAGAGAAGCAAGCGAAAATTTCTGGAGAAATTTTCTTGGATAATTGTTAGTTGTGAATTACATCTAGTGCATATATGAACTGAAATGTTTCCAAATAGGAGCCTTAAGAGTTAATTCAAAATCAAAAGGAAATTCAAATCATTATTGACATAGATTCAGTAGATGAAGTGGCAAGTAGTTACAGTAAAAGCTTATGGAAGTTCTCCCCTAATCATTTCTATGTGATTAATGACATAAAAAGCAATATTATTAGCTGTGAATAAGGATGAGAGAGAAGATGATGAAAATGTGAGAAAGAAAAAGTTAGGAAATAGTCATCCTAAAGTGTGGGAAAATGAATTGACTTGAGCATTGTCCACCTTCATATTAGAGTCATCTAGAAAGTTGTTAACAATTTGGGATATGTGGGCACCTACATAGATCAATTGGGGGTAAATTCAGGGCATTTGTATTGCTTAAAGATCTGAATATCATTCTAATACTCATCCATGTGTGGAGAAGTGACTGGACTAGGAACATGTGGCACTATTGTCAGACAACTTTAAAGACGCTCTTCAATTTGTGGTCATGAATTTAAAATGGGGACGTTCAGCACGATTGTGCCTTTTTGCAGCTATGTTCAGCTAGAGGGATGTAGGTTTGACATAGGTTGCTGACTTAACTGGAACTTGACTTTAGCTAGAGCAATTCATCAAACTTAGAGAGAAGAAGGAGGACAAGATATCTGATATATACATAAACAGGAGAGACAGTGTAATGATTGATCAAACACTTGAAACTGAGTTTGGAGGGAACTGAGAATGTTAGGTTGAGGGACAGTGAAAAAGTTTAGAGCAACTGTATAATAGGTTTTGTTGAAGTAGAAATCTAATTTTCTACTTCAGGTTGACTGGGAATTCGCTGGGGAGATGAATAGGATCAAGCCATTTATAAAGGATCTATCCCATAGCCCAAACACTTTCCGAAACTTCCTGCTTCCAACATTGTAGACCAAATTTCAGGATAAGATTTGGAGGGGACAAATATTCAGCCTACATAATGGGCTTACATCAACTGCAAAGCTTTTGTACAGAAAATGAAATAACATGGTGAAAAATACAACCTATAGAAGGGACAAAAATATCTGCAAACTATTCACCTGACAGGGAATTAATATCCAGAATATATAAGAAACTTGAGAGCAAAAAAACCAAACAAACAATCTAATTAAAAGTGTAAAAAAGACCTGAATAGATATATCTTAAAAGAAGATATACAAAAAGCAAAGAAATACATGAAAAAATGTAGAACATTACTGATCATCATGGAAAAGCAACTTGAAATCACAATTATATATTATCTCACACCAGTTAGAATGGCTACTATTAATACCAGGAAGACAAAACATAACAAATGCTGTTGAGGATACCAAGAAAAAAAATAAATCTAACATTCTCTTGGTAGGAATGTAAAACAGTACAGCTATTATGGAGAATAGTATGGAGGTTCTTCAAAAAACTAAAAATACATCTACCTTATGATTCAGAAATTCCACTATTGGGCATATATCCAAAGAAAATGATATCAGTATATCAGAGAAATACAACACTATATTAATTGCAGCAGTATTTACCATAGTTAAGATGCAGAATCAACTTAAATATTTATCAGTAGACGAATTGATAGGTAAAATATACTTAATGGGATTCTGTTCATCCATAAAAAATGAAATTCCATCATTTGCAGCAACATGGATGAGCCTAGAGAACATTATGTGAAGTGAAACAAGCCAAGAACAGAAAGATGAATGCTGCATATTCCTTCTAATATGTGAAGGCTAACAAATTGATCTCATAGAAGTAGAAAGCATTTATATCAGGTATACCTCCCCAATGCAATCCCTCCCCCCTCCCCCCTCCCCATGATAAGCCCCAGTGTGTGATGTTCCCCTTCCCGAGTCCAAGTGATCTCATTGTTCAGTTCCCACCTATGAGTGAGAACATGCGGTGTTTGGTGACGAGTTGATGGGTGCAGCACACCAACATGGCACAGGTATACATATGTAACAAACCTGCACGTTATGCACATGTAGCCTAGAACTTAAAGTATAAAAAAAAAAAAAAAAAAGAAGTAGAAAGCAGAATAGTAGTTACAAAAGTATGGGAAAAGTAGGAGCGAAGAAAAGCAGGGAGAGATTGATTCAAGGATTCAAAATTAAAGATTGATAGGAGGAATACTTTCTAATGTTCTATAGCACTTCAGGGTGACTATAGTTAATAATTCATTATGCATTTTCAAATAGCTAAAAGAGAGTGTTTCAGAGGTTTTCAACCAGATGAAATAATAAACATTTGAGGTGATGAATATGCTAATTACCCTGATTGATCATTATATATTGTGTTTATCAAAGTATCAGTATTTAATCAATTAATATTAATGTAAAATTATTAGGTGTCAATTAAAATTATAATAACTGATAATACAAAGAACATACATTACTACATCACAAACATTTTTTAATAATTTGTGTGCTGGCTATGAGAATGCAGCTCACACACCTCCAATTACAGGATGTTATTGAAAGAGAATGCCAGGTGCTGTGTTGATATTCATGCTGTGTTTGCCAGGCCATCTCACAAGGGACTGCTCCTAGCCAATAACTAAGCAATGCAAAAATATGAAGACTGGCTCTTTCCTGAGAATTAGCGCACTCGTCTGACAGGCAACTTTGACTTGAGGCCTGTCAGGGGCCTTGGTAACCTTTCTTTAGGCTGCTTAGTAGTAGGAGCTTCTACTCAACCAACCTTCCTTCTTTCCCTCTTTCCTTCCTTCCTTCTTTCCTTCCTTCATTCCTTCTTTCTTTCCTTCCTTCCTTCCTTCCTTCCTTCCTTCCTTCCTTCCTTCCTTCCTTCCTTCCTTTTTCCTATCTTGCATTAAAGTCTGACACTTTTCCCAGCCTCACCCAACTCCCTCACCATTTGCTCCCATTGGCCAAACTCTGGCATGTTTAATTTTTTTCTGACACCTGTTTCTTGGAGAACCCAAACTAGCACAGTTTGGTAACTGTTTTACAATATAACTGCTTTCTTTTATAATAAAACATATTTTATTTTATTTTTGTCAAATCACTATTTTCACAAGAACATGCTTATCTCCAAATGCATTAAGTTGTATGCATTAAATACTTACAGCTTTTGTATGCCAACTGCATCTCGATAAGTGGTTTAACATTTTTTATTTATTTTGTTTAACTGACAAATAAAAACTTATATACATTTGTTGTCCACAGCAAGATGTTTTAAATTATTCATACTCTGTAGAATGTCTAAATTTAGCTAGTTAACATATGCGTTATGTCACATAAATATTATCATTTGGGATAAAAACACAATTTACTCCCTCAGTAATTTTCAAGAATACAGTATGTTGTTATTAATTATAGTCACTGTGTTATGCAATAGAGCTTATGATCATATTGCTCTTATATACTTGAAATTTTGTGTCTTTTGGTAAAGTTCTAAACACCCCTGCACCACACACACCTATTCACCCCTGGTAACCATCATCCTACTCTCTAGTTCTAGGATATCCACATTTTTAGATTCCACATATAAGAACATGTGGTATTTGTCTTTATGTGCCTGGCTTATTTAACTTATCATCATCATCTCTTGGTTTATCCATGTCACAAATGACAAATTTTTCTGACATGGAAAATTGCTGACAGTCTTGAAAACAGGTATGACCATGTTGGACTTGCCAAATTTGGTGCCACTGAAAATTCTGAATTATCCAAGAATCTCAATTTTAGCCCTCCAAACCCCTTGTAGGGTTGGTCTTGGAGCAGTTTTATCCAGCTAGAATCCTGCCTGAAGATGTACTTATCTGAGTTTCTGTTGCAGATTGGTCAAAATCCATCTACCAGTAGATTTTCAAATAGCCAATAATGTCAGTCCTGACCCCTCCTGCCTGTAGTCTGAGTTCTTTCTACCTAAGGTCCCAGGTGAATGCATGTCCATCAGTGCCTATACAGACTGATGGGTTGACATAAGTCACATTGTGGATCTTAAAATGGCCCTATAAATTAGTTCTGGCCCTTTTTGACTACAGTATGGAAAAGACCTTCTTGCCCAGAAATTCACTGGGAGACACCTATCCATCACTATAGAGAAAGGTTGGAAGACCTGAATTTTGGTTATGGACCTGAAAAGAAATGTTGTCTCAGATCTAGCCCATTAGAGCTGCAGATGTGAACAGTTCAGTCATAACAGGGACACATTTAGTGATCCAGTGGGAGGTTTTCCAGAGACGTAAAGGAAGTCACAGTAGTCAGCACACCTGGTAATAGGCTTTCTGTTTGAGAATATTAAAGCAAACCTGCCCAACCCAGTACTAGTTGCTCATGGGACTCCAGCCTGGGCTTTATCAGCCATGCCAAACCTGGACTTAGGGTACCCTCTAACACTGCAATGGTTGCAGTGATCATGGGTTAGGGGAACACAACAGTTTTCTCAGAATTTCTGAACAGGCATACTGTAGAAGTACTATCATAGACAATGGCAAACTCCCAAGACTGGAATAAATACCCATGTCTTCAATGTGCAGAAATCAACACACATTCACAAAGATCACAACAAGTAGGGAAATATGAGGTCTCAAAACAAACCAAATACAGTGCCAGTTACCAAACCTAAACAAATGAAGATGTATGACTGACCTAACAAAGAATAAAAATCACTCTCTTAAGGAAGCTCAATAAACTTCAATAAAATGCAGAAAAATAATTCATAAAATTGGAAGAAAAATTTAACAGAGTTTGAAATAATTCAAAATAATCAAACAGAAATCCTAGAGTGAGAAAATACAATGAAGAAAAAAGTACAACAGAGTGCATCAACAGCAGAATTAAGCTGAAGAAAAAATTAGTGAGCTCAAAGTCAAGTTATTAAAAACTACGCAGAGAAGAAAAAAATTAAAAAATTAATAAATAAAGAACAGTAAGAAATAATATCAAAAAAGAAAATTTGTGGGTTCATAAAGTTCAAAAGAGACTAGAGAAACACAAGGTAATAGTAATTTGAATAAATAATACAAGAAAACATTCCAAACATAAGGAATAATATAAATACCCAGATACAGGAAGCTTAAAAGCAATCACTCACAATCAATCTAAATAAGACCACACAAAGACATGTTATAATCGAATGATCCAATTTCAAAGACAGGGAGAGGATAAAAAAGAGAAAAGAAGTAAAAAACATGTAAGAGAATTTCAATATGCCTGACAGCAGACTTCTCAGCATAAATCGTACAAATTCAGGAGGGAATAAGGTAATATATATGAGCTGCTGAAGGACAACAGAAAGGGCAAACCAAAAAATACTGGATTCAGCAAAGCTACCTTCAGAAATGTAGGAGAAATAAAGCATTTTCCATGCAAAATCTGAGAAAGGATCACCTCTAGACATGTCTTACAAGGTCTTTAAGCTGAATAAAAAGACTCTAATAATAACTAATGTAAAAACATCTAAAGTTACAAAACTCACTGGTAAAAAAATACAAATTAACATTTAGAATACTCTAAAACTGGATGCGTAATGTGTAAACCATTTATGTTTTAGTATAAAAGACAAAACTAATAAAAATAACAATAATAATGTATTAAAGAAAATATAATATGTATATTGTGTGACATGGTTTGGCTCTGTGTCTCCACCCAAATCTCAGGTGATTGAATCACAGGTGTGGATTTTCCCTTTTCTGTTCCTCTAATTTTGAGTGAATTCTCAGGAAATCTGGCTGTTTGAAAGTGTGTAGCACCTCCTCCTTTGCTCTCTCTCTGTTAATCTCCTGCTACCGTATGAATATCTCCTTGCTTCCCTTTCACCCTGCCACTATTGTAAGTTTGCTGAGGCCTCCCCAGGCATGCCTCCTGTACAGCCTGTGGAACAGTGAGTCACTTAATCCAATTTTCTCTATAAATTACCCAGTCTCAGGAGTTTTTAATAGCAGTGTGAGAAATGACTAATACAGAAAGTTGGTACTAGCGAAGTGAAGCATTGTTAAAAAAGTACTTGAGAATGTGGAAGCAACTTTGCAACTGGGTAGTGGACAGAGATTGGAAAAATTTGGAGGGCTCAGAAGAAAACAGAGAGATGGGATAAAGTTTGAAATTTCCTAAAGACTTGTTAAATTGTGGTGATCAAAATGCTGATAGTGATATGGACAATGTCATCCAGGCTGTTGTGATCTCAGGTGTACATGAGGAATTTACTGGAAACTGGAGTAAAGGTCACTGTTGCTATGCTTTACAAAACAGACTGGCAGCTCTAGGGATCTGTATAACTTTGAACTTAAGAGAGATGATTTAGGGTATATGGCAGAAGAAATACCTAAGATGCAAAGCATTCAAGAAGTGACCTGGATGCTCCTAACCATGTACACTCATATGTGCTTGCAAAGAGAATATCTGAAACTGGACTTATATTTATAGGTGAAGCAGAGCACAAAAGTTTGAGAAATGTCCAGCCTATGTGGTAGAAAGAAAAAAAGCCATTTTCTTGGTAGAAACTCAAGATTACTGAAGAAATTTGCATAACTAAAGAGAAGCCAAATGTTAATAACCAAGACAATGGGGAAAATGCCTCAAAGGCATGCCAGAGACCTTAATGGCAGCACCTCCCATCACAAGCTAGGAGGCCTAAAAGGAAAAAATGGTTGTGTTGGCCGGGCCCAGGGCCCTGCTGCTTTTTGCAGCCTGGGGACACAGCCTGATGCATATCAGCTGCTTCAGCTCCAGCCATGGCTAAAAGGGCCCCAGATATGTTTTGGGCCACTGCTGCAGAGGCCCTAGGCCATAAGATGCCTTGGCAGCTTCCAAGTGGTGCTCTATGTCTTCAGGTTAATAGAAAGCAAGAGTTGAGGTTTGGGAGCCTCCACCTAGATTTCAGAAGATGTAGGGAAATGCATAGATTACCAGACAGAAGTCTGCTGCAGAAGCAAATCCCTCATGGAGAACCTATACTAGGGCAGTGTGGAGGGGAAATGTGAGGTTGGAGCCCCCACATAGAGACCCTACTGGGGCACTCCCTAGTGGAGCTGTGAGAAGGCCACTGGCCTCCACACCCCAAAATTGTAGAGATACCAACAGCTTGCACCATGCACCTGGAAAATCCACAGGCACCAGCCCATTTAAGCACCCTAGGAGACTATACCATCCACAGACACAGGCGTGGAGATGCCCAAGGTCGTGGGAGGCCACCCCTTGCATCAGTGTGACCTGGATATGGGGCATGGAGTCAAAGAGATTATTTTGGGGCTTTAACGTTTAATGATTTTCCTGTTAGGTTTTGGACTTGCATGCGTCTGGTAGCCCCTTTGTTTCTGTTCATTTCTTCCTCTTCAAATGAGTGTGTTTATTCAATGCCTGTACTCCCATTGTATCTTGGAAGTAACTAACTTGTTTTTTATTTCACAGGCTAATGGCAAAAGGAACTTGCCTTGTCTCAGATGAGACTTTGGACTTGAACTATTTAGTTAATGGCAAAAGGAACTTGCCTTGTCTCAGATGAGACTTTGGACTTGAACTATTTAGTTAATGCTGGAATGAGTTAAGGCTTTGGGCAACTGTTAGAAAGGCATGACTGTGTTTTGAAATGTGAGAAAGACATGATATTTGGGAGATGCCAAGGCAGAATGATATGACTTGACTCTGTGTCCCCACTGAAATCTCATGTTGAATTGTAATCCCTCATGTTGGGGGAGGGATGTGATAAGAGGCAATTGGATCATGGGGATAGATTTCGCCCTTGCTGTTCCCATGATAGTGAATGAGTTCTCAGAAGATCTGGTTGCTTAAAAGTGTGTAGCCCCTCCCTTTTAACTGTATATTTCTCTCTCTCCTGCTACCATGAGAAGACATGCTTTCTTCCCCTTTACCCTTCCTCCATGACTGCAAGTTTTCTGAGGCCACCCCAGGCATGCCTCCAGTACAGCCTATAGAACTGTTAATCAATTAAACCTCTTTTATTTATAAATTACCAAGTCTCAGGTAGTTTATTATAACAGTATGAGAACAGCTAATAAGTTGTAACACCAAAAATTCAAAATATAAGTGAAGAAAAAGGTAAAAGCATTAAATTTTTATGCTATCAAAGTTAAATGTTTATAAGTTGAAAATAACCTGTGATAAATGTAAGGTTTTTTTTGTAATGTAAAGCAAAAAGTATTTAAGACAAGCCTCAATCTATTTAGAGGTTTACTTTGCTATGGATAAGGACATGACCAGAAGAAATAAACACAGAAATCACAAAAATGATTGGTAGATTGCATCTTTCTTTGAAGATAATTTTGAGTGTTTCATTATTTAAAGGGGAAAAGTGGGCTGGAGAGGACAGAGGGAGAGTATGGTTCCATTATCAAATCCATGTGTTGCAGAAGAAAAGGAGTAGGTGGTTAATATCAGTTATGTATTTATCTCATGCTCAGTAAAACAGTGCTTAATAAGATGCAGTGAACATAGAGTAGCTACCTGTGGAGACATCTGGCCTTTTATCTGTAGCTATCTGCTTAGAAAACAAAGTAAAGACAGTTTCTTTCATGGTTCACTTTTCACCTTATTTTTTTTCTTTTATTTTTTTGGCAATATAAATTGGAGTCTCATTATTTTATTTTTCTTTCACATTTTTCTTAATTTTAAAATATTCTTCCAGATACAGCATATTAGTAGAAAATGAACCTTTCAGACAGAACAGATTATTCCTAGATAGATAGGTCCCACACAATTCAAAAACTCACTTTTAGCAGGGGGCACCATGAGGAAAAGTAGGGGGAGAAACAGTGAAAGAAAAACAACAAAAAAGGAGAAATAAAAAATAGGAAAACAATCAAGGAAAACTGATGTAGGCAATATTTCTCTGAAGTACATGGTCAATAGGCAGGTATAAAAGTGGTTTATGTGTGTTTGTGTGCATGTGTGTAGTGATTATTTTCTTCTGATGTTTAAGTTTCCTAGCTTCTGTTCACAGAATCTCAAGAAAAGCACAGCTTTAATTCATAGTGATTTTTAATAAAAAAATAATTGAAGAAAAAATTGAAAACATGATTCTGAAGACTTGCAGCCAGGAAAAAAATTAGAATTAGATCTAAATTGTAGAACAATGACATAAGTTAGAAAACACTGGAAAAGTCTAGAATCTAATAATGAGTATAATATGGTTTATTTTGAAACATAATTGTCTCTCTCCAATTTTAAAATTTTATTGAACGCAGCTTATTCTTAGTATATTTGGCTTGATTATTTGCACAAAGTGCACTAAAAATAATCATTTACATAGAAGATGTTTTTCATAAATTTGCTTTGCTGGAACCTTTTTTATAAGGAATCTAAGAGTGGACCATTTTGAAAGCCTGGAGAACCACCAAAAATTAATCTGTACTTGCAGATATCTGTATGAATTGGGTGAATTTCTCTCTTTTCAAGGTGCTAAACCCAGGGGTTCCTTGTCCTATCAGAAAGTGTCATTCATTACTTACCACAGGCCAGAATCCTATAAAGCACAAGGGATGTTGCTAGTTTTTCCAAGGGTCTTTTATCAGGTTTACAAATCTGCCTCATTTTATCAAAGTCATCTGAAAATATGCCATTCCAGTCAAATCCCTGGTAAAATAACCAATGTCTCTAATTGTTTCTTGTTATAAAAAACAGACCATTATTAAATTTATGCAAGTAAAAATATTGTCTTAACAAATACTCAAACTTTTTTCCAAATTTTGGAGAAATTAGGTTGAGACAAAAAATTATGTTTTAAATTTTGCTCATAAGAATATAATGTAATTTTTCATATCTTATTACCTTAGTTCATAAAATTAACTCAATATTAAATTAGCAAGCCTCATGAACACATTAGCTCTCCACGGGAGTCCTTGAAGTTTTCCCTTTATTCCAATGGCACAATCTTCAAAGTTACCAGAAATCTATATTTGAGTATTTCTTAGAATTCTGTAGCTGACTATAAGCTGCTCTTTAAAAGATAAAAGTAAAACAATGGTAGATGACAGAAGTTTTAAAACAGTCATAAAGACACAATTGACAAGTAAATCTGGTTATTTTTGTGGCACACATTTTAACCTAATAATAATTATGACTGATAGCATATACTAAGACATCACAATCACAAGAATCTCAATAACTTTCGAAGACTTACTAATAACACATTTATATACATATAATCAAAAAGGTTAAAAAACATTTTATATTCGACAATGCATTTTGTGTAATTCTATTATACCAAGGAAGCTGAATATGTGTCTTGAACTTCAAGGTATCTAATATTAAATATTAAGGCGGTCAAAAAGATTGAATTTGTAATTTCATTTTGGAAAGTTTGCCACATCTCAAAGGTTTAAAACTCTTGATATTACAAAATGGAATCACAGGTTACTGTAAAATAAACCATTCATTAGCCAAGGTGAGAATTTAAAGATTTCAAAAACAGGTGAAAACCTTTACTTTTTGAGAGAGGAGATGTAATTTCCCAAACAGTAAGCCCTAATAAAAACAACATAAGACCAATTAAATCTGTCACTCAAATTTTTTAACAAATGTATTAAATTTTAATCATCCCTACCATATATACAATTCCATAAATTTTAATATTATTTTACAATTTCTTAATTAAAGAGTGGGTTAATGCTCTAAGAAAACCTTGTTAATCTGACAATGTGCCCAGATGCTGAACTAACATCAGCATGCCTTTTATATTAATAATTAACTAACAGAGAAACTGTAAACTAATTTTATGTCTCAAAACAGACCCTTACAATCTCACATGCCCATCTCTTTTATAATAATCTCTGGGCTGAACAGGGTTGAATAGTTTTAATTAATGGTTCTGTGTCTCATTAACACAGTTTACATTGATTGTCATCATCTTCCATATCTGAAGATAAGGCATCAAATGCTGTCAATGTTTAAGATTTGACAAAAGTTGACATCTTTTTGAGGCCCAGAAATCAAAGTCTTGCAACTTTGAATTGATGGGTGCTGACGAGTTGATGGGTGCAGCACACCAACATGGCACAAGTATACATATGTAACAAACCTGCACGTTATGCACATGTACCC
>NW_012123943.1:50465-52252 GCF_000951035.1 Colobus angolensis palliatus
CCTGTAGTCCCAGCTACTCGGGAGGCTGAAGCAGGAGAATGGTGCAAATCCGGGAGGCGGAGCTTGCAGTGAGCCGAGATCCGGCCACTGCACTCCAGCCCGGCAGCCAACAACATACGGTAGTCTTTACGTTAAGTGGAATAAGCCAGACACAGAGAAATAAACTTCACATGTTCTTATTTGTGGTAGCTAAAAATTAAAACAGTTGAACTCAGGGAGATAGAGTGTAGAAAGATGCTTACCAGAGACTGGGAAGGGTTGTGGGTTTTGTGGAGCAGAAGTGGGAATGGCTAATGGGAACAAAAAAATAGAAAATAAATGAATAAGATGCACTATTTGATAGCACGACAAAATGACTATAGTCAATAATAATTTAATTGTACATTATAAAGTAACTGAAAGAATATAATCAGATTGTAGCACCAAAGATAAATGATTAAGCAAAGGATATCCCATTTATCCTGATGTGATTATTAAATATTTTATGCTGGCATCAAAATACGCTATATATCCCATAAATACACACACCTGCTATGTACTGAAGAAAACAAAAGTGATTTTTTTGCAAACTATGAATTTGACAAAGGTCTAATACCCAGCATCTATATGAAACTTAAACAGATTTATAAGGAAAATCAAGAAACCTCATTAAAAAGGAGGCAAAAGGCATGAATAGACACTTTTCAATAGAAGACATACATGTGGCCAACAAATACACGCAAAAAAAGCTCAGCATCATTGATCATTAAGAAATTCAAATCCAAAATACAAGGAGATATGACCTTAAGCCGTCAGAGTAGCTATTACTAAAAAATCAAAAATAACAGATGCTGGTAAAGTTGTGAAGAAAAAGCAATGCTTATACCCTGTTGGTAGGAGTGTGAATTAGTTAAACCATTATGGAAAGCAGTGTGGCAATTTCTTAGAGGGCTAAAAACAGAACTACCATTTAACTATCATAAGCACTGTGGCAATTTCTTAAAGAGGTAAAAACAGAAATACCATTAAACTATAATAAAGACATATGCACATGTATGTTCATTGCCGAAATATTTACAGTAGCAAAGACATGGAATCAACCTAAATGCCCATCAATGGTAGACTGGATACATAAAATGTGGTACATATACACCATAGAATACTGTGCAATCATTTAAAAAATCATTTCTTTTGCAAGAACATGGATGGAGCTGAAGGCTATCATCCGTAGCAAACTAAGACAGAAAAGGAAAACCAAATACCACATCTTCTCATTTATAGGTGGACGTTAAACAATGAAAACACATAGACACATCAAGAGAAAAAACAGACACTGGGGCCTATCAGAGGGTGGAATATTGGAGGAGGGAGAGGTTAAGAAAAAATAACTAAAGGGTAGTATCCTTAATACCTGTGTGATAAAATAAACTGTAGAATAAACCATCATGACATGGATTTACCTATACAACAAACCTACACATGTACCCCTGAACTTAAAAGTTAAACAAATAATAAAAGTCAGCTTAATTAAAAGCTAGCATCACAACTGTGTGTGTGTGTGTGTGTGCGTGCATGTGGTGTGTGTGTGGCCTTTATGTTTCTCATTTTTGAAGACATTTTTTAGAATTTTTTTAGTTGACTGAAACCTCTAAAAATGTGCTTGGTTTCTTTGCTCAGTTTCCTTGTAAAAAAATTGTTTCCTCGTATACATTTCTTAACCCTATTTCTCCTTCCTCTTTGCCATCTTTGGAACCAAGTGAAACATCCGGAGAATTATTCTAATTACTCAGACCTCTTAAATAATTTAT
>NW_012123943.1:52652-54477 GCF_000951035.1 Colobus angolensis palliatus
ATCTCATTGTTCAGTTCCCACCTATGAGTGAGAACATGCGGTGTTTGGTTTTTTTGCTATGCAGAAGCTCTTTAGTTTAGTTAGATGCCATTTTTCAACTTTTCCTTTTGCTGCAATTGCTTTTGGCAATTTCAGCATAAATTCTTTGCCTATGCCTTTGTCCTAAATGGTATTACTTAGATTTTCTACTAGGGTTTTTATATTTTTGGGTTTTACATTTAAGTCTTTAATCTATATTGAGTTTATTTTTGTATAAGTTTTAAAGAAGGGGGCCAGTTTCAATTTTCTGATATGACTAGCCAGTTCTCCCAGCACCATTTGTTAAATAGGAAATCTTTTTCCCATGGTTTGTTTTTGTCAGGTTTGTCAAAAATCAGATGGTTTTAGATGTGTGGTTTTATTTATGAGTTCCCTATTCTGTTCTATTAGTCTATGTGCCTGTCTTTGTACCAGTACCATGCTGTTTTTGTTACTGTAGCTTTATAGTATAGTTTCAAGGAAGGTAGTGTGAAGCCTCCAGCTTTCTTCTTTTTGCTTAGGATTGTCCTGTCTATACACGCTTTTTTTTTTTTGATTCCACATAAATTTTAAAAGAGTTTTTTTTTTAATTCTGTAAAGATGTCAATGATAATTTATTAAAAATGTCATTGAATTTATACATTTCTTTGGACAGTATAGCCATTTTTATGGTATTTATTCTTCCTGTCCAAGAGCATGGAATGTTTTTGCATCTGTTAGTGTCTTTTCTGATTTTTTTTTGAGCCGTGTTCCCCTTGAAGAGGTTCTTCATCTCCCTTTTTAGCTCTATTCCTAGGTATTTTATTCTCTTTGTGGCAATTGTGAATGGGAATTCATTAATAATTTGGCTCTCTGCTTGTCTATTGTTGGTGTGATTATTAGGAAAATGCAAGTCAAAACCACAATGAGATACCAACTCACACCAGTCAGAATGGTGATTATTAAAAAGTCAAAAAAAAAAAGAAAGAAAGAAAAGAAAAAAGATGCTGGCAAAGACGCACAGGAATAGGAATGCTTTTACACTTTTGGTGGGAATGTAAATTAGATTGACCATTGTGGAAGACAGTGTTGTGATTCCTCAAAGGTTTAGAACCAGAAATACCATTCAACCCACCAATTGCATTACTGGGTATACACCCCCCCAAATATAAATCATTCTATTCTAAAGAACATGCACATGTGTGTTTATTGCAGCACTATTCACAATAGTAAAGACATGGAATCAACCCAAATGACCATCAGTGATAGACTGGATAAAGAAAATGTGGTACATATACACCATGGAATACTATGCAGCCATAAAAATGAATGAGATCATTTCCCTTGCAGGGACATGGATGAAGCTAGAAGCCATTATCCTCAGCAAACTAATGTAGCAACAGAAAATCAAACATCACATTTTCTCACATATAAGTGGGAGCTGGACAGTGAGAACACATGGACATAGGGAAGGGAACAACACACACTGGGTCCTGTTGGGTTAGGACAAGAAGAAGAGAGCATTAGAAAAAAGAGCTAACGCATGTCAGGCTTATTACCTAGGTAATGGGTTGATAGGTGCATAAAACCACGATGGATCACATTTACCTGTGTAACAAACATGCAGGTCCTGCACATGTACCCCAGAACTTAGAAACAAAAGACTACTAGTTCAATGTGTATTGTTGAAATGTCAAGGGGGCGGAGCAAGATGGCCGAATAGGAACAGCTGCAGTCTCCAACTCCCAGCGCGAAGGACAGAGAAGACCGGTGATTTCTGCATTTTGAACTGAGGTACTGGGGTCATCTCACTAGTGAGTGCGGACAA
>NW_012123943.1:60232-71235 GCF_000951035.1 Colobus angolensis palliatus
ACATGGCACAAGTATACATATGTAACAAACCTGCACGTTATGCACATGTACCCTAGTACTTAAAGTATAATAAAAAAAAAAAAAGTCAATTTAAAATGTAAATTTGTTGATGGGGCACAAATACTAAAGTCTTAGTCTCAGAGATACTCATTTGTTCTGACTAGCTCAGGCTAACCACTTTCTATTTGTATGCCATCTAAACTGTAGTATTTCCAGACCTCTTGAAGAAATCATAGTTTTCAACAATTTATTTGTTTCTCCATTTTTTTTTAACAAGTTCCCAACTTCCACAGAATAAATAAACTCATTTTCTCCTTTAAAAAAAAAAAAAAAAAAAGAAATGTCAAGATATTGTTTTTATGGCTGAATAGTACTTCACTATGTCTATTTTCTTAATAGATTCATCTAATGATGAACACTTAGGCTGCTTCCAAACCTTGGCTTTTTGAATAGTGCTGCAACAATCATGGGGGTACAGAGATCTCTTTCATATACTGATTTTCTTTCTTTCGGTTATATACCTAGAAGTGGAATTGCTGGATCATATGGTGGCTCTATTTTTAATATTTTGAGAAACTTTCAAACAGTTCTCCATTTTGGAGATTTACATTCCCCAAAACAACGTACAAAAGTTCCTTTTCTCCGTATCTTCATTATGATTTGTTATTTCCTGACTTTTGCATAAAACCATTTTAACTGGAGTGAGATGATATCTCACTGTAGAGATCCTTTGCCCATGTTTTAATTATATTCTTAGATATTTTCCTAAAAATGAGTGAAATAAGTTTCTAATTTATTTATTTATTTATTTTGCATGTGAATTTTCAGTTTTCCCAGCACCATTCATTGAAGAAATTCTCCTTTCCCTAATGTATCTTTTTGGCACCTTTGTTGAAAATGCGTTCACCATAAATATATGGATTTGTTTCTAGATTCTCTATTCTGTTCAATTGGTTTATTGGTGTCTGTTTTTATGCCAGTAGTATGCTTTTTGTTTTTTGTTGAGAATAGCTTTGCCTATTCTGAGTGTTTTGTGATTCAATGTAACTTTTAGTATTTTTTTTCTATTTTTGTTGAGAATGTAATTGGTGTTTTATATAAATTCCATTGAACATGCAGATTGTTTTTAATAGTATGAACATTTTAAAAGTATTGATTCTTCCAGTGCATGAACATTGAATATATTTTCATATTTTTATGCTCTTAAATATCTTTCATCAATGTTTTTAGTTCTTATTATAAAGAATTTTCACTTCTTTCTTAATCAATTTTAATTCATTGATTTTTTTCTGAGATTGTTCGCTGCTTGCATATAGAGATGCTACTGATCTTTGTTGATTTTGCATCCTGCAACTTTACTAAATTTGTTTATCAGTTCTAATAGTTTTTTGGTGGAGTGTTTAGGTTTTTCCAAATGTAAGATCATATCATTTGCAGACAATAATACTTTGGCTTCTTCCTCTTCAATTTGGGTATCGTTTATTTATTTCTTTTGTCTTATTGCTGTAGCTAGGAATTCCAGTACTATGTTGAATAACCGTGGTGGAGGTGAGCATTCTTTTTATGTTCTAAATCTTTTTTTTTTTTTCCACGCAGACATAGATATTTATTTGCATATTTAAAGTTTGCACACATGCCATGACTCCAATGTTTTAAAACAATAAGCCTTAACAGCTCTGAGACACACGGCCTCTTCTGTATCCCAAGCAAGTCTCTAAATGGAGGTAGAGCACATGTTCCTATTTTACACACACTCATATGGGAGATAAGTGGTTAAGGAGGACTAGAAACCCAATCAGGCCTACCAGGGTGCTGGAAAGACACAGAGCATTACTAAGGGAATGCCACCAGAGAAAAAATACACGTCTGTACAAATATCTTTATTTTCATACTTAAAAAGAATCACATACTCATTCCAACAGCTTTACCAGGCATGGCCAACCCAATAAGTTACACACTCACTCAGGGACTTGGAAGGTTATTGCACAGCTCCTTAACTGCAGAAATGGTTTTCAGTTTTCCCTATTCATTATGATATTAGCTTTGTGTCTTTCATATATGGCTTTTATTATGCTGCAGTTTCACATTACAAAAAAGGTACTGTTGTAAAATACTAAGAAAGGGTAAGAAATATACTCTATAACATAAAATTACAACTACTGTCTAAAAGCAAGCAAAACCTCCAAATAAAAAAATCAAAACACACAGAGAGAAATGAAGAAAAAATTCTGCATTAAATATATGAAAAATTTAATATGACAATTCACTAATTAATAAAAGATACAAAAATGGGAGGAGTGGTTACAGAAACCAAAAAATTAAATCAGCAAACCACCATGGCACATATATATCTATGTAACAAACCTGTACATTCTGCACATGTATCCCAAAATTTAAAGTAAAATAAAAAATAATAAAAATTTGAACAAATGTGAATCACTGTTTGCCTCCTAGTCAGAACACACATTTTATTTTGTTTTTCCATTCATGTAACTCCCGTGTACCTTTTTATGTATCACAAAAAACTTGATCATTTCATGAAATTCTTTAAATTCTTGACTATTGTTTTAAAGTACACATTTTTATGAATGAAAAACAACCAACAATGGGCATCTTGTTTTTAACACCTGATGCCTTACTGAAACTTTTTACAAGTTATCATAATCTTTTATCTTCCTCCTCCCCACCAGCTTCAAATTTATCAAATCCACCACTATCCCTTCTTCATTTCCTAATGTGGATGTTAAAATTTTGGCTCATTTGGGGTAATGGATCCATGCCTAAATCTTTGTGTATCTGATGGAATACAAGGAGACTCAATGCAAACTGCACTGGATGTGATATCTTCACACTACTGGTCTGTCACTGTTGCCGAGGTGTCCAAGTAATTCGTTTTATAAGGCTCCAGAAGTCCAGAACTACCTTTAATAATAACCACTGAATAAATGTACTTGAAAACTCTTCTCACTGCATCTGCGCAGGGATCCAAGGATTAAAAGCACAGATGATTGCTTTCTCTGCTAATAACTCCATAGCCCAGCTTGGAAAATTAGACCAAGTTGGAACTCACTCACAGAATTCTTGAAGGATATGTGTGATAATTACAGAGGACTGCAGACTATTAGCTCTAGCCTGGAATTGCTTAGCATGGCACAGAGCAACCAGAGCAGCAAGGCATTTTTACTTGTCCAAGATATTGGGTAGGTCTTTCACCATACTTTAAGTTTGATGTCTTTTCTCCATGCTATCTTCTTGAATAATTGGAGACAATAGGAGTGACAGTGGCTTGCATTTTGGCTTCCATGCATGAATTCAAAATTAGTATCACTTCAGATACAGCACATCTTATTTCATATTTTGCAATGTTTATAACAGCAAGCTATTTGGATAGATTTCCTGCAATATGGCTTAATAATATCTCTGAAGGTTTCTCTGAACACAGAAAAACAAGGCTGTCCTTGGAGAGGTAACCCTTTTGTCAAAACTTCCACTTGCATAATTTCTTTTAAAACTCTGTCTTTACCTCCCTCTTTCTTATGACCTTCTTCTTTGCTCTTGTTCTTCTCATGTTCAGAAAAACTGCCTGAAGTAAATTTTAAAGCACATTCAGTAATAGAAACAATTTTCTGAACTTCCTGTTACTTCTTTTCAGTTGGATAAATCATCGCATATTTTCTCATTACATAGAAGTCATCAGATGAATCAGGATGTTGTAAACATGCAGGCCCCTGTAACTGAGGAGTAATGCCTGGTCAGACTTCCAGAAGGAGTCTGGGGCCAGAGATCATGAAGACATTCTCCATCAGGCATTTGGTGGTTATCATCCCAATGATTCTGTTCTTCCTCCAGAACATGCACTTTTCATAATATCACATTTCCATGCTGCTGCGTTCCTCCTCTTGCCTTCATCAATAGTCCTTCTGCATTTGCTGTTACATTTTCTCTTATTGAATCTTTCTTTCAAAAATACTAGGCTTTACTTCTACTTGCAAATCTAAATTTTTCTTTTTTCTGTATTTAAGTATGTGTCTTCACCCTTTTAAGTGAATCTCCTTGACACTGGGATTATTAAAGCTTCAACTGCATGATTTACAATGGAAGTGAACTACTTTTCCTTCTTCATTGTAAATCTTCTCCAGGTAATCATGGCCCACGGGCTGCACAACATTCTGGAAAGCAGCAAAATATACAGGTTTGATTTTTTTTTTCTGACACTGTCTCTTGATTTACTTCAGGAATCTGCACCATAGAAGTAAAAAGAATACTTCTAACAAATGCAGTTCCTTATAAGTACTGTTTTTTATTTCATGTTGATTGTGGCTTATTATTACCAATGTAATTGATTTTGGGGGTAGATTTTTTTGGCAGCCATATTTGTAGGCACTGCTGACACTTTAGTCTTCAATGTGCTATTAAGAGATAAATTTCCTGCAGCCACAAGACTCTTCACTGAAGAAGTTGCAATTGATGAAGTAATCACAGTACAATTGCTTAAAGGAGAAAGGTGACACAGCTGTTGAAAAAGTAACTTGGCTAATAATATTTAGTTCTGTTGAATCTGCTCCAGTACAAGACACATTGAAGACCTCACAATGTAACTGATTTTGAGTCCCATGAGTAGAGTTGTTGCTTCTGCTGTTATTTTGGGAGGCTGCAAAGAAACCCTCACAAAATATCAGCAGAAGCAACAACTTGTAATTGTTTCTGTCCTTCTAACTGTTGCTTATAAGTCTGTGGTGTGGCACAGTTAATGTTACAAACATCAACATAGTGAATCTTTGGTGGCTTGGGAGGCTGTTTTAGCTTCAGTTGTTTATTTTGTATTTTGGAATTGTGCTTCTTTAGTAAAGATAGTCCCTGTTCAAGCAGCTGTTAATTGTAGAAAGATGCAGCTGAATGCACTGCTGCTTCATAAACTGAATAAAATTTACCAGGATAAATAACTGCTGAGGTACTGTAAGTTGCACTCTGAGTACAGGATGGCACCACAGCAGCTGCAGCTGCTACTGGATGTACAGTGGAGGATATAGGATAAATAAAGTAATGACAGCTGAACTTGCTCTGATTTGTTTTATAGCTGTTACTTATTGAGTTTGCTGGGCTTGAGTATACTGAGTTGTTCCTCAGCTTTATGAGCAGTCTGACAGTAAGCTTCAGCCACAGAAGGCCAAGGTTAGAAATTGGCAGCTATACCAGCAGCAGTTTATGTTAGTTGTTGGTGGTAGTGCTTACTATCATAAGCTATCAGGAGCTGTGGATCCCACATATGAGCATGAGTCCTGGTAGTTTTTTGTAGTAGCTGCAGGTAGGTGGTTCTCCTTGTTGCCTCTGAGTATAACCATGATCAGTTGCTACGTGTGCAGTGGGGTAGCTTTCACAAGCAGCAGTTGCTGCAGCAGCAGCAACAGCTACTGGAGCAGGCCTGGTAACTGCAACTGTGACAAATGCTGGTGCATAGTCAATAGCAACTGAGAAGCTACTGGTGCCTGATGGACTGTGTAGCTACCAATTGTAGTTGGAAGGAAATAGGCTATGCTTGAATCTGGCTGCTGCCTACACTGAGCCACAGTGACTCCTGCTGCCACCCAACTGTGAGTGAATCAAAAGCAGTTGCCAGTCACCATTTTGGTATCTTGCCCTAGCCAGCTGGACACACAGGTGAAAGAAACAACAGAGAATATGGGAATCACGGTTTCCAGGTGAAGCTTCTGAACTCTGACAAACCCGCTGCCTCCCTTATCTGCCCTGTTCCTTTTTTCTTTTTCTTAAACCTTGTCACAGTACATGGTTACATTGTTTATTAGAAATCTTTCTTCAGTTTTGATCTGTCCACTCATTGACATGAAATTTCTTCTCAGAACTTCTTTTACTGTGTCCTATTGGCTTTCCATTTATGTGTAAGTTATCCAAAATTATTCTTGTACATTTCTAGTTTTTTACCATTGTAAGTCTGAAATGATACTTGATTAATCTCTGTCTCCTCAGTGACACTTGATTGGTTTCTGTCTTCTCAAATTTATCAAGTCCCATTTGGTGAGCTAACATATTAGCTACCACAGAGCAGTTGAGAAGAATGTATATTCTGCACCTGTTGCATGAAATGTTCACACGTCTGTTAGGTACATTTGGTCTATGACATAGTTTATGCCTGATGTTTCTGTGTTGATTTTCTGTCTAGATGATCTATATATTGTTGAAAGTGGAGTGTTGACATATCTTGCTATTAGTGTATTGCAGTTTATCACTCTCTTTAAATCCCATAATATTGTATTAACATACTTGAGTACTGTAATGTTGGGTTCATATATATTTATGGTTGCTATATCCTCTTGTTGAATTAATCACCTTATCATTACAAATTTACCTACATTGTCTCTTTAAAAGTATTTGATATAAAGTATATTTTATCTGATATAATAATGGGTACTCCTGATCACTTTTGGTTTCCATTTGCATAAAAATTTTTTCAGCACTTCACTTTTAGTCTGTGTTTAATGGTAAGGTGAGGCCAGGCACAGTGGCTCATGCTTGTAATCCCAGCACTTTGGGAGGCTGAGGCAGTGGATTACCTGAGGTCAGGAGTTTGAGAACAGCCTGGCCAACATGGTGAAATCCCGTCTCTACTAACAATACAAAAATCAGCCGTGTGCGGTGGCGGGTGCCTGTAATCCCAGGTATGTGGGAGGCTGAGGCACAAAAATCACTAGAACCTGGGAGGCAGAGGTTGCAGTGAGCTGAGATTGTGCCACTGCACTCCAGCCTGGGTGACAGAGTCAGACTGTCTAAAAAAACCCAACAAAACAAAACAAAAAACCACAACCAAAACAAACAAACAAAAAGCAATGAGGCGACTCCCTGTAGTCAGCATATACTTGGGTTTTTTTTGATCTATTCACCGAGTCTATACTTCTAATTTGAAAATCTAATCCAGTTACATTCAAGACTATTATTGCTATTTATAGACTCACTCCAGCCATTTGTTTCTTTCCTCTTATTTTGTTGTTTACTTCTGTGATTCAGTGTTTTTCTGTGATGCTAAGGTTTGTTCCCTTTCTCCTTATCATTTGTTTATCTGCCATAATTACTTTGTGATTAAAATTGAGCTGTCATATAAAATCTTATAAAAGACTATGTTAAGCTGATAACAACTTAAGTTTGGTTACATATAAGGACTCTGGTATACTTTTTTCTTTCCCTCACAATGTGGATTTTGATTGCCTTCATTTATATGTATTTTTGTGTGGTTTTCTGAAGCACACATTATAGCTGTTGATATTTTTTATTTTTGGCTATAGACCTTTACGCTTGAGGATTGAAAGTTTTCTGTGACACCATTACAGCACTAGGGTATTCTGAGAATGATTATGAACTTACTCATACTGGTGAGTTTTATGCTTTTGCATGTTTTCATCATAGTGAACATTATGCATTTTTTTCCAAATTTTGCACTTCCTTAAACATTTCTCATAAGTGTGGTATAGTTGTGATGAATTTCTTCAGTTTTTGCTCATCTGGGAAGTTCTTTATTTTGCCTTCATCTCTGAAGGATAGCTTTGCTAAATATAGGATTCTTGACTGTAAGGTTTTTTTTTTTTTTTTTCCCAGCACATTCAATATATCATCTCATTCTCCTGAACTACAAGGTTTCTGTGGAGAATTTTGCTCATAGTCTAATGCAGATCCTCTTATATGTGACTCGATGTTTTTCTCCTGAATATTTTTAATGTTTTAATAATTTCAACTTTTGTTTTAGATTCAGGAGGTACATGTGTAGGACTGTTACATGAGTATATTGTGTGACACTGAGGTTTGGAATGTGAATGATCATGTCATTAAGATAGTAATTATAGCAATGAATAAACAGTTTCTTTCCCCTTTCTTCCACACTCTCTTCCCACTCTCTTGAGTGTCTACTGTTCTCAATTGCATTTCCATGTGTACTGAACGTTAATCTCCCAATTGTAAGTTAGAACATTTGGTATTTGGAGGGGTTTCCCTGTATTAATTTGCTTGGGACAATAGCCTCCAGATGCGAAACACAATATATGGTATTTTTAAATGGCTCTTGTAACTTTTAAAACTCTCAGTTTGTTTCGGATTTTTGACATTTTAATTATCATGTCCCTTAGAAAAAAAACTCCTTGGGTTGAATTGGGGAATTTTTGAACTTCCTGAATCTGTATACGCATATCTCTCCCAAAACTTTGGAAGACTTCAGCTGCTATTTTTAAGTAAGTTTTCTGTGATTTTTCTCTATTTCTTCTCCTTCTGGCACTAAAAAAATGTAAATGTGCAAAGCTACCAGCAAGATGGTTGAATAGGAATAGCTCTGGTCTGCAGCTCCCAGCAAGACCACCACAGAAGCCAGGTGATTTTTGCATTTCCCACTGAGTTACCCTGTTCATCTCATGGGGACTGGTTAGGCAGTGGGTGTAGGATACAGAGGGTGAGCAGAAGCATGGTGGGGTTCTGCCTCACCCAGCAAGTGCAAGAAGTGGGGGGCCTCCCTTCCCCAGCCATGGTAAGCCATGAGGGACAGTGCTATTCAGCCCAGATACTGCACTTTTCCCCTGGCTTTGTAATCCACAGACCAGGAGATTCCCTCATGTGCCTACACCACCAAGGCCCTGGGTTTCAAAGCACAAAACGGGGTGACTGTTTGGGCAGACACCGAGCTAGCTGCAGGAGTTTTTTTCATACCCCAGTGGTACCTGGAATTTCAGTGAGACAGAACCATTCACTCCCCTTTAAAGGGGGCTGAAGCCAGAGAGCCAAGTGGTCTTGCCTCAGCAAGTCCCACTCCCACAGAGCGCAGCAAGCTAAGAACCACTGGTTTGAAATTCTTCCTGTCAGCACAGCAGTCTGAAGTCGACCTGGAACGATCCAGCTTGGTCGGGGGAGGGTCATCCACCATTACTGATGCTTGAGTAGGCGGTTTTCCCCTGACAGCACTAAAAAGGCCTTGAAGTTCGGACTGGGTGGAACTCAACACAGCATGGTGAAGCGGCTGTGGCCAGACTGCCTCTTTAGATTCCTCTTCACTGGTCAGGGCATTTCTGAAAAAAAAGTCAGCAGACCAGTAGGGGCTTATAGCTAAAACTCCCATCTCACCTGGGCAGAGCACCTGGGGGAAGGGGCAGCTGTGGGGGTAGCTTTAGTGTACTTAAATGTTCCTACCTGCCAGCTCTAAAGAGAGCAGCAGATGCTGACAAGGAGGGTTCTACTAGCACAGTGCTTGATCTCTGCTAAGGGACAGACTGTCTGCTCAAGTGGGTCCCTGACCCCCATACCTCCTAATGGGGAGTTGACAGACACCTCATACTGGAGAGCTCTGGCTGGCATCAGGCCAGTGACCCTCTGGGATGAAGCTTCCAGAGGAAGGAGCAGGCAGCAATCTTTGCTTTTCTGCAGCCTCTGCTGGTGATACCCGGGCAAATTGGCTCTGGAGTGGACCACCAGCAAACTGCAGTAGATCTACAGAAGAGGGGCCTGACTATTAGAAGAAAAACTAACGATCAGAAAGCAATAACATCAACATACACAAAAAGAACCCCCACACAGAAACCCTATCCAAAGGTCATTAACCTCAAAGATCAAAGGTAAATAAATTCATGAAATTGAGGAAAAACCAGTGCAAAAATGCTGAAAATTCCAAAAACCAGAATGCCTCTTCCTCTTCAAATGATTGCAACTCCTCTCCAGCAAGGGCACAAAACTAGACAGAGAATGAGTTTGATGAATTGACAGAAGTAGGCTTCAGAAGGCAGGTAATAACAAACTCCTCTATGCTAAAAGAGCATGTTCTAACTCTATACAAGGAAGCTAAGAATCTTGACAAAAGGTTACAAGAACTGCTAACCAGGATAACCAGTTTAGAGAAGAACATAAATGATCTGATGGAGCTGAAAAACACAGCACAAGAATTTCATGAAGAATAAACACATATTAACAGCCAAATCGATCAAGCAGAAGACAGGATATCAGAGATTGAAGATCAGCTTACTGAAATAGGGTGTGAAGACAATATTATAGAAGAAAGATTGAAAAGGAATGAACAAGGTCTCCAAGAAATATGAGAGTATGTGAAAAGGCCAAACCTACAATTGATTGAGCTCCCTGAAAGTGATGGGGAGAATGGAACAAAGTTGGAAATCACACTTCAGGATATTATACAGGAGAACTTCCCCAACCTAGAAAGACAGAACATTCAAATCCAGAAAATACAGAAAACATCACTAAGATACTGCTTGACAATAACAATCCCAAGACACATAATTGCCAGATTCTCCAAGGTTGAAACGAAGGAAAAAATGTTAAGTAAAGCCAGAAAGATAGGTCAGGTTACCCACAAAGAGAAACCCATCAGACTAACAGTGGACCTCTCTGCAGAAACCCTAAAAGCCACAACAGGGTGGGAGCCAATATTCAACATTCATACAGAAAACAATTTTCAACCCAGAATTTCATATCCAGCCAAACTAAGTTTCATAAGTGAAAAAGAAATAAAATACTTTCCAGACAAGCAGATGCAGAGGGATATTGTCACCACCAGGCCTGATTTATAAAAGCTCCTGAAAGGAGCACTAAGTATGGAAAGGATAAACCAGTACTAACAACTGCAAAAACACACCAAAATATAAAGACCAACAACATTATGATGAAACTGTATTAACTAATGTGCAAAATAACCAGCTAGCATCATGATGACAGGATCAAATTCACACATAACAATATTAACGTTAAATGTAAATGGGGTAAATGCCCCAGTTAAAAGACACAGATTGGCAAATTGGATAAAGAGTCAAGACCAATCGGTGTGCTGTATTCAGGAGACACATTTCATGTGCAAGGGCACACATAGGCTCAAAATAAAGGGATGGAGGAATATTTACCAAGCAAATGAAAAGCAAAAAAAAAAAAAAAAGCATGGGTTGCAACCCTAGTCTCTGGCAAAACAGACTTTAAACCAACAACGATCAAAAAAGACAAAGAAGGGCATTACA
>NW_012123944.1:0-1263 GCF_000951035.1 Colobus angolensis palliatus
ATGTCTGTAATCCCAGCTACTTGGGAGGCTGAGGCAGGAGAATTGCTTGAACCCAGAAGGCGGAGGCTGTAGTAAGCTGAGATTGCACCATTGCCGTCCAGCCTGGGAGACAGTGTGAGATTCCATCTCAAAAAAAAAAAAAAAGTTCTAGAAATAATGATGATGGTTATACAACATTGTGAACATATTTAGTACCACTAAATGGTACATGTTAAAATAATAAATGTTATGTGTATTTTGCCATTGTTTAAAAAAATTTTTTTTGAAAAGAAGGACTGGATAAAAAGTATTTTAGTTTGGGTTCTCAAAATTGGCTGCATAATAGAATCACCTAGGGAACTTAAAATCCTAGTGCCCAGGCCACACTCCAGACCAATTAAGTCATAGCCTGTAGGGATGGGATCCAGGCATCTGCAGTGTTTAAACTCTCCAAGTGATTCCAGTGTGCAGGCAACTTTGAAAACCACTATGGTGGCTCACAATTCCAAACTGCTTCTCCAGAATTTACTGGCAAAGCAGGCTCTTCTTACTGTCTGAAATTATCATAAAATGTTTACGTATACGATGTCTTGTCATGTTTAGTAGGCATGATGACATTAAGAGAATATATGTGGGCCAGATGTGGTGGCTCTTGCTTGTAATCCCAGCACTTTGGGAGGTCGAGGCAGGAGGATGGTTTGAGGCAAGGAGTTTTGAGACCAACCTGGGTAACACAGCAAGACCTCATTTCTACTAAAAATTTAAAAATTAGCTAGGCATGGTGGTATATCCATAGTCCCACCTACTCAGGAGGCTGAGGTGGGAGGATCACTTGAGCCCAGGAGTTCAGGGCTGCAGTGAGTCATGATCACGCCACCGCACTTCAGCCTGAGCAAAAGAGCGAGACCCTGTCTCAAAAAAAGAAAGGAAAAGAAAGAGAGAATATATACGTAACAAATAAAAACACTGGTTGTGTTCTTAAATAGAACATAGCATATTTCGAGTAAAGAATAAGGGTATATTCAGAAATACTAAAGAGAAGAAACTAGCCATATAAATTACTTACATAGGATACAACTGGACTAAGGAAATATTTGCAATTTATATGACAGAATTAATATCCAGAGCAGATTAATATTTTCTTTTTTTTATTTTTATTTATTTTTTTTTTTTTTTTGAGACGGAGTCTCGCTCTGTCGCCCGGACTGGAGGCCAGTGGCACGATCTCAGCTCACTGCAACCTCCACCTCCTGGGTTCAAGTGATTCTCCTGCCTCAGCCTCCC
>NW_012123945.1:0-1280 GCF_000951035.1 Colobus angolensis palliatus
GCCAGAAGAGAGTGGGGGCCAATATTCAACATTCTCAAAGAAAAGAATTTTCAACCCAGTATTTCATATCCAGCCAAACTAAGCTTAATAAGTGAAGGAGAAATAAAATCCTTTACAGACAGGCAAATGCTGAGAGATGTTGTCACCACCAGGCCTGCCTTACAAGAGCTCATGAAGGAAGCACTAAACATGGAAAGGAACAACCAGTACCAGCCACTGCAAAAACATACCAAACTGTAAAGGCCATCAACACTCTGAAGAAATGGCATCAACTAATGGGCAAAATATCCAGCTAGCATCATGACAGGATCAGATTCACATGTAACAATATTAACCTTAAATGTTAGTGGACTAATTGCCCCAATTAAAAGACACAGACTGGCAAATTGGATCAAGGGTCGAGACCCATTGGTGTGCTGTATTCAGGAGACCCATCTCATGTGCAAAGACACAAATAGGCTCAAAATAAAGGGATGGAGGAAGATCTACCAAGCAAATGGAAAACAAAAAAAGCAGGGGTTGTAATCCTAGTCTCTGATAAAACAAACTTTTAACCAACAAAGGTCAAAAGAGACAAAGAAGGGCATTACATAATGGTAAAGGGATCATGCAACAGGAAAAGTTAACTATCCTAAATATATATGCTCCCAATACAGGAGCACCCAGATTCATAAAGCAAGTTCTTAGAGACCTACAAAGAGACTTAGGCTCCCACACAATAATAGTGGGAGACTTTAACACCCCATTGTCAATGTTAGATCAACAAGACAGAAAATTAACAAGGATATTCAGAACTCAGTTCTAGAACAAGCAGACCTAATAGACATCTACAGAACTCGCCACCCCAAATCAACAGAATATACATTCTCAGCACCACCTTGCACTTATTCTAAAATTGACCACATAATTGGAAGTAAAACATGCTTCAGCAAATGCAAAAGAACGGAAATCATAACAAACAGTCTCTCAGACGATAATGCAATCAAATTAGAACTGCAAATAAAGATCTGCAGATTAAGAAACTCACGCAAAATCACACAACTACATGGAAACTGAACAACCTGCTCCTGAATGACTACTGGGTAAGTAACGAAATAAAGGCAGAAATGAAGATATTCTTTGAAACCAATGAGAACAGAGACACAATGTACCAGAATCTCTGGGACACATTTAAAGCAGTGGTTAGAGGGAAATTTATAGCACTAAATGTCCACAAGAGAAAGCAGGAAAGATCTAAAATTGACATCCCAACATCACAATTAAAAGAACTAGAGAAGCAA
>NW_012123946.1:0-1060 GCF_000951035.1 Colobus angolensis palliatus
GTGAAACCCCGTCTCTACTAAAAATACAAAAAATTAGCCGGGCGAGGTGGCACACGCCTGTAGTCCCAGCTACTCGGGAGGCTGAGGCAGGAGAATGGCGTGAACTGGGAGGCGGAAGTTGCAGTGAGCTAAGATTGTGCCACTGTACTCCAGCCTGGGCAACAGAGCAAGACTCCCGTCTCAAGAAAAAAAAAAAAGACAAGGTCTCATCTTTTCCTGGTTGGGGACCTCGGGAAATCACCTCTCTGAGCCACGTGAGATTCCCTCCAAAAACAGTCCCACCATCTAGAGGGTACAGAGCCATCTCTGCCCTTGTACCCCTTCCACCGTGATTGTGAACTCTGGGATGAAGGGACAGCTGCACCCAAGCCCCCTTCTGTCTGTTCCCACATCCTTCCAATCCTAGATTACCCCTCGCCCTATTCTCCTGGGGACCCCAGCTGCCCTCAGCCCCAGAACCCCCGAACCATCCTGCCACCAGGGCCTGGGCTGCCTTAATCCGGGCCCCCTCCCTCCCTGCAAAAGACTGTAAACACTTTTGAGGGCTGGAACATCTGGCTAATGGTGGGGAAAGTGCTGAGACGACAGGTTATTTCAACACGGTCATCATCTGTTGGGTATTTCAACACTCAGTGCTTGTGCAAGAGACTTAATGGGACCTGTCATAAACTCACGCTGTCTCAAAGCTCGGGCACGTCGCGGCGGGGCTGATGGGGAGTTGTCGGGGTTTAGCAATAGGCCCTGTCTTGGGGCCCGTAGCCTCCTTAAGGGTTATTTTGGCTCCACCGTGGAAGGCTCGAAATCTCAAGGTGTCAGAGAAAATCCCAAGCAATTATCTCCCGGGGTAATTAGATGGTGGCACAGATAGCCTGCCTTCCTGCCTTCCCTCCTGCCCGGCAGAGGGAGGGAGAGCGGGGAACCAGCCGGCCCACCCCCCTGCGCCAGCCCCGTTGGGGAAGGAGGCCGCAGATGACCTCATGGAAGGAACGGTGGTGAATCATGGCCCAGACCACATTCGTGTTTCCCCGGGGGTGGGCAAGCGTGTTGATCATGGGCGGGG
>NW_012123947.1:0-1303 GCF_000951035.1 Colobus angolensis palliatus
CACTGCAACCTCCGCCTCCCAGGTTCAAGCAATTCTCCTGTCTCAGCCTCTCGAGTAGCTGGGATTACAGGCACCTGCCACCACACCTGGCTACTTTTTTTGTATTTTTAGTAGACACAGGGTTCCACCATGTTGGCCAGGCTGATCTCAAACTCCTGACCTCAAGTGATCTGTCTCCCTCAGCCTCCCAAAGTGCTGGGATTACAGGTGTGAACCACCACACCTGGCTCCAGATTCTGATTTCAGCAGACCACCTGGGGCATCCAGGAATGATTCTAGTTAGTTGCTGAACTGGTTGACTGAGCCTGGACTAAATGGTTGCCTATGCCAAAGGAAGTTAAGACACCAGAAATTCATTAATAAAATGAGGGAGAAGGAACTCAGAGACTGGAGGAGACAGAAACGTTGAAGAGAATTTATCATAGACAACATGCTCATCGAGTACCCAACTATGTCTCCCCATAGCATTTAATGGTAATGCTAATCTATGCTTTTCTCCAAATCTGCAGCATTGCTTTCAGTTTTCTATTTTGGTAAAAAGCAACATGCCAGACACTTCTACTAGGCTCTTCCACCATAACAGCCTTCATTCCTTAGATCACAGAGCCACCTCATTTCTGTTCCTGTTGTTGGTGTATTTATTTCAGCAACTCACTTAGGAAATGGGAAAATATTCACCAGGATGGATCTGTGGACCCACTGGGGCAACCATGAAATGGATTTGAGTCAAAATTCATTTGCCACCTGACTGTCATTAAGCTCCCCATTCCCCCAAAACTGGTGAACCACAGTGGTTTTCAAGGTCACTGGTCACTGGCTTTACTTTACGGAATCTTGCTGTTGTCGTCCAGGCTGGAGTGCAGTGGTGCAATCTCAGCTCACTGCAACCTCCACCTCCCGGGTTCAAACAATTCTCCTGTCTCAGCCTCCTGAGTAGCTGGGACTACAGGGTCCCACTACCATGCCCGGCTAATTTTTGTATTTTCATAGAGATGGGGTTTCACCATGTTGGTCAGGCTGGTCTTGAACTTCTGACCTCAGGTGATCCACCCGCCTCAGCCTCCCAAAGTGCTGGGATTACAGATGTGAGCCACCGTGCCTAGTCAATAATGTATTTCTTAATACTCCTGATTCAATGTCAACCTTCCACCAAGCCACACCCATAACCTTATGGTAAATTTCTTTTTTTTTGAGACGGAGTCTCGCTCTGCCCCCAGGCTGGAGTGCAGTGGCGCGATCTCGGCTCACTGCAAGCTCCACCTCCCGGGTTCACGCCATTCTCCTGCCTCAGCCTCCCGCATAG
>NW_012123948.1:0-1169 GCF_000951035.1 Colobus angolensis palliatus
AATACAAAAAATTAGCCGGGCGAGGTGGCGGGCGCCTGTAGTCCCAGCTACTCGGGAGGCTGAGGCAGGAGAATGGCGTGGGCCTGGGAGGCGGAACTTGCAATGAGCCGAGATTGCACCACTGCCCTCTAGTCTGGGTGACAGAGCAAGACTCCGTCTCAAAAAAAAAAAAAAAAGTGAGAAATAAGCCTATCTACAGACGGTTAGTTGCCTCATTCTCTCTTCTAACCAGGTGAGCAGATTCTGACTTTTAAGTGCACCCACCCTTCCCTGCCCCAGGCATCCACCATATTGCCATGAACATGTTTGTGCCAAGTGGGACAGCTGCCAGGTTTCCAGGCTCCAGCCTGGGGTGCTTTCCCTGCTCCTTCAATTTGCTGCTCTGCATGTGAACCCTGGCTCCGCCTCTGATTTCTTTATCTGTTCTGGTCCTTCCCCTCCCTCTGGCTCCCCGACTGGTTCCTGGCCCAGTGCACTGCCTTGATTTTGTTCTCCTGGTGGGTACAGGCCCAGCCTCAGGGTTCTCAGCACAAGGATTCGAAACGTGGGCTTCAGAGTCAGGGGAGCGGGAGTCTGATGTCAACCTACCATCTGTTAGCTCTGTGACCTTAGGCAGCCCATGCCACCTCTCTGAGCCTGAATTTACTTGTCTAGAAGGTGGAAATGATGAGATCTACCTCACAGAACTATTGAGAGGGTTGAATGTGAGAGCAGATGGCACAAGCCTAGTAAATAAGAAGCACTCGGTAGGTACTGGTTATTATTGTTACCAGTGTGAGTTTCTTTTTCTTTTTTTTTTTTTTGACAGAACCTGGCTCTGTTGCCCAGCCTGGGGTGCTGTGGTGCAATCTCAGCTCACTGCATGCACTGCCTCCCAGGTTCAAGAAATTCTCGTGCCTCAGCCTCCCCAGTAGCTGGGATTACAGGTGTGCGCCTGTTTATCACACCTGGCTAATTTTTGTATTTTTGGTGGAGATGGGGTTTCACCATGTTGGCCACACTGGTCTCGAACTTCTGACCTCAGGTGATCCACCCACCTTGGCCTCCCAAAGTGCTGGGATTACAGGCATGAGCCACCACACCTGGCCACCAGTGGTTTTTAGTACATTCACAAAACCGTGCAACCATCACCACTGTGTAATTCCAGAACATTCTCATCACCCCGAAAA
>NW_012123949.1:0-1110 GCF_000951035.1 Colobus angolensis palliatus
CCAGTCTTCTTGCCGAACTTGTTCTCTGCTACCAGCTTATTCAAGCATGGGCTGGGCTGATATAATGGGTTCTTCACATCTATTTCATGCCACCCTATTGAGAGGAGGGAACAGAACTCAGGATGAAGTGCTGGGTTTATTTTTACACCTTGGCATTCCCAAGGGCAAGTCTGGGGGCCTGCCTCTGCTGTGGGAAAGCCCCCCAGGCATGGTGCCCCTCCGGCCACCACTGCAGAGGCACCGAGGAAGGCTGTGCTGGTGCAGTCACATCAGCCCCAAAGCTGCTGCACTGCCACCCACCTGTGCTGCCTGAAGCCTGGCCCTGCGATGACCCTCCTGCTTATCCAGTGTCTTCTCAGAAATCACTAAGGCCAAAGGCCCAAGTACACTGACAGAAGCCATTAATTTGCTTCTGTTAGTTTACTGTCACTGGCACAGTTAACTTTCAGAATACATGTTAAAAAATCTGCATTCCTGCCATTGGTATTTTGCATCCACATAAAATTCAAAATTTAATTCTTCAACTAGCATTCTGTGAAACTTGGGAACAGATAGCTAAATTCAACTTCAGTAGTCCAGTTTTAATTATTATTTTTACCCTGTCTTCAGAGCTATTACATTACAATGGATATATATTTTTAAAATGGATGTGTATCTTGCTTGCAATGGAGGTTACACAAATCAATTTATGTGATAAAATAACACATTGTACTGTCAATTTCCTGGGATTTAATATTGTACTATGGCTATATAACCATTGGGGGAAACTGGGTGAAGGTCACACAAGACCTGTTTGTGCTATATTTTGTCTTCAGGGTTACCCTGTTAAAGAGATACTAGACAGTCACATTCTTCCTTCTCCTGCCATCTGTTCATGAATCCTCAACCTGGTAAGGCAGGATTTTGGAAGGTCTTAATTAAGACCCCTGCTAACTTGTTTTTAAAAGGCATTATAATTTACAGTTCAGAAAAACTACCTCAACTCAATAAAGACAACAAAAAATTCCAATTCCTACCATCTATGATGAACTTTGTAGTATCTAGTCCGACATAATCTAGAAGTTCAAATGGGCCCATGGGGTAACCGGCTCCTAATTTCATAGCAGTGTC
>NW_012123950.1:0-1157 GCF_000951035.1 Colobus angolensis palliatus
GCCTGTAGTCCCAGCTACTCGGGAGGCTGAGGCAGGAGAATGGCGTAAACCCGGGAGGCGGAGCTTGCAGTGAGCTGAGATCTGGCCACCGCACTCCAGCCTGGGCGACAGAGCGAGACTCCGTCTCAACAACAACAACAAAAAAAGTTGTTTCTAAAAGATAGGGATGAGGAACACAATCCTTTTTTTTTTTTTTTAGACAAGATCTAGCTCCATCTTCCAGGCTCGAGTGCAGTCTTGGCTCACTGCAACTTCCACTTCCCGGGCTCAAGCCATCCTCCCACCTCAGCCACCTGAGTAGCTGGGACTACAGGTGTGCACCACCACACCCAGCTAATTTTTGTATTTTTAGTAGAGATGAGGTTTTACCCTCTTGCCCAGGCTGGACTTGAACTCGTGAGCTCAAGTGATCCACCCACCTTGGCCTTCCAAAGTGCCGGGATTACAGGCATCAGCCACTGTGCCTGGCCCAATCCTGTCTTTTAAAGAAGATATTTTTCAGACTATAAAGTTGGAACAGAAAAAAAAGATGCAAATTAAAGATGGCAAAAGGAAAACAGACCTTCATATTGTTTTGTTACATAAGAAATAATGTAAGCCAGGTGCGGTGGCTCATGCTGTTATCAAAGCACTTTGGGAGGCCGAGACAGGAGGATTGCTTTAGGCAAGAAGTTCGAGACCAGCCTGGGCAACATAGTGAGATCCCCATCTCTATTTTTTATGTAATTTAAAAAATAATAATAAAAGAAAAAAATCTACATGAATTAGTCACTCTAAAGCCCTACCCTACGAGAGGTGTCCTCTGAGACCTTCATATGTATAAAAACGTGGTATTTGAGCTTCTGCTGCTTTTCACTAACGAGACAGAGATTTTAAATGTTCACTTTTTTTTTTCTAGCAACCACAAAATTTGCCCAATGTCGGTATCCTACCCACAGTAAATAAGGTAAAACAGAATCTGTTTGATGTTGCTTATTATTAAATGGGAATGACTTTTTGCCTAAGGTGTTGGTGTAATCATTAACTGCAAGGGAAGTGGTTATGGTCATTGAGGATTCTGGTTTGACCCAGCACTGGGAATTTTTTTTTCTTTTTCTTTTTTCTTTTTTTTTTTTGAGACAGGGTCTCACTCTGTTGCCCAGACTGGAGTGCAGTGG
>NW_012123951.1:0-1188 GCF_000951035.1 Colobus angolensis palliatus
CAGGAGAATGGCCACGTGAAAAGCAATGGAGACTTATCCCCCAAGGGTGAAGGGGAGTCGCCCCCCGTGAACGGAACAGATGAGGCAGCCGGGGCCACTGGCGATGCCATCGAGCCAGCACCCCCTAGCCAGGGTGCTGAGGCCAAGGGGGAGGTCCCCCCCAAGGAAACCCCCAAGAAGAAGAAGAAATTCTCTTTCAAGAAGCCTTTCAAATTGAGCGGCCTGTCCTTCAAGAGAAATCGGAAGGAGGGTGGGGGTGATTCTTCTGCCTCCTCACCCACAGAGGAAGAGCAGGAGCAGGGGGAGATCGGTGCCTGCAGCGACGAGGGCACTGCCCAGGAAGGGAAGGCCGCAGCCACCCCTGAGAGCCAGGAACCCCAGGCCAAGGGGGCAGAGGCTAGTGCGGCCTCAGAAGAAGAGGCAGGGCCCCAGGCTACAGAGCCATCCACTCCCTCGGGGCCGGAGAGTGGCTCTACACCAGCCAGCGCTGAGCAGAATGAGTAGCTAGGTGGGGGCAGGTGGGTGATCTCTAAGCTGCAAAAACTGTGCTGTCCTTGTGAGGTCACTGCCTGGACCTGGTGCCCTGGCTGCCTTCCTGTGCCCAGAAAGGAAGGGGCTATTGCCTCCTCCTCCCAGCCACGTTCCCTTTCCTCCTCTCCCTCCTGTGGATTCTCCCATCAGCCATCTGGTTCTAAGGCCAGTTGAAGATGGTCCCTTACAGCTTCCCAAGTTAGGTTAGTGATGTGAAATGCTCCTGTCCCTAGCCCTACCTCCTTCCCTGTCCCCACCCCTGCATAAGGCAGTTGTTGGTTTTCTTCCCCGATTCTTTTCCAAGTAGGTTTTGTTGATCCTACTCCCCAAATCCCTGAGCCAGAAGTGGGGTGCTTATACTCCCAAACCTTGAGTGTCCAGCCTTCCCCCTGTTGTTTTTAGTCTCTTGTGCTGTGCCTAGTGGCACCTGGGCTGGGGAGGACACTGCCCCGTCTAGGTTTTTATAAATGTCTTACTCAAGTTCAAACCTCCAGCTTGTGAATCAACTGTGTCTCTTTTTTGACTTGGTAAGCAAGTATTAGGCTTTGGGGTGGGGGGAGGTCTGTAATGTGAAACAACTTCTTGTTGTCTTTTTTTCTCCCATTGTTGTAAATAACTTTTAATGGCCAAACCCCAGATTTGTACTTTTTTTTTTTT
>NW_012123952.1:0-1592 GCF_000951035.1 Colobus angolensis palliatus
TGAGATGGTATCTCATTGTGGTTTTGATTTGCATTTCTCTGATGGCCAGTGATGATGAACATTTTTTCCTGTGTCTGTTGGCCGCATAAATGTCTTCTTTTGAGAAGTGTCTGTTCATATCCTTTGGCCACTTTTTGATGAGGTTGTTTGATTTTTTCTTCTAAATTTGTTTAAGTTCTTTGTAGATTCTGGACATCGGCCCTTTGTCAGATGGATAGATTGCAAAATTTTTTTTCCCATTCTGTAGGTTGCCTGTTCACTCCGAAGGTAGTTTCTTTTGCTGTGCAGCAGTTCTTTAGTTTAATTAGATCTCATTTGTCAATTTTGGCTTTTGTTGCCATTGCTTTTGGTATTTTATTCATGAAGTCCTTGCCCATGCCTATGTGCTGAATGGTATTGCCTAGGTTTTTTTCTAGGGTTCTTATGATTTTATGTGTAACATTTAAGTTTTTAATCCATCTTGAATTAATTTGTATATAAGGTGTAAGGAAGGGATCCAGTTTCAGCTTTCTATGTATGGCTAGCCAGCTTTGTCAGCACCATCTATTAAATAGGGAATCCTTTCCTCATTTCTTGTTTTTGTCAGGTTTGTCAAAGATCAGATAGTTGTGGATGTGTGATATTATTTCTGGGGGCTCTATTCTGTTCCATTGGTCTATATCTCTGTTTTGGTACCAGTATCAAACTGTTTTGGTTACTGTAGCTTTGTGATATAGTTTGAAGTCAGGTAGCGTGATGCCTCCAGCTTTGTTCTTTTGGCTTAGGATTGTCTTGGCAATGCAGGTTCTTTTTGGTTCCATATGTACTTTAAAGTAGTTTTGTTTTTTTTTTTCCAATTCTGTGAAGAAAGTCATTGGTAGCTTGATGGGGATGGCATTGGATATATAAATTACCTTGGGCAGTATGGTCATTTTCACAATATTGATTCTTCCTATCCATGAGCATGGAGTGTTCTTCCATTTGTTTGTGTCCTCTTTTATTTTGTTGATTAGTGGTTTGTAGTTCTCCTTGAAGAGGTCCTTCACATCCCTTGTAAGTTGAATTCCTAGGTATTTTATTCTCTTTGAGGCAATTGTGAATGGGAATTCACTCATGACTTGGCTCTCTATTTGTCTGTTATTGGTGTATTGGAATGCTTGTGAGTTTTGCACATTGATTTTGTATCCTGAGACTTTGCTGAGGTTGCTTATCAGCTTAAGGAGATTTTGGGCTGAGACGATGGGGTTTCCTAATATACAATCATGTCATCTGCAAACAGGGACAATTTGACTTCCTCTTTTCCTAATTGAATACATTTTATTTCTTTATCTTGAGTGATTTCCCTGGCAAGAACTTCCAATACTATGTTGAATAGGAGTAGTGAGAAAAAGCATCCCTGTCTTGTGCCAGTTTTCAAAGGGAATGCTTCCAGTTTTTGCCCATTGAGTATGATATTGGCTGTGGGTTTGTCATAAGTAGCTCTTATTAGTTTGAGATACATCTCATCAATACCTAGTATATTGAGAGTTTTTAGCATGAAGGACTGTTGAATTTTGTCAAAGGCCTTTTCTGCATCTATTGAGATAATCATGTGGTTTTTGTCTTTGGTTCTG
>NW_012123953.1:0-2499 GCF_000951035.1 Colobus angolensis palliatus
TCATGATTTGGCCCTCTGTTTTTCTGTTATTGGTGTATAATAATGCTTGTGATTTTGCACAATGATTTGTATCTTGAGACTTTGCTGAAGTTACTTATCAGCTTAAGTAGATTTTGGGCTGAGAGGATGGGGTTTTCTAAATATACAATCATGTCACTGCAAACAGGGACAATTTGACTTCCTCTTTTCCTAACTGAATACCCTTTATTTATTTCTCCTGCCTGATTGCCCTGGCCAGAACTTCCAACACTATGTTGAATAGGAGTAGTGAGAGAGGGCATCCCTGTCTTGTGCCAGTTTTCAAAGGCAATGCTTCCCTTTTTTGCCCATTCAGTATGATATTGGCTGTGAGTTTGGCATAAATAGCTCTTATTATTTTGAGACACGTTCCATTAATGCTGAATTTATTGAGAGTTTTTAGCATGAAGGGCTCTTGAATTTTGTCAAAGACCTTTCCTGCATCTATTGAGATAATCATGTGGTTTTTGTCTTTGTTTCTGTTTATATGCTGGATTACGTTTATTGATTTGCATATGTTGAACCAGCCTTGCATCCCAGGGATGAAGCCCACTTGATCATGGTGGATAAGCTTTTTGATGTGCTGCTGGATTCGGTTTGCCAGTATTTTGGATTTTTGCATCGATGTTCATCAGGGACATTGGTCTAAAATTCTCTTTTTTTATTGTGTCTCTGCCAGGCTTTGGTATCAGGATGATGCTGGCTTCATAAAATGAGTTAGGGAGGATTCCCTCTTTTTCTTTTGATTGGAATAATTTTGGAAGGAAAGGTACTAGCTCCTCCTTGTACCTCTGGTAGAATTCGGCTGTGAATCCGTCTGGTCTTGAACTTTTTTTGGTTGGTAGGCTATTAATTATTGCCTCAATTTCAGAGCCTTTTATTGGTCTATTCAGGGATTCCACTTTTTCCTGGTTTAGTCTTGGGAGAGTGTATGTCTCCAGGAATTTATCCATTTCTTCTAGGTTTTCTAGTTTATTTGCGTAGAGGTGTTTATAATATTCTCTGATGGTAGTTTGTATTTCTGTGGGGTCAGTGGTGATATCCCCTTTATCTTTTTTTATTGCGTCTATTTGATTCTTCTCTCTTTTTTTCTTTATTAGTCTTGCTAGCAGGCTATCAATTTTGTTGATCTTTTCAAAAAACCGGCTCCTGGATTCATTGATTTTTTGAAGGGTTTTCTGTGTCTCTATCTCCTTCGGTTCTGCTCTGATCTTAGTTATTTATTGCCTTCTGCTAGCTTTTGAATGTGTTTGCTCTTGCTTCTCTAGTTCTTTTAACTGTGATATTAGAGTGTCAATTTTAGATCTTTCCTGCTTTCTCTTGTGGGCATCTCGTGTTATAAATTTCCCTCTACACACTGCTTTAAAAGTATCCCAGAGATTCTGGTATGTTGTGCCTTTGTTCTCATTGGTTTCAAAGAACATCTTTATTTCTGCCTTCATTTTGTTATGTACCCAGAGTCATCCATCAGGAGCAGGTTGTTCAGTTTCCATGTAGTTGAGCGGTTTTGAGTGAGTTTCTTAATCCTGAGTTCTAGTTTGATTGCACTGTGGTCTGAGAGACAGTTTGTTATAATTTCTGTTCTTTTACATTTGCTGAGGAGAGCTTTCCTTCCAACTGTGTGGTCAATTTTGGAATAAGTGCAGTGTGGTGCTGAGAAGAATGTATATTCTGTTGATTTGGGGTGGAGAGTTCTATAGATGTCTATTAGGTCCGCTTGGTGCAGAGATGAGTTCAATTCCTGGATATCCTTGTTAACTTTCTGTCTTGCTGATCTGCACTGTCTAATGTTGACAGTGGGGTGTTAAAATCTCCCATTATTATTGTCTGGGAGTCTAAGTCTCTTTGTAGGTCTCTAAGGACTTGCTTTATGAATCTGAGTGCTCCTGTATTGGGTGCATATATATTTAGGGTAGTACGCTTTTCTTGTTGAATTGATCCCTTTACCATTATGTAATGGCCTTCTTTGCCTCTTTTGATCTTTGTTGGTTTAAAGTCTGTTTTATCAGAGAGTAGGATTGCAACCCCTGTCATTTTTTGTTTTCCATTTGCTTGGTAGATCTTCCTCTATCCCTTTATTTTGAGCCTATGTATGTCTCTGCCCATGCGATGGGTCTCCTGAATACAGCACGCTGATGGATCTTGACTCTTCATCCAATTTGCCAGTCTGTGTGTTTTAATTGGAGCATGTAGCCCATTTACATTTAAGGTTAATATTGTTATGTGTGAATTTGGTCCTGTCATTATGATGTTAGCTGGTTATTTTGATCGTTAGTTGATGTAGTTTCTTTCTAGCGTTGATGAGCTTTACATTTTGGCATGTTTTTGCAGTGGCTGGTACCAGTTATTCCTTTCCATGTTTAGTCCTTCCTCCAGGAGCTCTTGGAGGGCAGGCTTGGTGGTGACAAAATCTCTCAGCATTTGCTTGTCTGTAAAGGATTTTATTTCTCCTTCACTTATGAAACTTAGTTTGGCTGGATA
>NW_012123954.1:0-1202 GCF_000951035.1 Colobus angolensis palliatus
ATAAAAGCAATTAAACTTTTCTTCCATTTTACATCAAAAACCACAGCGTTCAGATTTTCAAAAGTTGGTATTGCTAACCTATTAAATTATGCTACCTAATGAGGCATACTCATTCATATTAATAGACATCAAAAACATAAGCAGCACAATTAAATTGCTAACTTTTATAAATGCAGCAATACAGATATGGTGAAAAGGCACAAATACTATGTGGTCTTATAATTTATAAGAATTAACTTGAATTTCAATCATTTAGTGCAATTTGCAACTGAGTTATTAATCATTACACTAAACTTTCAGTTGGTAAGAATGTAATCAATCCTATTCTTTCTTCTCAAATTTTCCTTTCACTCACTTTAGCTTTAATTAGCCTACAGCTAACAGTAAAACTATTCTAAGCACTTACATGAACACTCTTCCTATCATCAGGGTAAGAAAAGCTCAGCATTTCAAGCTGGGAATGAGGTTGTCCTCAATGCTAAAAATTCCACAGCTGCTGCAAAGAGCATAGAAATATGGAGTACGGCTCCTTAGAAAACACAACATCATAGATTAGCAACACCAACTTTTCAAAAGCTGACTCTTGTGTTTGTTTGTGAAAAATGGAAGAAAAATTTTGTCCCTTTTATAGTCTGGTACTCTTATCGGGAGCAGGTATTTTGTGAAGGTTAAACATCATTTCTGAAGCAGAGAAATCAGATAAAGGGTAGTCTGAGCAAAAGAAATGAAGAGTAGAAAACCCATCACTAAACCATCTAAAAAGACTAGGCATACTGAAAGATACTTTAAATGCATAGGTCCAGAAAAGAAGAAAACTGAAAACCAGAGAGTTAAGTGCATGAGTACATGGTCCGGCCCTGCAACAAAGGAAAGATGAGTGAGGTTTTTGATTCTCCTTAACCTAGAAGCTTGGGGCTTAACATCCACTTGGAGACTGGATATAAAGCCTTGTAACCTAATAATTCAGGATTCTAACTGGGGCCCTGCATAAAATATGAACTAGAAAGAACAATGCACTTCCCCCGCCGCCACCACCCCTCACAAAAAAAAAGAAAAAAGAAAAAAAATCTACCAGCACAAAGAAGCTTACCTGCTCTGTCTAAACTTTGGATAAAGTGAAAAAAGTGATCTAGAGCTGTTTACCTTCTAAGAGTTTAGGGTTCAAATTTATACTGCCCATACAGGTTGGGACTGAGAAATTT
>NW_012123954.1:2535-3951 GCF_000951035.1 Colobus angolensis palliatus
TCACCCAAGATTATCAATAATATACCATTAAATAAAACTTTAATTTTCTTTGGATCAAGAATTGCGTTGAGGTTGAAAAATATTGCTGCCTAGGATCTTAATTACAGAAATGTCATTGTTGATTAAAAAGATTGCAGGACTTTGAAGTTAATCAATTCCCCCAAAAAAACATAACACAAATTCTCAAATGGTGATGTATGTTGTCATTCACACCTGCTGGAAAACAACAAAGGAATCAGTAAATCTGACTAATAAAGTCCACTGTTCATACAACACTGACAAGCCAAAGATGCAGGCATCAACAGAGAGGACTGTTTTTCTCTATTCGGTATTAGTCTTCGATCCATGAATCACTAAATAATTTGTGCTATAGTGTCTAATTAAGTTAATAACCCATTTGACTTTACTTGCCTGAGAAAGGCAAATCATTTGCATAACAACAATGTGCAGAGTTACTTGCTACTGTCACTTATAATTCTATCCCACAGGGCACTACCTATACTAATTTCTCCACCTGTATGTAGCATATCACAACTAATGCTCAGGATGATTTTGAGTCATCAATAAAAGCTTAAATTATATTTCTGATACATCTTTAAAAACAGAAGTACATTTTATAAAAAGGATTTCATCAAAATGTGGCTAAAATAGATAGGGAAGCAATCTGGTATAGTGAAACTAATATGAATTCTGAAGCCAGTCTGACTTAGAAATTTTGGGTCCTCCATTATTTGGCACATCACCTTAACTTTTTTATTAGTTTGCTCACCTGTAAAATGGGGGAAGTATCATCAGGGTTACTGTGAGGATGAGACAGCAAAGGAAATGCTGTAAATACTCAATAAATGGCAGTATTTTACATACACTTAAAACGCAGTCCACTTTCTGGAGAATTCTACTTTGCAATTATTCACTTCCTTGTGTTTCCACATCACTTAGGTTTTTTTTTGTTTTTGTTTTGTTTTTTGGTAACGTAAGATCTTGTGATAAAGGGTAGAGTTGTGAAAGTATTCGAATTCTGACTACTCTCATCAATTATTCCATCTGATTGGGTAGTTTCATTTAAAGGAATAACATGTTTAAAAAGCCAAACCAAAAGTTCATACCTAGTATTGTTTTTTAAAGCCTGCTCATGGCAGATATTTTAATGTAAAATTTAGACTTTCACATTCATAACAGTGCTCTTATTTAATTGCACATATCAATATCACAATATTACACAATTAAAATGTCAAAGATATTAATGCATACAATTTCTATGAAAGCTCAGACAAACTCATTTCTCCGGAGGCTGAGGTAGGAGGATCACCTAAGCCTGGGAGGTTGAAGCTGCTGTGAGGGGCAACAGAACTTGTCTCAAAAACAAAAATTCTCATTTCTGTTAACTTTTTATGTAGCCAAAATCAAGACTTCTAA
>NW_012123954.1:7301-9816 GCF_000951035.1 Colobus angolensis palliatus
AAATTCTTTGGAAACTTTCACTTTTGCAGCTTTCTTTCTGGAAGTCTTAAATCTCTAGCTACAAAATTAAATTCTTTACCCAGAACTATATAAGAAGAAATGATGACTCACAGAAATAGAGCTATTTCCTTGTGGCTAAAAATTATTTCAGAGAATGTCTGCAATAAAATGCATACAACCGTTTCCCTTATCCATTGAACTCAGACATTAAAAGAAAAACAGACCAAGAAAATCTATGTCCTAGACCTCTAGTCAATAATGGCAAACAACTGCTGATTGTTCAGAAGCAAGAACAAACTATAAAACCTGGAAAAAACACAGTAAGACTGACTCAGTAAGATAAGCACCCTCAGCTATACAATTGAAGGGATAACAGAACACAAGTAGATAAATCCCACGAGAAAAAATATTCTATGAGAAGATCACATTTACATTTCTCTGTGAATGAGTTAAGTTCCACTGTCTAGAAGTTCATCTCTACTCTGCTCAAAAATAGCAAAAACATCATGGACATACTTACTGTTAATATTAAACCCTGCTAATGCTAACAAAGAAACCTAGCAATGTTCCTCTGTGAAAAAAATAAACCTGAATATAACTTTCTCATTTTTAACACAGTACAACTAAAGGTGGAAAGAGACCGAGGGGCATGCCCAAGTTTGCTAAATCAGTTAATAATGGACGATTATCTTGATAGTAAAGAAATACTAAATAGGCTGGGCACGGTGGCTCAGGCCTGTAATCCTAGCACTTTGGGAGGCTGAGACAGGCAGATCACGAGGTCAGGAGATTGAGACCATCCTGGCCAACATGGTAAAACCCAGACTCTACTAAAAATACAAAAATTAGCTGGGTGTAGTGCCATGCACCTGTAATCCAAGCTATTTGGGAGGCTGAGGCCTGCCAAATTGCTTGAATCCACGAGGCAGAGATTGCAGTAAGCCGAGATCACGCCACTGCACTCCAGCCTGGTGATAGAGCGAGCCTCCATCTCAAAAAAAAAAAAAAAAAAAAACTAAATAAAATGGGGGGGGGCATTTTTAGAGTGTAAAGGAGTGGGCAGAACAGAAACTACAGAACTTTGTAATGTTAATTATAAAGATTATGGAGGAAAAAAACCTGAAGGGCCAAAAATAGGACTTTCAGAAGATGGCAGGAGCTAAAATACAGCTTGTGAATCTCCCTAAGTATCCCGTAAAAATCAGAGAAACGGCCAGGTGCAGAGGCTCACATTTGTAATCCCAGAACTTTGGGGGGCCGAGGCAGGCAGATCACTTGAGGTCAAAAGTTCAAGACCAGCCTGGCCAACATGGTGAAACCCTGTCTCTACTAAAAATACAAAAAATTAGCCAAGCATGGTGGCACACATCTGTAATTCCAGCTACTAGGGAGGCTGAAGCACGAGAATGGCTTGAACAGCAGGTGGAGGTTGCAGTGAGCTGAGATCATACCACTGCACTCCAGCTTGAGCATCAGAGGCTCTGTCTCAAAAAAAAAAATTAGAAAAACTAGAATTTTTCTAGCAAAACCACAAACTGATGAACATCTACACGAAAATGAAGGGACAAGGCCCCTCATTCCCAAACCTAGAGAAGTGAACAAATAGAAACAAACCATTTACAGTTACAAAACTGGTTGGGGACAAGCACAATGGCTCATGCCTATAATTCCAGCACTTTGAGAGGGTGAGGCAGGAGGACTGCTTGAGTCCAGGAGTTTAAGACCAGCCTGGGCAACAGAGTGAGACCTCATCTTTACTTTAAAAAAAAAAGCTAGTCTTGGCAGTGTGTGCCTGTAATCCAGTTACTCAAGAGGCTGAGGCAGGAGGACTGCTTGAGCCCAGAAAGTTGCAGTGATCTAGCCACTGCACTCCAGCCTGGCCAATGGAGCGAGATCCTGTCTCTGGAAAACAAAAAACAAAAACACTGGTGTGGTATAAGCATCTATGCAAGAGAAAGCAGGTAGAAGGAGAATGTCTAATGGATCTGACAAGAGGAGATTCCCCAATGTACTACATCCTTAATAAAAAGCACAGCAGCCCAATTTAGGAATATTAGCCAAAACAGAGGGTAGTTATGCTTATTGCAATTTGCAGATGAGTGAAAAAGGCCTATGATAAAGTCTGAAGAGAATGGAGCACATTCAAAACCATCACTGTCTAACAGAATTTGCTGTGGTAATGATATTGCTCTGTATGGGCAATGCCCAATATAATAGCCACTAGTCGTCACATGTAGCTATTAACCACTTGTAACACAGCTGGTATAGATGAGAAATCAAAAGTTTAAAGTTTATTTAAATTATTATTAAATAAAGTTTATTTAAATTTAGCTTTAAGTAGCCACACATGTAATTATTAGATCTGACTGGACAGCACAGTTCTAGCCCAGACTGAGAAGAAACTGCTGAGAATAAACTCCAAACTGAAAACAGGGGTAAAGGGAGAAAAGGAAAAAGGTCCAAATAAAGATGAAAAACAGAAAGATGAGCAAGAGAGATCTGAAAGAATGAGACC
>NW_012123954.1:14077-15542 GCF_000951035.1 Colobus angolensis palliatus
TGGATACTGTTTACACTGGTGTGTTTACTTTGTGAACATTTAACTGAGCTGTGTATTTACAATTTGTGCCCTTTTCTATACACATAACAGAAAGTTTGCTAAATACATGCTTAAATCCATGAATGCATAATGATAATAAAAAACAAAAACAAATTGGCCATTTGGTGGATACAGAGAAATCGTGGTAGACACTGAGGTGCTACCCAGTTCCTCCTTCAAAAAAGGACTTGCCTTAAATGCTGGGACTGCTGTCAATCAGCCCCTTCAGGGAATGCCTCACCTACAGGCAACAACCCTGTTCAAGGTCATATCCTTCCCAAGATAACCCACATCCAAGGACTAATTGATATGGCAATATAAAGGCCTGGACACCTCAGCCACCGCAATTCTGGGCAACTCAGAAGAGCCATTCTTGCCCCAGGCTCCCATTCTCGCTCCAGGCTCCCAGTGGGGGTTGGCCAAAGCTGGTGTTGGGCCTGCACTGCATTTGCCCAGTGCTCCTCACTCCCAGTTGTTGATTTCAAAGAAAAAAAGATAACAACAAAAAAGCTGATTAACTTCCAATTGAAGACTAAGTTTGAAAGCTAGAGAACCTCTGAAAACAGAGACTCTCCTCTCCTGCAGCAGGAGGGCAGAGAGACCTAAGGACCAGAACCAGCACTTAATTATCACTCATTTATTATACTTCTATATCTCAGAGATATACAGGTTGGATGGATGGATGGATGGACGGAAGGACCGATGGACGGACGGACAGACAGATAGATTAGGTATCTAAATCTGTATGTGTTGAGTTTCAAAGGTTGAACTCCCAAAGGCAGCAGGTCACCTATGCCCAGATCAGGGACCCAGCTGGGAAAGAACAAGATTCTGACACATGGAATGGAAACATCTGGGTTGGTGCTCCCAAAAAATCTTGTCTCCCCAGATTCCTGAACCTTCTGCCAAAAACCAGTGAGCCTGGAAGAGAACCCCAAGCCTCAGATAAGATTGAGACCCCAACCAAAACCTTGATTTCAGCCTGATGAGAACCCAGCTAAGCAATGCCCTGACTCCTGACCCACAGAAACTGTAAGATAGTAATTTTGTGAGTTTTAGGCTACTGTTTGTGGTAGTTTGTTACATGGCAATAGAAAACTAGAACAACTACCAAACCTGAATCTGTAATGTAAACTCTTGTGAGCTTCAGACGTGTTATCCAAATGTCCATTTGGTTTCTCCACATGGATAACTTATAGGCACTTCAAACTCAACATTTCCAAAGCTTAATTCATAATCTTCCTACCATGTTTCCTGTCTTAGTAAATAATACCACAATCTCTAGTGTCAGCAACACCATATGGAACAGAAGAACTGCCCAGCTGAACCTGTTCTCTCAGATGTCCCATGTTGGACATCTGAGAATCTTCATGATACTTTGTTCCCTTTACTTCATCTCCCTTTAGTCAGAGGAATTTTAAAAATA
>NW_012123954.1:19835-20948 GCF_000951035.1 Colobus angolensis palliatus
TAACACTGCAATGAACATGGGAGTGCAGACACCTTTATGAGGTGATTGCATCTCCTTCAAGTATCCACCTTGAAGGGGGACTTGCCCTAGCTATACTTTTGAAACACAAAAATTTCTATAAAACAAGGATTTTTAAGTGATAACTGATTCTAAGGATATATTGTTTTATTATAGAGTTGACACAAAATTTTTGTCTTTATAAAATTACTTGCTAGGGATCTTCTATTTGATCATCCAAGATAACAATATTGCTATAAACAATCACTAATTAGCACTTACTAAGCACAAGTACCAGGCACTAAACACATTATACACCTCATTGAATCCCACAATTGTCATCATCCCAATTAATCTCTCAGTCTGAGTCTCTGCCACTCTCCTTTTATTCTCCCATCACTTTCCTTATTCATACTTTCAGAGATGCCATCCTGAACCCCACAGCAGTAAGCTGCCTTGACCTCCCCTACATGATTCTTATTACTGTAATTACATAACCACATGATACATTGTTTAAAATCCACTGTTGTGCTAGAATGTAAATTCCATGGGATCAGGGCAGGTATCTTTCTTGTAATCATTTTATCCCCTATGGTCAGGAGTTTTAAAAGGCAATTAGTACATGCTTGCTAAGGGAAGAAAAATGCACAGCCTCTTGCTGCCCTCAACAACCACCTTTTTACTGCCTATGCTTCTAACTGTTGTCCAAGAACAAGTGGTCTCTGCGAGTCTACCAACCAGTCTACAGATAGTTTGGTCATCTCAGAGGAAGAGACCCATCAACGATTACCTTCACCTGTGTTTTACAAACTTGAACTGTAAAACAGTATTTCTACAATAATCCTACTTCCTTACTTCATTACTTCCTTAACGAGTGAAAATCTGTATAACATAAACCAGCAGCCTCTTTCCTTTATCTTGCTTCCAAGTCCGACAATCAGACATATGTCTTCCCAGGCAACCAACCACGCAATATTTTCTGGAACAAACTAATGTTCAAAGAAAAGACAGACATTTAGAAAGCCTCCAACAATAAAGTTAGTTCTCCACCAACTTACCCTACCCCATGCACATGAGCTTCCAATTATCTCACATTTAAGAGTAGAGGCCGGGCAC
>NW_012123954.1:24487-26371 GCF_000951035.1 Colobus angolensis palliatus
CTGGACAAAAGGATGATTCGCATCCCAAGTAAGACGAAGCAGGACTGTGTGAGATTTCATTACACTACTCAAAACAGCATGCAAGTTTAAACTTACGAATTGTTTATTTCTGGAATTTTCCATTTAACATTTTCACACTGCAGTTGACTGTGGGCAACAATCCATGGAAAGCAAAACTGCTGATAAGTTGGGGGGGCAGCAGTGGGGGCTACTGTATTTTCAAAGAAAGGAAAGTAAGAGCAATTACTGCAACAGACCCTCATCAAAAGAAATTCTAAAGAATATGCTTCAAGCAGAAGTAAAATGAACCCAAAAGTAAATTCTGAGATTCAAGGGGTAAAAAATTGAAACAGCTGAATAAAAGGCACATAAGAAAATGACAGAGCTGGGTGTGGTGGTTCACACCTGTAATCACAACACTTTGGGAGGAGGCAGGCAGACTGCTTGAGCTTAGGAGTTCAAGACTAGCCCCTGGGTAACATAGCAAGACCTTGTATCCACAAAAAAAAAAAAAAAAAAAAATTTTTTTTAAATTATCTGGACAAGATGGTATATGCCTATAGTTCCAGGGAGGCTGAGCTGGGAGGATCACTTGAGCCCAGGAGACAGAGGCTGCAGTGAGCCATGATCACACCACTGGACTCAGGTTTGGGCAACAGAGAAAGATCCCCGTGTTTCAAAAAAATAATAATAATTAGATTAAATTTTAAAAAGAAAATGGCAGAAAGGAATCCAAATATATCAGTAATCACAATGAATGTAAATGAACTAAACACTCCAGTTAGAAGAAAAAAACCATCAGACTGGTTTCCCACATACTGTTTGTAAGAGACAAACATAAAACATATAGGCACAGACATACTGATAGTTACGAAATGGAAAACGATCTATTAGGCAAATAGAAACAAGAGAAAACTGGAAAGGACTAAGACAAAAAGGACTAGAGATCAAGAGGCGCGCTACCTGATGATACAGGACTCGAATCAACTGTAAGATGCTGTAAGTCTCTATGTACCTAATAACACACACACAAAACTGACACATCTGCAAGAAATAAGTATAAACATACTAATTCAGTGAAAGATTTCCTAACTTACCTCTCTCAGTAGTAAGATCTAGCAGACAAAAAAGAATCAGAATTTAGAAGAGTTGAACTGCTTAATAAACGTGATCAAACTCCTATGTAAAAATCACACTCAAGAACTTGGGACTACATATCATTCTCAAGAAGACATGAAACCTTTATAAAAATGGACTGTATGCTTACGGTAGCCAGACTCCAAGATGGTCTGCAAGTATTCCTACATTCTGATTTCCACACCTGTGTGTCATCCTCTCTCATCTGGTATTGGGGTTGTTTTGCATAACCAATATTATATGGCAAGCAGGAAGGTATGTAACTTCTAAGGATCATGAAAGAAAGTGGCTTTTGATTCTCTCAGATCACTCACTCTGAGAGACGTCAGCTGCCACATTACAAGCAGCCCGACGGAGAAGCCCAAGTAGAAAGGAAGTGAGACCTCTTACAAATGGCCAGCAAACAACTGAGGCCTCCTGCCAAAAGCTATGTAAGTGAATTCACTTGGAAGCAAATGCTCTACCCCCAGTCAAGCCTTCAGATTACTACAGACCCAGTCAAGACTGTCACTGTAGCTTCATGAAAGACTCCAAGCCAGAAACACTCAGTTAAGCCACTAATGGATTTCTGATGGACAGAAACTAATAGGATAATAAATGTTTGCTGTACAAAACTGCTACATTTGGGAATAATTTATAACAACAATAAATAACTAATACATATGCTTAAGGTCACAAAGCTAACTTCAAATTTGAAATTACTGGTAACATGTGAACCATAACATGTTTCATATTCATATGAAACAC
>NW_012123954.1:27690-28893 GCF_000951035.1 Colobus angolensis palliatus
GAGTTCAAGACCAGCCTTGGCAACAAAGTGAGACCCCCGTCTCTACAAAAAAACCTTTTAAAATTTGCTAGGGGTGGCGGCATGCACCTGTAGTGCCAGCTACTTGAGAGGCTAAAGTGGGAGGATTGCTTGAACCCAGGAGGTTAAGGCTGCAGTGAACAATGATCACACCACTGCACTCTAGCCTGGATGACAGAGTGAGACTCCGTCTCAAAAAAATAAAAATAAAATGAAATACACAAACAGAAAAAAAAATCAAGAAACAATACAGAAATAAACGTTAGGAGTGAAAAATAAGACATAACTTCAGTTAACACAGAGATTAAACAGATTATATAAACTCCCCAATTGATTTTATAAGGCTAGAACCACCTTGATATGAAATCCAGACACGGGCTATATAAAAAAATTACAAACCAATCTTACTCAAACATAGATGCAAACATCCTAAACAAAACATCAGCAAGTTTACACCAACAACTGATTTGTTAAAATTATACATTTCAATAAGAACAGCCCACAGAATGTAACATCGACGTAATTACTAGAAATCATGAAAAGCCACCCAGAGGGGGCTCCAAGATGGCCAGCTAGCTGCAGCCAGTAGAAACATCTCCCAAAGGACCAGGATGACTGGCACACTCCTAGCAGATCTTCAGAGGGAAAGCACCGAGTGCTGACAGAGGGAAGACACAGATGCTGAAGAGGGAAGAAGCGAGGAACCCTGCACAGGGCTACCACGCACAGGGACTTTTTCCTGGCCCCCAGTGACTCCTGAAGAGGCAGTTGAGTTGAACAGGAAAGGAGCAAGCCACCTTCACCAGGGGACTCTGGATTCCCTGCAGGAGGAGACTCCTCCACCACAAGGAGACCCCTCAACCACCAAGGACACTTGAGTTGGCTGGGAAAGCTGCTTAGAGAAGTGGTAAGGGCAGAACTCCAGCCAGGGCAGAGCTCAGAGGGTTTGGTGCTGGGGCATCTGTAGTGGAACAGGGCCAGGAATGCCCATCCCCCAAGGCTCGACTTGCTCCCATAGGAGACTTTAGCCCTAGAGGAACTGCCAGACCTGAACTCTGCACAGCAGTCTTCCCCATAAGGTGGGGGCGGTGTGACCTGAGCACCCTTAGTCTGCTGGTCTTTCATGGGGCCCCAGCCTGGCCAGGATGCTTGCAGTGCTGCCCCCTGGTACCTCTGGGGGGGGGG
>NW_012123954.1:33371-34403 GCF_000951035.1 Colobus angolensis palliatus
TGTGTGTGTGTGTGTGTGTGTAGGAACAATTAAATTATTTGATGTTTACCCCTGGGATTTGAATTTTTAAGAACATATTAACAAAATATGCTAGCACAATTCACAAACTATACATGTAATAAACTAAAAATTGTAGAAGAAAAGTCAGCACAATCAGTGAAGATTCCCATGTAGGCTTCATCTCCTTCATGGGACTGAGAAAACAGTTTTTGAATGACAAAGATTCTATGCGCTAGTTTTAACACGGCAGTTCAAGCACCTGCCACTGTGCTAAGTTTATAACTTAATTCAAGCCAGAAGCTTGAGCTATTTAGTCATGTACTAATGGCCAGGTTACTTACCAGGCTGAATGAAGGAGAATTTCATTCATAAAAAAAAAAAGAAAGATGCAGATCAAAATAAACTTGGACTCATCAAGAAGAGGGTAGAGCCAATAGAAATTTAGCTACCAGGCTTAAGCTTAGAAGTCCTCCTGCCTTCACACTGAGATGACCCATTAGTCTATTTTTAACCATTTCTTCTCCATACCAAAATGATTCCATTATATTCAACCAGGAAAATAAAAAATTCACCTTCAATTGATATTACAAACCATATACTTTGTATAATTAATCTTCAATTTATCTGAAAACCAATAAGCAAATGAAATTACAGAGGCAGAAATGTTCTTTTGGCCCATAAGTAGACAACAATTAAAGAAGACAAAGCAGATGCAATTAGATGTTTAAGCCAACAGCACCCATTCAAGCAAAATAAAACAACATGATACCTATTTCAATGCAAGACTGCATCTAAAGCAGTTGGGGGGATTTGCTTTGATGTGGGGGTGGGAGGAAGTATCTCCAAAGATAAAGCAGGAAATAATTTCAAAACAACTTCTGGGATCAAAGTCCATTTTTAAGTCCTTTATGAATACCTGAAAACAATGTTCCCCTTTGTTCAAAACAATAAACAAGAAAATTCTCATTTACAACTCCTCCCTCTCCTCAACTCTTATTCACTTAAATCGCCTCCTTTCCTCCTTACCCCTAT
>NW_012123954.1:39829-40935 GCF_000951035.1 Colobus angolensis palliatus
CACCAGCTGTGATCCTGAATGAGAACAAAGGAAACATGGAATGCACAGCAGAAGTAGTTATAAATATGAACTACAATCTCTCAATCAGTTACAGAAGCAAGGTCTACAGCAGCTATACATATTTTCTTCCTTATTACAGGGAATCGGGCGAGTTTATAAATCAATTCCTTCTCTCTTCTTCTCTGTTATTCAAACTTTATTAAAGATTAACTTTACAATTTAGTCCCTAGGTAACAGGATATTCAGAAGGGACTATGAATCTGAGGCATAATTAACACAGCCTAGAAATGGATAGTGTGAATGTCACCCAGAAATCGATACAATTATGAGACTCTGCTCCTAATTTTGGGAAGAAGGTGAGGACATCCTCATTTTTACAAAGAACATTTTCATCTTTTTAGGCAAGAGCTCAAGAGTGTTTTTCTTCTTGTAAAGAAGATGAAATATTTGTATAAAGGCTGAGTGGTCAAGCATTTTGGGAGGCTGAGGTGGGTGGATCACCTGAGGTCAGGAGTTCGAAACCAGCCTGGCCAACATGGTGAAATCCTGTCTCTACAAAAATTAGCTAGACATCGTGGTGAGTGCTTATAGATCCAGCTACTCAGGAAGCTGAAGTGGGAGGATCACTTGAGCCCAGGTGGTCGAGGGTGCAGTAAGCCATGATCGTACCACTGCACTCCAGCCTGTGCAACAGAGCTAGACCCTGTCTCAAAAAAATTTACGGCCTGGCCAGGTTCAGTGACTCATGCACTTTGGGAAGCCGAGGCAAGAGGACAACTTGAAGCCAGGTGCTTGAGACCAGCCTGGGAAACACAGCAAGACCCTGTCTCTACAAAATAAGAAAATGAGCCGAGTATGGTGGCGTGTACCTGTAGTCCTAGCTTCTTGGGAGAATCACTTCAGCTCAGGAGTTCAAGGCTGAAGTGAGCTATGATCATGCCACTGTACTCCAGCCTGGGGGACAGAGCAAGACCCCATCTTTAAAAAGAAAAAGAAAAAAATCTATGGCCTAAATAAAAACAAACAAGATCAATAAACATCCATGTATTTCTATATATTAGCAACAATCAAAAATTGAAGCTAAAAAACAATACCTGTTAAAATGG
>NW_012123955.1:0-1330 GCF_000951035.1 Colobus angolensis palliatus
TGTACCCCTGAACTTTAAAGTTGGAAATTAAATAAAAAGGAAAACCCTCAAATATTTCTCTCTGCAGATATATAACGACAGGTTCATTATCTGTAATCTGAGTTTCTATCTGTCTTCAATTCAAGAAACTAAAAAAAAAAAAAAAATTTAAGAAAGTGGAAGAAAAAAACAAAATAAATGAAGAAAGCAATGAAATAGACAAGAAAAAGTACAGTAGAGATCTGAAAAACTAAATCTTTTTTTTAAATAATAAAATTTACAGATATTTAGAAACAGGTTAAGTAAAAGTACTAAAGAGACAAAACATATGAACAAAAAGGAGTAAATGAAAATTATTATAGGTGTTTTGAAAAAATAACAAGTTAAAAAAAGACTATTGTGACCTATGCAGCTGCAATAATGTTGAAAATTCATATTGGTAGCATGAAGGTTTAATTAACTAAAAAAAAATTTGTGTATTTAACTAACCAAAGATGTATGTGTGTAGTACATCCGCTTGTAATAAATACTTACATTTTTGTTTCTATTTTTAGAGCTATATAGTTTTTTCTATTTACATTGTCATATATTTTCAGATACCTGAACTTTTAAATACTGATTTCTAGAACTTCAGAAATATTTTTCACAAGTTTATATACAAAAACACATAAAATATCTCTGTTAGAGACTTATTATCAAACGTAATCTAGTAGTTAACATAAATATATTTAAATAAAAGCTGTCTTTAATTTAAAGGGCCATCAAAATCTATCTTTACAAACTAGAAAATTGTATCATTTACATAGAAGTGTACAAATAGCTGTCGACATTTAGAATTTTTTGATTTAATATAACTTACATATTTATCACATTATTAATATTTTCTATATCAAAGAAAGCAACCCTAAATTAAATATCAAAATTAAAAATTGTCAACAGTGGCTCAAAACCCAGTATAAAATTTAAACACTGCTTACATTTATGATTGCTTTTTGTTCTATATGAATGTCTTTTTCAATTAAATTTTAAACTAGCTTTAGTTACTTCACTAAATACAATTCATGCAGTGTAGATTAACACCCTATTAGCAGTATTTGAAATAAGAAGCCATGATGATTAAACTGTTAATATTTTTAAAATATACGTTATGAACAAACACACTCCAATGGTCATAACGTATTGATGGGATATTAACAATTGTAAAACCCTTAAAAGTGTATAGATAGTATATCTTTCAACAACTAACAGTTGTTTTTAAATTATTTAAAAGACAAACATGAAATACCACAAAATTATCCTTGAATATTCCTGACAATCTTTTAGGTTCATTAACATTTGAACCAATTACTCC
>NW_012123956.1:0-1020 GCF_000951035.1 Colobus angolensis palliatus
GTCTCTACTAAAAAATACAAAAAACTAGCCAGGTGAGGTGGCAGGCACCTGTAGTCCCAGCTACTCGGGAGGCTGAGGCAGGAGAATGGCGTAAACCTAGGAGGCGGATCTTGCAGTGAGCTGAGATCCAGCCACTGCACTCCAGCCTGGGCAACAGAGCGAGACTCCATCTCAAAAAATAAATGAATAAATAAATAAATAAACCAAAATTTTACTTATAACACTGAGACCATCGTAGCAACACCTCAGTTATGACCCTTTAAAAGAATGTGCCACCTGCGTTGAACTTTACAGTTAGTGCCTACCCATGGTTTTAACCAGATTTTTCTTACCAAAATCTTTCTGAAATTTGACATGGATTCTTCCCTTTCCAATCTTCTTCAATGGAACAAGCTACACGTACCCTTTTATGATGATTCAAGATCATCATCACATCAGGTTTTGTACCATGTAGGTGTAAATGACTAAAATGTCAACAGCAATTGACGCTGGACACAGGTACAGACCCCAAGAGATACCTTAGTACTTCTTCTCTTAAGACAGCCCCTTATATGTGCTTTCTGATTTTACCTTCTTATAAAAATGAATTGAAATATGCATAACTACATGTTCTCTATATCAGCCTAACTTTGATTGCATTTTGTAAAATGATTTACTGAATTAAAGGACAAAGTAGCCTTCTCCCAAATTGTCTAATCCTCTATGACAGCTATTTCTGCAAATTGATCAAAGTGGTAGTATCAAACTGTGCTAAAGAGCGTAGACTCTGCAGTCAGATAAACTTCAGTTCTTATTTTGCCATTTTGTAGTTGTCTGACTTTGGTCAAATTATCTCAAGTCTGTAAATTTTTTTTTTTCTTTTTTTTTTTTAGACGGAGTCTTGCTCTGTCGCCAGGCTGGAGTGCAGTGGCACAATCTTGGCTCGCTGCAACCTCTGCTTCCTGAGTTCAAGCGATACTTCTGCCTCAGCCTCCCAAATAGCTGGTACTACAGGTGCCTGCCACCACACCCAGCTAATTT
>NW_012123957.1:0-1702 GCF_000951035.1 Colobus angolensis palliatus
TTCCTCCCTTGCTTGCTCCTATTCTTGCCATGTGACACACCTGCTTCCCCTTTGCCTTCCACTATTATTGTAAGCTTCCTGAGACCTCACCAGAAGCCGAGCAGATGCTAATGCCATGCTTCTATCTGCCTGCAGAACTCTGAGTGCAAATAAGTCTCTTTACTTGATAAACTACCCAGTCTCACGTATCCCTTTGTAGCAACCCAAAATAGACTAATACAGCCCCCAAATATTTTATTTCGTTTTTAAGGATTAACCTTAATGAAAACCCCTCTGAACTTGCCCTTGATTCTCTGTCTTGATTAGTCACTTTCTAAAGGAATGGAGGAAAATCATGTACAGTTGCTGTTGTTAATATACACTTAACTTTTTCAAGCTAGGCTGAGCCCAGGTATTGAAGAAAGTTAGTTAAATGACATTTCAGAAGCTTAGTCATCTTGAATAAAGATTTTCTTTTCGACTAAGTTTAAGCAGAAAACATAATTGCATTTAGGTAGAAAGGCATAAAAATCAACAACAAGCAAAATCATTTGCCTTATGAATGCTACTATGACCATTCATAAAGTAAAAAGTGATTCTGCATGCTGACAACTGAAAGCATCTACCTCCTTACAGCTCACTGTCTGCGTGGACATGATTCTACTCTTTGGCTGTCTTCAGTAATATAATTTTATTATTCTACCATACCCATCAACATAACTTTACTAGTCCAGGTGACTCTTGCACAGGAAGGAAAAAAATGCAACTAACTGTTCATTTCAGAAACTTCTACTGTACCCATCAACATAACTTTACTAGTCCAGGTCACTCTTGCACAGGAAGAAAAAACCTGAAAATAACTGTTCATTTCAGAAACTTCCAGACGAAATATTCAAATGAACAACAAACAGACATTCAGCAGATAGGATTAAAATCAAAGCTCTTGCCTCAAAGCTTCCCCTAGTTGTGTCCATCAGTCATAAACTATTCTATCATCATCCTTACCCAATCCTGATCAAGCTTCTGCATTCAAAGAGCTACCTTAAATCACACTCCAAAATCTCATAAATATCCAGACTGTGCATGCCCCTCCATCACGCTACTAAGACTCTGTCAAGGTAGTGCTCCTCCTCACCACAGTCAGGATAAACTCAATTGTGCCTTAGCAACAGATTATTCCGGTGGCATTTCTGAGGACCCAGAATTAACAATACTCCTAACTCCTTCTTAATACCATGTATGAGATCTTAGAAGTCGGCCTGTACGTAGAGGGGAATAAAAGATCTTGAAGACCAGAAGAGACAGATAAAAATAGAAAAGAAATAAACCCAGGCCTCCATTCTCTTCAAGAGTGCATTTAGGCCGGGCGCGGTGGCTCACGCCTGTAATCCCAGCACTTTCAGAGGCCGAGGCGGACGGATCACGAGGTCAGGAGATTGAGACCATCCTGGCTAACACGATGAAACTCCGTCTCTACTAAAAATACAAAAAATTAGCCGGGCGTGGTGGCAGGTGCCTGTAGTCCCAGCTACCTGGGAGGCTGAGAATGGCGTGAACCCGGGAGGTGGAGCTTGTGGTGAGCCAAGATCACGTCACTGCACTCCAGCCTGGGCGACAGAGCGAGACTCCGTCTAAAAAAAATAAAAATAAAAATAAAAAGTGCATTTTTAGATACAGAAGGATTTTTGAATTGTTAAAGATGACAAAGGATGACCAGTACCCA
>NW_012123958.1:0-2908 GCF_000951035.1 Colobus angolensis palliatus
GGAATACTCATAAAATTCTAACTTAGAAAAACAACCAAACATATTTTCCATAAATCCTATTCAGGAGACTGTCGGAGGAAAAGCGGGGGAAGGGAGCAGACGGAATGCTAGAAGAGTGAGAGAAATGAGAAACATCACAGCAGTCTAATAAGAAATTAAAGATGGCAGCCGGGAGCAGTGGCTCACGCCTGTAATCCCAGCACTTTGGGAGGCCGAGGCAGGCAGATCATTTGAGGTTAGGAGTTCCAGACCAGCCTGGCCAACATGGTGAAATTCCTTCTCTACTAAAAATACAAAAATTAGCTGGGCATAGTGGCAGGCGCCTGTAATCCCAGCTACTTGGGAGGCTGAGGCAGGAGAATCGCTTGAACCCGGGAGGCGGAGGTTGCAGTGAGCTGAGATCGTGCCACTGCACTCCAGTCCGGGCGACAGAGCGAGACTCCGCCTCAAAAAAAAAAAAGAATTGTAAAAATCCAACAGTGTTAAAAGTAATACATGTATGTATATGGAGTTTTTACTGTCTTTTAGTATCTATGATTAGAAACATATCGAGGCAAAAAGTTTGAATAATTACTGAGCTAAGTAAGCCTCTATCTCCAGAAATGAAAAAGAAGAAGAGCAAAGTACATTTGTAAAAGTTGTCGGAAAGCACTTCTGCTTCTGGCCAAGATGGAGTAACAGGGACAAGACTTACTACCTGCTTGAAACAATAGATTTACACAAAGTACGTGCAATGACGGTTTTCAAAACAATAACATCAGAAAATGGAGGACAGTGGAAACAAATGATGTAAGCCTGTTAGCAGTGGCAAATCCATCCAGGTCTGCAGCAACCTCAATTCTTGCCTCCTCAGAAGAAAGAATTTGGCTGGGTGCAGTGGCTCATGCCTGTAATCCCAGTACTTTGGGAGGCTGAGGTGGGATGATCTCTTCAGCTCAGGAGTTTGAGACTGGCCGGGGCAATATAGTAAGACCTTGTTTCTACAAAAAAATTAAAAAAAAAAAATAGCCAGGTGTGGTGGTGCACACCTGTGGTCCCAAATACTTGGGAGGCTGTGGCAGGAAGATCACTTGAGCCTGGGAGATCAAGGCTGCAGTAAGCCGTGATCATGCCACTGCACCCCAGCCTCGGCAACAGAGTGAGACTCTGTCTCAAAAATACAAAAAATACCAGCCGGGTGCAGTGGCTCACGCCTGTGATCCTAGCACTTTGGGAGGCTGAGTCGGGTGGATCACTTGAGGTCAAGAGTTCGTAATCAGCTTGACCAACTTGGTGAAACCCCGTCTCTATTAAAAATACAAAAATTAGCCAGGCATGGTGGCAGGTGCCTGTAATCCCAGTTACTCGGGAGGCTGAGGCATAAGAATTGCTTCAACCTGGGAGGCAGAGGTTGCAGTGAGCCAAGATCACGCCACTGCACTCCAGCCTGGGTGACAGAGCGAGACACTGTGTCAAAAAAAAAAAAAAATTTAGCCAGGCGTGATGGCGGGTATCTGTAATCTCAGTTACTCAGGAGGCTGAGGCAGGAGAATGGCGTAAACCCGGGAGGCGGAGCTTGCAGTGAGCTGAGATCCGGCCACTGCACTCCAGTCCGGGCGACAGAGCGAGACTCCGCCTCAAAAAAAAAAAAGAATTGTAAAAATCCAACAGTGTTAAAAGTAATACATGTATGTATATGGAGTTTTTACTGTCTTTTAGTATCTATGATTAGAAACATATCGAGGCAAAAAGTTTGAATAATTACTGAGCTAAGTAAGCCTCTATCTCCAGAAATGAAAAAGAAGAAGAGCAAAGTACATTTGTAAAAGTTGTCGGAAAGCACTTCTGCTTCTGGCCAAGATGGAGTAACAGGGACAAGACTTACTACCTGCTTGAAACAATAGATTTACACAAAGTACGTGCAATGACGGTTTTCAAAACAATAACATCAGAAAATGGAGGACAGTGGAAACAAATGATGTAAGCCTGTTAGCAGTGGCAAATCCATCCAGGTCTGCAGCAACCTCAATTCTTGCCTCCTCAGAAGAAAGAATTTGGCTGGGTGCAGTGGCTCATGCCTGTAATCCCAGTACTTTGGGAGGCTGAGGTGGGATGATCTCTTCAGCTCAGGAGTTTGAGACTGGCCGGGGCAATATAGTAAGACCTTGTTTCTACAAAAAAATTAAAAAAAAAAAATAGCCAGGTGTGGTGGTGCACACCTGTGGTCCCAAATACTTGGGAGGCTGTGGCAGGAAGATCACTTGAGCCTGGGAGATCAAGGCTGCAGTAAGCCGTGATCATGCCACTGCACCCCAGCCTCGGCAACAGAGTGAGACTCTGTCTCAAAAATACAAAAAATACCAGCCGGGTGCAGTGGCTCACGCCTGTGATCCTAGCACTTTGGGAGGCTGAGTCGGGTGGATCACTTGAGGTCAAGAGTTCGTAATCAGCTTGACCAACCTGGTGAAACCCCGTCTCTACTAAAAATACAAAAATTAGCCAGGCATGGTGGCAGGTGCCTGTAATCCCAGTTACTCGGGAGGCTGAGTCGGGTGGATCACTTGAGGTCAAGAGTTCGTAATCAGCTTGACCAACTTGGTGAAACCCCGTCTCTATTAAAAATACAAAAATTAGCCAGGCATGGTGGCAGGTGCCTGTAATCCCAGTTACTCGGGAGGCTGAGGCATAAGAATTGCTTCAACCTGGGAGGCAGAGGTTGCAGTGAGCCAAGATCACGCCACTGCACTCCAGCCTGGGTGACAGAGCGAGACACTGTGTCAAAAAAAAATAAATAAATAAAAATAAAAAAAGACATTCTTCACAGAAATAAAAAAAAAAATCCTAAAATTTATATGGAATCACAAAAGACCCAGAATATCCAGTCTGTCCCTGGATTTAAGGAAAAAGGAAAAAAGGGGCGGGGGGAAGA
>NW_012123959.1:0-1565 GCF_000951035.1 Colobus angolensis palliatus
TTAGAGTGAACAAAGCTCTTCAGCACAGGCTTGATTTTTTGTTTTAATTAGACATACCTGCAAATGTGTTGTTCAGTTATGTAACATGTAATGTGATTTAGTTATGAAGATTTTTCTGTTTATGCAAGGAATTATTTTTTTCACTCTAACATGTGTTAAATATTCCTTCAGATAATTGGCATTACTTCTTATCCATCGCAGGAATATGTAGGGTTTTGGCTATTTCTCTTTCTGTACCCATACATCTTAGAATCTTTTTACCTGCCATTCCACTGACATACCATGGGACCATGGTTTCCAGACTTTCAAAATTCATAAATCATTAAAATCAAGGGAAAATAATGTGTCTGAAGTAAGTTTGTCAAATTTTTATTTTACTTGATGTCACAGAACAAACAAGAAACAAAACCCTACTAAATACATTATTATTTTGAAAAGATACAGATATTTTTTAACAGCAAAAATGTTGGAAGGACAAAATCTCAGAAGAAAGTAGTAGCCTTTAATTTAAAAATGTCTGGCTTCATGAAAAACTCACTAATTTCTTTCTCTTTATGCTAGAGACTGGTAAAAAATGATTTGACAGTAATCTATATGTTGAATACATTGTTACTATTATTGTTTTAAACAAACTTAGTTAAATTAAGAACAAAAACACTTTTTATTTTACTCCACTTATTCCTTTTTGATACTCTTAGTTACTTGATAGAGATCCAAGTTAATACCTATTAGTTTCCTTTTGTCTAAAGCAGGGATCCCCAACCCCCAGGCAACAGACTGTTAGGAACCTGACCACACAGCAGGATGTAAGCAGCAGACCAGCGAGCAACTGGCATTAGACTCCCACAGGAGTGTGAACCCTCCTGTGAACTATGCATGCCAGGGATCCAGGTTGTACACTGCTTATGAAAATCTAATGCCTGATGATCTAAGGTGGAAAAGTTTCATCCTGAAACCATTCCCCACGCTCCCCGCATCCATGGAAAAAAGTTGTCTTGCATGAAACTTGTCCCTGGTGCCAAAAAAGTTTGGGGACATCTGGTCTAAAGGACTTCTTTTAATATTTCTTGCAAAGCAGGTCTACTGGTCACAGATTTCCTCAATTTTTGCTTGGTAAGTTCTTTATTTCTCTTTTACTTTGTAGGGATAATTTCAGAGTGTAGAATTCTAGGGTGGGTTTTCTGGTTTCTTTTTTTTTCTTTCTCTGTCTCTCTCAACACTTTCAGTATTTTACTCTACTCTTTTCTTGCTCGCATGGTTTCTGGGGAACGTGAGATGTAATTATTATCTTTGCTCCTCTGTAAGTAGGGTGTTTCCCCCCCAAACACCACACTGGCTTTTTTCAGGATATTTTTCTTTATCTTTGATCTTCTGTAATTTGAATGTGATATACCTAGTTAATGATTTTGTTGGCTTGGTTTTGTTTTTTGTTTGTTTTTTGGCATTGATTCTGCTTGGTGTTCTCAGAGTTTCCTGGATCTTTTGTTTGGTGTCTGACATTAATTTTGGAGAAATTCTCAGCCATTATTGTTTTAAATATTTCTTCTGCTTCTTTCTCTCTTCTT
>NW_012123960.1:0-1427 GCF_000951035.1 Colobus angolensis palliatus
CCACCGCACCCGGCTAATTTTTTGTATTTTTAGTAGACATGGGGTTTCACCATATTGGCCAGGCTGGTCTCGAACTCTTGACCTCATGATCCACCCGCCTCAGCCTCCCAAAGTGCTGGGATTATAGTCATGAGCTACGGCACCCAGCCAAGATTATTGTTTTCTATTGTAGAAGAAGAGGTTTCTGTTCTGCACATATGGGCTGATGGACCTTGAATAAATCACCTAAGCATTCTGAATCTCTAAAAGTGTCGGTATGAGGAGTCTATGAGTTAATCCAGGTAAAGTGTGGTGACTGGCAGAGTAAATGTGTAATAAATGGAAGCTGTTAAAGTCTTTTTATAAGATAATCTATTGCTATTATTAATGGTGGCTGAAGAGCAATTTCATACCCTTAAAACCACTAGCTCAGGAAACTGGTGCTCTGAAATGGGGAAATAGATAAATTCTAGCCACACATATTTGTTGAGATTCTAACTCATGCTTAAGTTTTGAGGGAACAAAGAGAGAAAATGTGACCCATGCTCTCCAGGGACTCACAAATCTAGTTGTGGGGAGAATAGATGTATAGACAAAGAAAAAGTTAACCCTAATTTATGCTACAGGTAATAATAAATTTACTCTGTGCACGAATGTCCAGGAGACTTTTCACAGAGAAAGATGACCTCGATTTGAAATATGGGTAGGATTTGGACCGGCAGGGAGCAGTGGGAAATGCTTCTCAGGGAGAGAAAACAGCTAAGCAGAGATCCAGTGGCTGGAATATAATTGGGTGAAGTGGTCTGACTGAAACAGAGGGTTTGTTTCAGGGGGAGACAGTAGGAGATAAGTATGGAGGGCAGGTTTGAGAAGAACGTGAATCCCAGATAAAGAGTTGTGGACTATACCCTATAGGTATAGGTCCTTAAGGTAAGGGATGTGTGTGTGTGTGTGTGTGTGCGCGCGCATGTGGTGTGATGGGATCCTCTTCAACCTAAAGCTATGTACATAATAGGGAAGGGGATCAAGGGTGCTAAACAATCACCTTCCCTATGGAATCTGAGCCAATAAAGAAATATATACAGGAGGGCCAGGTGTGGAGGCTCACGCCTGTAATCGCAGAACTTTGGGAGGCAGAGGTGGCCAGATCACGAGGTCAGGAGTTCGAAACCAGGCTGGCCAACACGGTGAAACCCTGTCTTTACTAAAATACAAAAATTAACCTGGCATGGTGGCACACTCCTGTAGTCCCAGCTACTCAGAAGGCTGAGGCAGGAGAATTGCTTGAACCCGGGAGACAGAGGTTGCAGTAAGCTGAGATCATGCCACTGGCCTGGGAGACAAGAGCGAGACTCTGGAAAAAAAAAGGAAGAAAGGAAGGAAGAAAGGAAAGAAAGGAAAGGAAAAGAAAGGAAAGGAAAGGAAGGAAGGAAGGAAGGAAGGAAGGA
>NW_012123961.1:0-1167 GCF_000951035.1 Colobus angolensis palliatus
TTATAGCTACCCAAACTGAAGCATTAAAGCTATTCAAAAGAGTCACCCGGGCCTAACAAGAGTTCCATACCTTTAAACACTTAAGGTCCTTTTTGGATATTAAATGTAGTATTAAAATAATATGAGCTATTTATATAACTTATCCCACTATTAGTTTTAAAATAAAGGCATTATACTGCATATGCATTAGAAGCAAACATTCATTTCCCAAATGACTTACAAATTAATCACGATGCTTCCCTATACTATTTCCAAATTAATTCACCAACAGCTAACAGTCTGCCCTTTATCATCGTCGAATGCATGTAGTTTACGTCAAGCACTCATGTAAGTATGTTACATACGATGACTCAGTCAATCCTTAAAATAACTCTTGAGTTAGGTATTATTATTCCCAGTGTGCAGAAGGAAACAAAAAACTTGAGGCCCTGAAACATTAAATAACTAACCCAGAGTCACAAGCTACTACATGAAAGAAAGTAGGACTTCAACCCAGGCAGTCTAGCTCCAAAATCTGTGTGTGCAATCACTACGCCTCCTCCCACTCACTCGTTCATTCATTCAATCTTTCAGTAACTGCCTAAAGTGGACTAAGCACTTTGCCAAGGCTTAGGTATAAAGGAACACTCCTCCCTTAAAAAAAAAAAAAAAAAAAAAGACAGGCAAAGTTTCCACCCTCAATGAACTTACATCTGAGTATATAACGAAAAGTAAAATTCAAATTAAACTCAAAAGTTTAGTATGACAACTCTGGTTAAGTGAAATGAAGTGAAATGTCTGGGGAAATTGTAAGATACTGTATGGAAAAGGATTTAGTAATAACGTTCATTTGTATAATTTTTTAACTTTCTCAAACGCTACACATTTGATCTTTATGATTAACTTTGTGAAGCAGGCAGCACATCATTACACGATATGATTTCATAAATGAGGAAACAGATAAATGTGTTATGTCCTAAATATCTTAGCAAAGATGCCGCATCCTTTGTCCAGGAATCTCCCTATCCACAGACTCTGCTTTCCTAAAAAGATCCGGAACAAGCCAAATCACAAGCTGCCTGGGGATGTACTATGGCCTGTTCACAAAGATTAACTGGACAAACCTGATCTCCTTTTAAAAATGTGAAATTGGCCGGGCGCGGTGGCTCAAGCCTGTAATCCCAGCAC
>NW_012123962.1:0-1570 GCF_000951035.1 Colobus angolensis palliatus
GCGGTGGCTCACGCCTGTAATCCCAGCACTTTGGGAGGCCAAGGCACGCGGATCAGGAGGTCAGGAGATTGAGACCATCTTAGCCAACATCGTGAAACCCCATCTCTACTAAAATACAGAAAATTAGCTGGGCATGGTGGCTCGTGCCTGTAATCCCAGCTACTTGGGAGGCAGAGGCAGGGGAATCGCTTGAACCCGGGAGGTGGAGGTTGCAGTGAACTGAGATTGTGCCACTGCACTCCGGCCTGGTGACGGAGCAAGACTCTGTCTCAAAAAACATAGTAATAATAATTCTGATAATGACCTAATAATACTACTAAAGATAAGAAGACGTATGCATGCCATATGCAGGTATAGTTATTTGTTAACCCATTGGCCCTGCCCAAATATGGGAAAATATTTAGATTAATTCAGAATAATTAGTATTGTTGGCTCTAACAACTAACAAAGACAAATTTCTGCCCAAGAAATTGTTTTTGGTTTGTTTTATTTACCTTAATTGACATAAAGGTGAGTACTCCTGACTATGTTTGATTTACATCATTATTAAAGTTATCTCATGTTTAGTAACATAGAGATAAATTTAATGAGAATTTGGTTAATATTGAATAGTTTCAGAGACTTACATTTAGACAAGGCATTTGAGACTAGATTTGTCTATAAACATGTCAACTTCTATTTGAATTCTCACATAAATTAGTCTTTGTTTTGGGATGGAGATAGTGGAAAAGTTTGTTTAAGGTAGATTACTATGACACACATTTCTTTCTCTGTCCTTTGTTTAGGGCAAAACTAAATTTAGGTATATTTTACAAGCTAAGATCTATAAGAAAGGAATGGGAAGAGAGCAAAGAGTTTCAGAAAATTAAAACTTAGTTGTGTTTTAGGCACAGTTTGTAATTGTTTAATATTGGATTACAGGATAGATGGGAGGAGAAAGTTGATCTCTGAAGCAGTGAACTTTTTTAAACTATGTATTTTTAGGGGGTAACCTCAACATCACATCACTGTTTTACGAACGTGCAGGCCTTAGCAATACAAATTAATCTGGGGTACATCTGAGAAGTCTAAATAGTTGCCTGTGCTAACAGATGCAATGTATCCCCACAGAATGCCAATAAAAAGAGTAGGAAAAGGAAACGTTCAAGGAGAAAGTGGGGGAAGGGAAGCCAGCACACCTGTAGTGTCAGAATAATAATCTGTGCATTTAAAAAGATAACAGCTGGCTGGGTGCGGTGGCTCATTTCTGTAAACCCAGCACTTTGGGAGGCCAAGGTGGGTGGATCACGAGGTCAAGAGATTGAGACTATCGTGGCCAACATGGTGATACCCCGTCTCTACATAGATACAAAAATTAGCTGGGTGTGGTGGTGTGCGCCTGTAGTCTCAGCTTCTCGGGAGGCTGAGGCAGGAGAATCACTTGAACCTGAGAGGCGGAGGTTGCAGTGAGCCATGATCACACCACTGCACTCCAGTCTTGCGACAGAGTGAGATTCCATCTCAAAAACATAAATAAATAAAATAAATAATAAATAAATAGACCAGGCGTGGTGGCTCATGCCTGTAATCC
>NW_012123963.1:0-3401 GCF_000951035.1 Colobus angolensis palliatus
AGAGTTTATTTAAAAAATAAAATAAAAACCTACTCTGATGGGAATGTGCTACATAGCAGCCAACTGAAAGAGCTTCCAGTGACCAAAATTGGGACAGTTTGAGCAACAAAATAAAGTGATATTGGTGATATAGTTTGGATATTTGTCCTCCCCAAATCTCATGTTGAAACTCGCTCCCCAGTGGTTGAGGTGGGGATGGACAGATGTTTGGGTCATGGCCCCAGATTCCCTCATGAATGGTTTGGTGCTGTCATGGTGGTTAAGTGAGTTCTCACTCTGTTAGTTAATATAGGAGCTGATTGTTTAAGAGAGCTTAGGACCTCCCCCAACCCACCTCCATCCTTCCTTCCTCTCTTGTCATGGAATGCCTATCCCCTTTCCCCTTCTGCCACCATTGGAAGCTTTCTGAGGCCCTCACCAGAAGCTGATGCTGGTGCCATGTTTCTTATACAGCCTGTAGAACAGTGAGCCAAGTAGTCCTCTTTTCTTTATAAATTACCCAGCCTTAGATATTCCTTTATAGCAACGTAAATGAACTAAGACAATCAGATTATGTCTTAGTCCATTTTTGCTGCTATAACAAAATACCACAGACTAGGTCATTAATAAACAGTAGGAATTTGTTTCCCACACTTACGGAGTGGGGAAGTTCAAGATCAAGGTGCTGCCAGGTTCAGTGTCTGGTAATGGCTTTTGACTTCTTGCTACATATTCCAGAGGGGATGAACACTGTGTCCTCACATTGTGAAAGGTGAAAGGACAAAAAAGCCTCAACTAGTATCCTCTAGCACTTATATAAGGAACTAATCCATTTATAAATGAGAAGTTCTCATAAGCTAATCACTTCCCAAAATGCCCTGCCTCTTAATACCATCACTTTAATAGGTATTATGTTTCAACATGTTATTTGGGGTGGAAACCTTCAAACTGTAGCAGATTATAACCCAAAGTATAATATATATTTATGATTCATATTTATATAAAAAGTGATTAAATGAATAAATAAGGAATAAGATACAAATATCTCCTGCAGAAGAATTCCAGATAATTTATATAGATACTCATCACTCAAGGAGGAGGGGCATGAATCCCCACTCTTTAACTGTCAACCATATCTGATGGCTTTTTTCCCAATGGGTACAGTATGGAAAAGAGTGAAAACAGAGTAACTTTACAGTGAGAAACCTGACAAACACTACCTTACCCAGGTGATCAAGGTCAATATTAACAAAGATAAATCATGCTGATGTATGTACCCTGGATAGAATGTAATGAAAATGAAACTTTACCTGGGGTCTTCCTCCCAAAAACCTATAACTTCAGTCAAATCATGAAAACCAAAGTCTGAAAAATTTCACTGGGGTAGCATTCTACAAAATACTTGACCAGTGCCCTTCAAAACTGTCAAGGTCATCCAAAATAAAGAACATCTGTGAAAGTATCACAGCTAAGAGGAGCCTAAGGAGATATGACTACTCAATGTAATATGGTATCCCGGGTGGGATACTGGAATAGAAAAGGATATAAGAGCTAAGGAAATCTGAATAAATGATGGGCTTTAGTTAATAGCAATGTATCATTTAGTTTATTAATCGTAACAAATGTACCATATGAATAACATATACCATGTTAACCAAAAGGGATACTGGGTGATAAGGTATATGAAAACTGTACTATCTTCTCAATGTTTCTATAAATCTAAAACTGTTCTAAAAAATAGAGCTTATTTTTCAAACATCTCCTAAATTACCCACTTTGATTGTGCAATCTGTTTCCTGGTGGAACACTAACTGTTAATCCAGATGTCAAACAGTGAGCAGAATAATTAAGTAAACACTGTTTCTGTTCATTACAGTGTTTTTTACCTGTTAAAAATATTTTTGGCCGGGCGCGGTGGCTCAAGCCTGTAATCCCAGCACTTTGGGAGGTCGAGACGGGTGGATCACGAGGTCAGGAGATCGAGACCATCCTGGCTAACACTGTGAAACCCCGTCTCTACTAAAAAAAAAAAAAAAAAAAAAAAAAAAGCTGGACATGGTGCTGTGTGCCTGTAATCCCAGCTACTCAGGAGGCTGGGGCAGGAGAATCGCTTGAACCTGGGGGGTGGAGGTTGCAGTGAGCCGAAATCACACCACTGCACTCTAGCCTGGCAACAGAATGAGACTCCATTTCAAAATAACAAAAAGGAAGGAATGGAAGGGCAGGGAAAAGGGAAGGGAAAAGGTAAGGGGAAGGGAGGGGAAGGGAGAAGAAAGGAGGGGAGGGGAGGGGAAAGGGAAAGAAAGGGAAGAAAGCAAGCTTTCAAACCACAAAAAAGGAAGAATTTTAATACATATTGCTAAGTCAAGAAGACAGTCTGAAAAGGCTACACACTGTATGATTCCAATTATATGATTATATAACATTCTAGAATAACAGCTATAGAGAGAGTAAAAATGTAAATGGTTGCCATGGTTTGGTGTGGAGGAGGGTTGCACTGGTGAAACATAGTTTATCTAATCCACTGTTTATCGGCACCTAGGTTGATTCCATGTCTTTGCTATTATAAATAGTGCTGTAATAAACATATGAGCACATGTATCTTTTTGGTAGAAAAAATGATTTTATTCTTTTTTTATGGCTGCATAGTCTCCCATGGAGAAAAGGCAATACTTATACACTATTGATGGGAATGTAAACTTGTTCAGCTGTATGGAGGGAGCTACCTATCTGGAAAACAGTTCGGAGATTTCTAAAAGAACTTAAAACAGAACTACCATTTGACCCAACAATCCCATTACTAGGTGTATATACAAAAGAAAATAATGTCCTTTGCAACAATATAAATGGAGCTGGAGTCCACTATCCTCAGAGAATTAACACAGGAACAAAGAAACAAACACGACGTGCTCTCACTTAATAAATGAAAGCTAAGCATTGGACACTCATGGACATAATGACTGGAACAACAGACACTGGGGACTACTAGAGGAAGGGAAGGAGGTTATCAGGGTTTGGAAAACTGCCTATTCCATACTATGCTTACTAGCTGGGTGACAGGATCAATTGTGCCCCAAAAACCAGAGCATCACGCAATATACCCGTGTAACAAACCTGCACACGAACACTCTGAAACTAAAATGAAAGTTGAAATTATTTTTAAAAATAAAAAGAAAATTTAAAAATGAAAAATAATTTCTAGATCTATGCATATATATGTAAGTTAGTAGACACACATATTTTCTTGCTCTCTCAGGTAAATCATGAAACAACAACCTTCCAGTAACAAAGAGTACCCAGATTTTGGTTTCTAATACTATTCTCCACTAAAAGGAACCAGAGCTTTTTGGAGAAATGATCAATTCTAGAACTGGGGCAGAAAATATACAAGATGAGATAGAGCATCCTATAGTGCCAGAAGG
>NW_012123964.1:0-3119 GCF_000951035.1 Colobus angolensis palliatus
TTACAGGTATGAGCCCCCTTGCCTGGCACTGGTCTCAAACTCCTGGGCTCAAGTGATCCTCCCACCTCAGCCTCCCAAAGTGCTGAGATTACAGGCATGAGCCCCCCTGCCTGGCACAAAATACTTTAAGAAAAGCATTAAGAACAGTGAGTATAATTTTGGGTTGACAAGTCCATATTAACAGAATGTAAGAAATGACCTTTTCCTACCTGAATTACTATTATATTAGTGAATGTACCTTTTTTACATTTATTTCTTGGCATCATCTCTCTTGGAAGTCTTCTCCAATCTGTACATAAAATAAAAAATAAAAAAATTGCAGTTTCCTTTACGAATTAGTGGCATTGAATATAACTATGTGAAGAACACAATAGTTGCCAGGAAATGACAATAAAGTGCCTTAGTATCTGACTTTACAAATTTAGCTTGAAACATAAAAAAACAAAATCCAAATATAACAGACAATGATCTATTTTCTCCTATAAAGAAAAGTTTCTTACAATAGCTCTGAAACAGTGCTATAAAATTTTTTGGGAAGAAAATCTTACGGTAATTATTTGTGGGTGCTGGAATTATGACAGTTTTTCTTAAGTATTATTTATATTTATTTATTTGACTACTTTGTATTTCATAAGTTTTCTGTAGTTGATATATTCTGTAGTTGATATATTTCTTATGCAACAAATTTTTTTTTCAAAAGTATGTTACCACAATCCCAACACATGCAAAATGAAATAAACAATTCTAACATCTGAAAACTTTAAAATTAAAAATATAAATAGCTGTCAAAAATAAATTTCCTCCAATAAATACTTTTGCTTGTATCAGTTAAGTAATTCCTCTAATGTGTCACTTTCTTTTAATTTTTAAGCATAGAGTTAAACAGAAAATTGAAGCAACATAAAAGTTGATTTAAAAATACTGTCTGCTAATAAAGAAATTTCAGAGTATTTTTACAAAGCATTTAAATCTCAAGTCATTTTACCTGAAAAATAAATTTTGCTTTGAATATATTTTAGTTTTCGTAAACTATTCATTTTAGATCATGATGGGAATATGTAAAGAGAATCATTTGAGAGATGAATACTAATGAAACGGAAGAAATGCGAGACCTAGGTTGTTTCCAACCTTACCAACACTGAAAAGATAGTACTATAATCTGTGAAAACGATAATGCTGTTAATGCCATTTATGTTTTTACATAAGGGCAGTTTCCATAAAAGACCAAGGACAGAGACATAAAAAGAATGTGAATTAAAATGAGAAGACCTGGGTTCTAACAGTAATGGCCACATGGCCTGGCAGGTCACTTTATTTCTATGACAACTGTTTTTATTTGCAAAATGAATGAGTGGGATGAGATCTCCTTTACAGCTCCTTCTAACTTGTCCATACCCAAGGTAAAGCTTCTTTTTAGATATAGTTCTTTTGAAAAAGAAACCTAGGCCGGGCACGGTGGCTCAAGCCTGTAATCCCAGCACTTTGGGAGGCCGAGACGGGCGGATCACGAGGTCAGGAGATCGAGACCATCCTGGCTAACACGGTGAAACCCCGTCTCTACTTAAAAAAAATACAAAAAAAAACTAGCCGGGCGAGGTGGCGGGCGCCTGTAGTCCCAGCTACTGGGGAGGCTGAGAATGGCGTAAACCCGGGAGGTGGAGCTTGCAGTGAGCTGAGATCTGGCCACTGCACTCCAGCCTGGGCGACAGAGCGAGACTCCGTCTCCAAAAAAAAAAAAAAAGAAAAAGAAACCTAACAACTAAAACTAGTCTGCTTAAAAGAAAGGAAGATCCATGAGCTTGGCTTACAATATCTTTAAAACAAGATTTTTTTTTTCTCTTCAAATACTCTAAAATTGCTCAGGAGCACAGTATTTGTGCTTCTTGGTACTATAAATTAAAATTGTGATTGTGGCTAATTAAATTGGAAAATCCAAATGGTTTGTTTGGCCTGTCCTCTTTTTATAAAAAATATATTTTAAGGGCCGGGCACAGTGGCTCACGCCTGTAAATACCAGCACTTTGGGAGGCCAAAGTGGGCAGATCACAAGGTCAGGAGATCAAGACCATCCTGGCTAACACAGTGAAACCCTGTCTCTACTAAAAATACAAAAAATTAGCCAGGCGTGGTGGCGGGCGCCTATAGTCCCAGCTACTCGGGAAGCTGAGGCAGGACAATGGGCATGAACCCTGGAGGTGGAGCTTGCAGTGAGCCGAGATTGCACCACTGCACTCCAGCCTGGCCAAGAGAGCGAGACTCCGTCTCAAAACAAAACAAAACAAAACAAACGAACATATATATATATATATATATATATTTTAAGAACTTCCACAAAGGCACTTCAACTCTTCCTTGTTTTAGCATAAAAATCTTTTCACCTTAGTTTCTAACAGATTTATATTACTAATTAATCACAATAGAAGAACCAGACTCAATTTTCCTATGGTAAAAATAGAAAACGTAGCCTAAAAAAAAAAAAAAATATGAGGTGAGAGAGACAGCCTTTAAAAATTGTTTCCATATTGTGCATTTTGCAGTTACCTGGTATCCATTCTTCCTTGTATACCTTCATGTATCTTTTACTATACCTTTCAATATCTAGGAGAAAAAAAGAATAAAGAACTCATTAGGGAAATCAAGAGTAACCCTGAACTTAAGCCATTCCTTTAAGATAACTGAAAACAAGAGACAACATTTTTTATTTCACATGCAGGGAGTTTCCTGTATTTGTACATAAGAGAACGGGAAAAAGGGTAAGGGTAGGCAAGGTTGGACTTGGCGAGGGGTTACCATTGTGAGGCAAGCCCTACATGCCAACTGCTGAAAACTCTGCAGGGATCCTCTGAGCTTGCCAAAACCAGTAAAGCCACAACTGTGGCTCCTGCTTCAGACTGGTCCACCTTATCACAAGAAACACCCTTAAGGAGGGCACAAACTCTTTCCTAGCAGCACAAGTTGGAAAGCAACACTATCACACAAAAGCCTGAAGCCATGTTCATCATAAAAAGTATTTCAGGAGTTAGTCATGAAAAGCGGGCCGGGCGCGGTGGCTCAAGCCTGTAATCCCAGCACTTTGGGAGGCCGAGACGGGCGGATCACGAGGTCAGGAGATCGAGACC
>NW_012123965.1:0-1875 GCF_000951035.1 Colobus angolensis palliatus
TTCAGCTCTCGCTGGTCGGGCTGCAACAGCTGACCAGCACCTATTTTCCAGCACTCACTAGTGAGATGACCCCAGTACCTCAGTTCAAAATGCGGAAATCACCGGTCTTCTGTGTCCTTTGCGCTGGGAGTTGGAGACTGGAGCTGTTCCTATTCGGCCATCTTGCTCCGCCCTCCGGCAAAATTTCTTTGTGATGGGTGAATTCATCTCCCAGAGGTCAACCATTCTTTTCATTGAGCAGTTTGCTCACCCTGTTTTAGTGGAATCTACAAAGGGATATTCAGAGAACAGAGAAGCCTTTGGTGAAAAAGGAAATACCCTGAGACAAAAGCTAGAAAGAAGCTTTCTGAGAGACTTTTTTGTGATGTTTGAATTCATCTCACAGAGTTAAATCTTTCCTTTCTTTTAGCAGTTTGGTAACACTTTTTTATAGCATATGCAAAGGGATATTCGGGAGAGGTAACAGGCCAAGATTCAAACAGGTAATATCTTCAGGTAAAAAGTGGAGAGAATGTTTCTGATAACTCCTGTGTAATGTGTGCATTCATCTCATAGAGTAAAGCTTTCCGTTGAGAGATCAGTTTGGCATCATGGTATTTGTGGTGTATGAGAAGGGATATTTGGGAATGCAAGGAAGTCGATGTTGTAAAAGGAAATATCCTGAGATAAAATCTAGAAAGAAGCTTTCTGAGAAATTTCTTTGTGATGGGTGATTTCATCACACAGAGTTACACCTTTGTTTTCTTTGAGATGTTTGGTAGCACTGTTTTTATGGAATCTGCAAAGGGATATTTGGGAGCCCATAAAGGCCTAAGGTGAAAAAATGAAATTCTTCAAGGAAAAACTGGAGAGAAACTTTCAGAGAAATTCCTTTGTGATGTGTGCATTCATCTCAATGAGCTAAACGTTTCTGTCAAGGGAGGACTTTGGCATCACTGTTTTTGTGGTGTCTGAGAAGGGACATTTGGGAGTTCATTGAAGCCTATGGTGACAAAGGAAATATCCTCTGGCAAAAACCTGAAAGATACTTTCTGAGAAACTGCTTTATGAAGTGTGAATTCATCTCACAGATGTACACTTTTCTTTTAACAGAGCAATTTGCTAACGCTATTTTCATGAAATCTGCAAAGGGATATTTGGAAGCACATTGAGGCCAATGGTGAAAAGGAAAAATCCTCAGACAAAAACTAGAAAGAAGCTTTCTGAGAAACTGGTTTGTGATTTGTGAATTCATCTCAGAGAGGTACATGATTCTTTTCATGGAGCAGTTAGGTAGCACTGTTTTGGGGAAATCTGAGAAGGAATATTTTGTATCACATTGAAGCCTAGGGTGACAATGGAAATATCCTCAAATAAAATCTAGAAAGAAACTTTCTGAGAAAGTCCTTTGTGATGTGTGAATTCATCTCACATAGTTACAGCATTATTTTCTTTTTTTTTTTTTCAAGAGAATTAAATCGTTTATTGATTACACATGATAATGGATGATACACAAGCTTCATTCCCATCTATAATTTTATCTGGTACCATTATTCAATTTAGATATATTGCATAGGATGTGCCAACAATCACTTTTATAACCAGTAATTCCATGATTTTGCTTGCGTAATCCCTTTTAATGGTGAACTTCAGGTCACAACAGTAACTATCAGTTCAACTACACCAAGGTTTCCGAAGACAATGGCTTCTCCACCCAAGCAGGTTGTATATAAATTCCAAATAAAACCTGGCATCACCCTGAAGGAATTCTAACTTCACACTGTTGGGGAAATTTACCAAGATGGCTTCAGAGTAGACTAACTTTACACAGCACATTAAAAAAAAGACATTTATTCAGCGTCACGATCAGACTATTACATTTAGCAATCAACAGCA
>NW_012123965.1:6761-15820 GCF_000951035.1 Colobus angolensis palliatus
GTGAATAAAGAAAATTCTCCAGGTAAAAACTGGAGAGAAGCTTTTGGATATATTCCTTTGTGATGTGTGCATTCATCTCAAGCAGCTAAACGTTTCTGTTGAGGGAGTACTTTGTCATCACTCTTTTTGTGGTGTCTGAGAAGGGATATTTCGGAGTGCATTGAAGCCTATGGTGACAAAGGAAATATCCTCAGACAAAATCTGAAAAGATACTTTCTGAGAAACTGCTTTGTAATGTGTGATTTTATCTCACAGATTTACACCTTTATTTCCATGAAGCATTTTGCTAACACTATTTTCGTGGAATCTGCAAAGGGATATTCACAAGCGCAATGAGGCAGATGGTGAAAAATGAAATATCCTCAGACAAAAACTAGAAAGAAACTTTCTGAGAAACTGCTTTGTGATGTGAGAATTCATCTCACAGAGTTACATGATTCTTTTCATGGAGCAGTTTGGTAGCACAGTTTCTGGGGCATCTAAGAAAGAATATTTTTCATCACGTTGAAGTGAATGGTGTCATGGGAGATATTCTCATATAAAATCTAGACAGAAAATTTCTCAGAAGCTTCTTTGTGATGTGTGAATTCATCTCACAGAGTTACACCGGTATTCTCATTGAGAAGTTTGCTATCACTTTTTTCGTGGAAACTACGATGGGCTATTCCAGAGTGCATTGAGGCCTATGGTGAAAAAGTAAATATATTCAGAAAAAAACTAGAAAGAAGCTTTCTAAGAAACTACTTTTAGATGTGTGAATTCATCTCACAGAGATACAGTGTTGTTTTCATTGAGCTGTTTGATAACACTGTTTCGTGGAATCTGAAATAGAATACTTTGGAGCACATTGAAGCCTATGGTGACAAAGGAAGTATCCTCAGATCAAAACCAAAGGAAGCTTTCTGAGAAAGTGCTTTGTGATGTGTGAATTCATCTCACAGTTTTATACGTTTCTTTTAATGGGGCAGTGTGCTAACACTGTTTTCGTGGAATCTGCAAAGGGATATTTTGGAGTGCATTGCAGCCTGTAGTGAAAAAGGAAATATCCTCAGATAAAACTAGAAAGAAGCTTTCTGAGAAATTGTTTTGCAATGTGTGAATCCATCTTACAGAGTTACATCATTCTTTTCATTGAGCATATTGATAACACTGGTTTCGTGGAACCTGCAGTGGGATATTTGGAAGCACATAGAACCCAACGGTGAAAATGGAAATATCCTCAGATAAAAATTAGAAAGAAGAGTTCTGAGAAACTGCTTTGTAGTGTGTGAATTCATCTCAGAGAGTTACACCTTTCTTTTCTTGCAGGAGATTTTTAAACCAGTTTTCGTGGAATCTGCAATAGGATATTTTGGTGTGCATTGAAGCCTATGGTGACAAAGGAAATATCCTCACATAAAACTAGAAAGAAGCTTTCTGGGAAACTGCTTTGTGATGTGTGAATTCATCTTGCAGAGTTACACCATTCTTTTCATTGAGCAGTTTGATAACACTGTTTTCGTGAAATCTGCAATAGGATATTTTGGAGCACAAAGCCTCTGGTGATAAAATAAATATCCTCAGATAGAAACCAAATACAACATTTCTGGGAAATTACCTTGTGATGTGTGAATTCATCTCACAATGTTACACTGTTCTTTTCAGTGAGAGGTTTGCTAACACTTTTTTCATGGAATCTGCATTGTGATATTCATGAGCACACAGTGGAATATGGTGTAAAAGGAAATATCCTCACATAAAAACTAGTAAGAAACTTACTGAGAAACAGTTTTGTGATGTCTGATTTCATTTTACAGAGTTACATCATTTTTTTCGTGCAGCAGTATGGTAGCACTGTTGTTACAGAATCTGAAATAGGATATTTGGAAGTGCATTGAACCCTATTCTGAAAATGGAAATATCCTCAGACAAAAACCAAAAGAAGCTTTCTGAGAAACTGTTTTGTGATGTGTGAGTTCATCTCACAAATTACACCTTTCTTTTCATGGAGCAGTTTGCTAACACTATTTTCATGGAATCAGCAAAGGGATATTAGTGAGCACATTAGGCCTGTGGTGAGAAAGGAAATATCCTCGAACAAAAACTAGAAAGAAGTTTTCTGAAAAAACTGCTTTGTGATTTGTGAAGTCATCTCACAGAGTTACATGACACCTTTCATGGTAGCAGTGTTTTGGGGGAATCTGAGAAGGTATATTATGGATAGCAATGAAGTGTATGGTGACAAAGGAAATATCCTGAGATAAAAACTAGAAAGAAGCTTTCTGAGAAAATACTTTGTGATATGTGAATTCATCTCCCAGAGGTACACCTTTTTTTCATGGTGCAGCTTGATAACACTTTTTTCTTAGAATCTGCAATGGTATATTCTGTAGTACATTGAGGAATATGGTGTAAAAGGAAATATCCTCAGATAAAAACAAGTAAGAATCTTCCTGAGAAACAAATTTGTGATATGTGAATTAATTTCACAGAGTTACACCATTCTTTTCACAGAGCAGTATGGTAGCAACACAATATTTGGGAGCGCATTGGAGTCAATGGTGACAAAGGAAATATCCTCAGATGAAAAGCAAAATGAATCTTTCTGAGAAACTGCTTTGTGATGGATGAATTCATCTCACAAATATATACCTTTCTCTTCATGGAGCAGTTTGTTAACACTATTTTCGTGGAATCTTCAAAGAGATATTCGCGAGTGGATTGAGATATATCGTGAAAAAGGAAATATTCTCATATAAAATCTGGAAAGAAGATTTCTGAGAAATTGCTTTCTGATACGTGAATTCATCTCACAGAGTTACACCATTGCTTTCATCGAGAAATTTGCTAACACTCTTTTTGCAGAATCTGCTATGAGATATACAGGAGTGTATTGATGTCCATGGTTAAAAAGGAAATATCCTTGAATAAAAAGAAGAAAAGTTCTGAGAAACTACTTTGTGATGTGTGAATTCATCTCACAGTGTTACACAACCTTTTCATGGAGCAGTTTGCTAGCACTGTTTTCGTGGAATCTGAGAAGGGATATTTTGGATAGCTATGAAGCCTATAGTGACAAAGGAAATATTCTCAGATAAAAATTAGAAAGAAACCTTGTGAGAAACTGCCCTGTGATATGGGAATTCATCTCACAGAGTTACACTACTCTTTTATGGAGCCGTTTGTTACCACTGTTTTTTTGGAATCTGAGAAGGGATTTTTTTATTGCTTTGAAGTCTATGGTGACCAAGGAAATATGCTCAGATAAAATCCAGAAAGAAGCTTTCTGAGAAACTGCCCTGTGATGTGTGAATTCCTCTCACAGTGTTACACAACTCTTTCATATCCAGTTTTCGTGGAATCTGCAATAGGATATTTTGGTGTGCATTGAAGCCTATGGTGACAAAGGAAATATCCTCACATAAAACTAGAAAGAAGCTTTCTGGGAAACTGCTTTGTGATGTGTGAATTCATCTTGCAGAGTTACACCATTCTTTTCATTGAGCAGTTTGATAACACTGTTTTCGTGAAATCTGCAATAGGATATTTTGGAGCACAAAGCCTCTGGTGATAAAATAAATATCCTCAGATAGAAACCAAATACAACATTTCTGGGAAATTACCTTGTGATGTGTGAATTCATCTCACAATGTTACACTGTTCTTTTCAGTGAGAGGTTTGCTAACACTTTTTTCATGGAATCTGCATTGTGATATTCATGAGCACACAGTGGAATATGGTGTAAAAGGAAATATCCTCACATAAAAACTAGTAAGAAACTTACTGAGAAACAGTTTTGTGATGTCTGATTTCATTTTACAGAGTTACATCATTTTTTTCGTGCAGCAGTATGGTAGCACTGTTGTTACAGAATCTGAAATAGGATATTTGGAAGTGCATTGAACCCTATTCTGAAAATGGAAATATCCTCAGACAAAAACTAGAAAGAAGCTTTCTGAGAAACTGTTTTGTGATGTGTGAGTTCATCTCACAAATTACACCTTTCTTTTCATGGAGCAGTTTGCTAACACTATTTTCATGGAATCAGCAAAGGGATATTAGTGAGCGCATTAGGCCTGTGGTGAGAAAGGAAATATCCTCGAACAAAAACTAGAAAGAAGTTTTCTGAAAAAACTGCTTTGTGATTTGTGAAGTCATCTCACAGAGTTACATGACACCTTTCATGGTAGCAGTGTTTTTGGGGAATCTGAGAAGGTATATTATGGATAGCAATGAAGTGTATGGTGACAAAGGAAATATCCTGAGATAAAAACTAGAAAGAAGCTTTCTGAGAAAATACTTTGTGATATGTGAATTCATCTCCCAGAGGTACACCTTTTTTTCATGGTGCAGCTTGATAACACTTTTTTCTTAGAATCTGCAATGGTATATTCTGTAGTACATTGAGGAATATGGTGTAAAAGGAAATATCCTCAGATAAAAACAAGTAAGAATCTTCCTGAGAAACAAATTTGTGATATGTGAATTAATTTCACAGAGTTACACCATTCTTTTCACAGAGCAGTATGGTAGCAACACAATATTTGGGAGCGCATTGGAGTCAATGGTGACAAAGGAAATATCCTCAGATGAAAAGCAAAATGAATCTTTCTGAGAAACTGCTTTGTGATGGATGAATTCATCTCACAAATATATACCTTTCTCTTCATGGAGCAGTTTGTTAACACTATTTTCGTGGAATCTTCAAAGAGATATTCGCGAGTGGATTGAGATATATCGTGAAAAAGGAAATATTCTCATATAAAATCTGGAAAGAAGATTTCTGAGAAATTGCTTTCTGATACGTGAATTCATCTCACAGAGTTACACCATTGCTTTCATCGAGAAATTTGCTAACACTCTTTTTGCAGAATCTGCTATGAGATATACAGGAGTGTATTGATGTCCATGGTTAAAAAGGAAATATCCTTGAATAAAAAGAAGAAAAGTTCTGAGAAACTACTTTGTGATGTGTGAATTCATCTCACAGTGTTACACAACCTTTTCATGGAGCAGTTTGCTAGCACTGTTTTCGTGGAATCTGAGAAGGGATATTTTGGATAGCTATGAAGCCTATAGTGACAAAGGAAATATTCTCAGATAAAAATTAGAAAGAAACCTTGTGAGAAACTGCCCTGTGATATGGGAATTCATCTCACAGAGTTACACTACTCTTTTATGGAGCCGTTTGTTACCACTGTTTTTTTGGAATCTGAGAAGGGATTTTTTTATTGCTTTGAAGTCTATGGTGACCAAGGAAATATGCTCAGATAAAATCCAGAAAGAAGCTTTCTGAGAAACTGCCCTGTGATGTGTGAATTCCTCTCACAGTGTTACACAACTCTTTCATATAGCTGGGTGCTAGCACTGTTTTAGTGCAATCTGAGAGGTGATATTTTGGATCGCTTTGAAGCCTATGGTGACAAAGGAAACATTTTCTGGTAAAAACTAGAAAGAAGCTTTCTGAGAACCTGCTATGTGATGTGTCAATTCATCTCAACGAGTTACAATGCTCTTTCATGGAGGAGTTTACCAGCAACTTTTTTTGGAAGCACACAAAAAAAGTGATATTTTTGATAGCATAGAATCCTATGGTGAGAAATGAAATTCCTCAGATAAAAACTGGAGAGACACCTTCTCAGAAACTGCTTTGTGGTGTGTGAATTTATCTCACAGAGTTTCACCATTGCTTTCATTGAGAAATTTGCTGACACTGTTTTCACAGAATCTGCAATGAGCTATACAGGAGTGCATTGAGGCCCATGTTTAAAACGGAAATATCTTCCAATAAAAAGAAGAAAGAAGCTTTCTGAGAAATTACTTTGTGATTTGTGAATTCATCTCACAGTGTTACACAACTCTTTCATGGAGCGGTTTGCTAGCACTGCTTTCGTGGAATCTGAGAAGGGATAGTTTCGGTCTCATTGAAGCCTATGGTGACAAAGAAAATAACCTCAGACAAAAACCAGATAGAAACTTTCTGAATAACTACTTTGTGATGTGTGAATTCATCTCACAGAGTAATGCTACTCTTTCATGGAGCCGTTTGCTAGCACTGATTTTGTGGAATCTGAAAAGGGATACTTTTTAGCACTTTGAAGTTTATGGTGACAAAGGAAATATCTGCAGAAAAAATCCAGAAAGAAGTTTTCTGAGAAACTGCTTTGTGATTTGTGAATTCTTCTCACAGTGTTACACAACTTCTTCCTGGAGCCGTTTGCTAGCACTGTTTTTGTGGAATCTGAGAAGGGATATTTTGGATCACTTTGAAGCCTATGCTGGTGAAGGAAATATCCTCAGATAAAAACCAGAAAGTACCTTTCTGAGAAACAACTTTGTGATTTGTGAATTCATCTCACAAAGTTACACCACTCTTTCATGTAGCCGTTGGCTAGCACTGTTTTTGTTGAATCTGAGAAGGGATATTTTTGATCACTGGGAATGATAAGTTGACAACGGAAATGTCCTCTGATAAAAACTAGAAAGAAGCTTTCTGAGAAACTGCTTTGTAATATGTGAATTTGTCACACAAAGTTACACTGCTCTTTCAAAGAGCAGTGTAGTAGAACTTTATTTGTGGAATATGAGAAGGGATATTTTGGATTGCTTTGAAGCCTATGGTAACAAAGGAAATATCCTCAGATACAACTTGAAAAACTTCATGAGAAACTGCTTTGTGATCAGTGTATTCATCTCACAGAGATACATTTTCCTTACATTGGGTAGTTTGCTAACACTGTTTTTGTGGAAACTGCCAGGGGATATTCCGAGGGCATGGAGTCCTATGGTGAAAAATTAAATATCCATAGATATGTATTGGAGGGAGGCCTTCTGAGAAACTGCTTTGTAATATATGAATTCATTTCACAGAGCTACACCACTCTTTTCCTTGAGAAGTTTCCAAACAATATTGTCACGGATTCTACAATGAGGTATACAGGAGTGCATCGAGGCCTGAAATATCATCAGATAGAATCAAGAAAGAAGCTTTCTGAGAAACAGCTCTGTGATGTGTGAATTCATCTCACAGAGTTACACCACTCTTTCTTGGAGCCATTGGCTAGCACTGTTTTTGTGGAATCTGAGAAGTGATATTTTGGATCGCTTTGAAGCATATGTTGACAAAGGAAATATCCTCTAATAAAAACTTGAAAGAAGCCTTCTGACAAACTGCTTTATGATGTGTAAATTCATCTCACTGTGTTAAACTACCGTTTCATGGAGCCATATGCTAGCACTGATTTTGTGGAATCTGAGAAGGGATATTTTTGATCCCTTTGAAGCCTACTGTGACAAAGAACATATATTCAGATAAAAATCAGAAAGAACGTTTCTGAGAAACAGCTTTGTGATGTGTGAATTCATCTCAAAGTGTTGCACAACTCTTTCATGGATCTGTTTGCTAGAACAGTGTTCGTGGAATCTGAGGCAGGATATTTTGGATCGGTTTGAAGCCTATGCTGACACAGGAAATATCCTCAGATAAAAATCAGAAGCAAGCTTTCTGAGAAATAGGTTTGCAATTTGTGAATTTATCTCATGGAGTTATACCACTCCTTCATGTAGCTGTTGGCTAGCACTGTTTTCTTGGAATCTAAAAAGGAGTATTTTTGATCACTTTGAAGCCTATGGTGACAAAGGAAGTATCCTCAGATTAAAACCAGAAATAAGCTCTCTGAGAAACTGCTTTGTGATTTGTGAATTCATCTCACAGATTTACACCACTCTTCCGTTGAGCCATTGGCTAGCACTGTTTTTGTGGAATCTGAGAAGTGATGTTGCCTTGAGGCCCGTGTTTAAAAAGGAAGTATCCTCAGACAAAATCCAAATAGAAGTTTTCTGAGAAACTGCTTTTTGATGTGTGAATTCATCTCACAGTGTTACACAACTCTTTCATGGAGCCGTTTGCTATCACTGTTTTTTTGCAATCTGAGAAGGGATATTTTGGATCACTTTGAAGCCTATGGTGACACAGAAAATATCCTCAGATAAAAAGTAGAAAGAAGCCTTCTGAGAAACTGCTTTGTGATGTGTGAATTCGTCTTACAGAGTTACACTACTCTTTCATGGATCTGTTTGCCAGCACTGTTTTTGTGGACTCTGAGAAGGGATAGATTGATCACTTTGAAGCCTATGGTGACAAAGGAAATATCCTCAGATAAAAATCAGAAAGAAGCATTCCAAGAAACAGTTTTGTGATTTGTGAATTAATCTCACAGAGTTACACCACTCTTTGGTGGAGCCGTTGGAGAGCACTGTTTTTGTGGAATCTGAGAAGGGATATTTTTTATCGCTTTGAAGCCTATGGTGACAAAGGAAATATCCTCAGATAAAAACTAGAAAGAAGCTTTCTGACAAACTTCTTTGTCATGTGTGAATTCATCTCACAGTGTTACAACACTCCTTCATGGAAGAATTTGCTAGCACAGTTTTTGTGGAATTACACAGGTGATATTTTGGATAGCATAGAATCCTAGGGTGATAAATGAAATATCCTCAGGTAAAACCTAGAGAGAAGCCTTCTCTGAAACTGCTTTTTGGAGTGTGAATTAATCTCACAAAATTACACCATTGCTTTCATTGAGAAGTTTGCTAACACTGTTTTTGTGGAATCTGCAATGAGATATACAGGAGCACATTGAGGCCCATGTTTAAAAAGGAAATATTTTCAGATAAAAAGAAGAATGATTTCTGAGAAGCAGTTTTGTGATATGACAATTCATTACACAGAATTACACTACTCTTTCATGGAGCAGTTTGCTAGCATTATATTTGTGGAATCTGAGAAGGGACATTATGGATCGTTTTGAAGCCTAGGATAACAAAGGAACTATCCTCATATAAAAACTAGAAATAAGATTTCTGAGAAACTGCTCTGTGACATGTGAATTCATCTCACAAATTTTCACCACTCTTTCATGGAGGAGTTTGTTAGCACTCTTTTTGTGGAATCACTGAAGTGCTATCCTGGATAGCATTGAATCCCATGGTGAAAAATGAAATATCCACAGATAAAAACTGGAGAGAAGCCTTCTCAGAAACTGCTTTCTGGTGTGTGAATTCATCTCACCGAGTTACAA
>NW_012123965.1:16300-30237 GCF_000951035.1 Colobus angolensis palliatus
GTGGAACCTGAGAGGGGATATTTTCGATCACTTTGAAGCATATGGTGACAGAGGAAACATCCTCAGACAAAAACCAGAAAGAAAGTTTCTGAGACACTGCTTTGTGATGTGTGAATTCAGCTCACAGTGTTACACAACTCTTTCATGGAGCTGTTTGCTAGAACTGTTTTTGTGGAATCTGAAAAGGGATAATTTGGATCTCTTTGAAGCTTGTAATGGCAGAAACATCCTCAGACAAAAATGATAAAGAAGCTTTCTGCGAAAATGTTTTGTGATGTGTGAATTCATCTCACAATGTCACACAACTCTTTTGTGGAGCAGTTTGCTAGCACTGTTTTTATGGAATCTGAGAAGGGATATTTTTGATCGCTTTGAAGCCTATGGTGACAAAGGAATTATCCTCAGATAAAAACTAGAAAGAACCTTTCTGAGAAACCGCTTTGGATGTGTGAATTTATCTCATAGTGTCACACCACTCTTTCATGGAGGAGTTTGCTAACCCTGATTTTGTGGAATCACAGAAGTGATATTTTGGATAGCATAGAATTCTATGATGATAAATAAAATATCCTCAGATGAAAACTGGAGAGAAGTCTTCTCGGAAGCTGCACTGTGGTGTGTGAATTCATCTCACAGAGTTACACAAGTGCTTTCATTGTGAAGCTCACTAACACTGTTGTAGCAGAATGTGCAATGAGATATAAGGGAGTGCCTTAAGACCTGTGTTTAACAAGGAAATATCTTTGGATAAAATAGGAAAGACGCTTTCTAAGAAATTTTTTTGTGATATGAGAATTCATCATAGAGTTACAATACTCTTTCATGGAAGCATTTGCTTGCACCGTTTTATGGAATCTGTGAAGTGATACTTTGGATTGATTTGAAGCCTACATTGATAAAGGAAATATTCTCAGATTAAAAACTAGAAAGAAGCTTTCTGAGAAACTGCTTTCTGATGTGTCAATTCGTCTCACAGAGTTACAGAACTCTTTCATTGAGCCGTTTGACAGCAGTGTTTCTGTGGAATCTTAGAAGGGATGCTTTTGATCACTTTGAAGCCTATGGTGACAAAGGAAATATCCTCAGATAAAATCAGAAAGAAGGTTTCTGAGAACTGCTTTGTGATGTGTGAATTCATCGCACAGTGTTACACAACTGTTTCATGGAGTCGTTTGCTAGCACTGTTATTCTGGAATCTGAGGGGATATTTTGAACCTCATTGAAGCCTACGGTGAGAGAGGAAGCATCCACAGACAAAAATCAGAAAGAAGCTTTCTGAGAAACTGCTTTGTAATGCATCAATTCATCTCACAATGTTACACAAACTCTTTCATGGAGCAGTTTGTTTGCACTATTTTTATGGAATCTGAGAAGGGATATTTTTTATCACTTTGAAGCCTATGGTGACAAAGGAAATACCCTCAGATAAAACCAGAAAGAAGGTTTCTGAGAACTGCTTTGTGATGTGTGAATTCATCTCACAGTGTTACACAAGTGTTTCCTGGAGTCGTTTGCTAGCACTGTTATTGTGGAATCTGAGAAGAGATATTTTTTATCGCTTTGAAGCCTATGGTGACAAAGGAAATATCCTCAGACAAAATCTAGAAAGAAGCTTTCTGAGAAACTGTATTGTGATGTGCGAACTCATCTCACAGAGTTGCACCACTCTTTTATGGAGCCATTTGCAAGCACTCGTTTCGTGGAATCTAAGAAGTGAAATTTTGGATCACTTTGAAGCCTATATTGACAAAGGAAATATCCTCAAATACAAACTAGAAATAAGCTTTCTGAGAAACTGCTTTGTGATGTGTGAGTTCATCTCACAGAGATATACCACACTTTCATGGAGCTGTTTGCTAGCACTGTTTTTGTGGAATCTGAGAAGAGATATTTTTGACTGCTTTGAAGCCTGTGGTGACAAAGGAAATATCCTCAGATCAAATCAGAAAGAAGGTATCTGAGAAAATACTTTGTGATATTTGAATTCATTTCACAGTATTAAACAACTGTTTCATGGAGCCGTTTGCTAGCATTGTTTTTATGGAATCTGAGAAGGGATAATTTGGATCGCTTTGAAACCTATGGTGACAGAGGAAACATCCTCTGACAAAAACCAGAATGAAGCTTTCTGAGAATCTACTTTGTGATGTGTGAATTCATCTCACAATATTACACAACTCTTTCATAAAGCAGTTTGCTATCACTGTTTTTATGGAGTCTGAGAAGTGATATTTTAGATCACTTTGATGCCCATGGTAACAAAGGAAATATCCTCATTTAAAAACTAGAAAGAAGCCCTCTGAGAAACTGCTTTGTGAGTTGTGAATTCATCTCACAGAGTTGCACCACTCTTTCATGGAGGAGTTTGCTAGCAGGGTTTCTGTGGAATCTCAGATGTAATATTTTGAATAGCATTGAATCCAATGGTGAAAAATGAAATATCTGAAATATCCTCAGATAAAAACTGGAGAGAAGCCTTCTCAGAAACTGCTTTGTGGTGTGTGAATTCATCTCGCAGAGTTACATCATTGCTTTCATCAAGAAGTTTGCAAACACTGTTGTCGCAGAATCTGCAATGAGACACACAGGGGTGCATTGAGGCCTGAAATATCCTCAGATAAAAACTAGAGAGAAGCTTTCTGAAAAAGTGCTTTGTGATGTGTAAATTTATCTCACAGAGTAACAACACTCTTTCATGGAGCCGTTTGCTAACACTGGTTTTGTGGAATCTGAGAAGGGATACTTTTGATCGCTTTGAAGGCTATGGTGACAAAGGAAATATCCCCAGATAAAATCCAGAAAGAAGCTTTCTGAGAAACTGCTTTTTAATGTGTGAATTCATCTCACAGTGTTACAAAACTCTTTCATGGAGTCGTTTGCTAGCACTGTTTTTGTGGAATCTCAGAAGGAATATTTTTTATAGTTTTGAAGCCTATGGTGACAAAAGGAATATCCACAGATAAAAATCAGAAAGAAGCTTTGTGAGAAACTGCTTTGTGATATGTGAATTCATCACACAGTGTTACACAAATCTTTCATAGAACCGTTTGCTAGCACTGTTTTTGTGGAATCTGAGAAGGGATATTTTGGATCGCTTTTAGGCCTATGGTGACAAAGGAAATATCCTCAGATAAAAAGCAGATAGAAACTTTGTGAGCAACTGCTTTGTTATGTGTGAATTCATCTCACAGTGTTACAGCACACTTTCATGGAAGAATTTGCTAGTACTGTTTTGGTGGAATTACACAGGTGATATTTTGGATAGCATAGAATCCTAGGGTGATAAATGAAATATCCTCAGATATAAACTGGAGAGAAGCCTTCTCTGAAACTGATTTTTGGTGTGTGAATTCATCTCACAGATTTACACCATTTCTTTAATCGAGAAGTTTACTAACACTGTTTTCAAAAAATCTGCAATGAGATATACAGGAGCACTTGGACGCCCGTGTTCGAAAAGGAAATATCTTCAGATAAAAAGAAGAAAGAAGCTTTCTGAGAAACTGTCTTGTGATGTGAGAATTCATCACACAGAGTCACACTACTCTTCCATGGAGCACTTTGCTAGGATGGTATTTGTGGAATCTGAGAAGGGAAATCCCCTCTTATAAAAATTAGAAAAAAGTTTTCTGAGGAAACGTTTTCTGATGTGTGAATTCATTTCACAAGTTACATTGTTCTTTTCATTGAGCAGTTTCATAGCACTCTGGGGAATCTTCAGTGTGCAATTTTGGGGCACCATAATGTCTTTGGTGTCAAAGGAAAAATTCTCATATAGAAACTAGTGAAATATCCTCAAAAACACAAAGGAAATATTCTTATATAAAAACTTTCATGATGGGTTGATTCATCTCACAGAGTTACATAATTCTTTTTATAGAGCAGTTTTGTAGCACTGTTTTTGAGGAATCTGAGAAGGGATATTTTTGATTGCATCAAGTCTATGATAACAAAGTAAACATCCTCAGGTAGGAACTAGAAAGAAGCTTTCTGAGAGACTGCTTTGTGATGTGTGAATTCATCTCATAGAGTTACGCTCTTCTATTCACTGAGCAGTTTGGTAACACTATTTTCTTGGAATATGCAATGGAATACTTCAGATCACTTTGAATCTTATGGTTACAAAGGAAATATCCTCATATAAAAATTAGAAAGAAGCTTTCTGGGAAACCATTTTGTGATATGTTAATTCATCTCACAGAGTTACATGACTCTTTTCATGGATCAGTTTGGTAGAACTATTTTATGGGAATCTGAAAAGCGATATTTTGGATTGCATTGAAGCCTATGGTGACAAAGGAAATATCCTCAGATGAAAACCAAAAAAAAAGCTTTCTGTGAAACTGCTTTGTGAGGTGTGAAATCATCTTACAGAGTTACACCATTGTTTTCATTGAGAAGTTTGCTAACACGTGTTCTGAGGAATCTGCAATGGGATATTCCATAGCACATTGAGGAAAATGGTGAAAAAGCAATATCCTCTGTCAAAAACTAGAAAGAAGCTATCTGATAAAAAGCCTTGGATGTGTGAATTGATCTCACAGAATTACAGCACTCTTTTCAAAAAGCAGTTTTGTAGCACTCATTTTGGGGAATCTGAGAAGGGATACTTTGAATAGCATTGAAGCCTAAGGTGACAAAAGAAATACTCTCAGATCAAAACTAGAAAGAAGTTTTCTGAGAAACTACTTTGTGAGGTGTGAATTCAACTTAAATATTTACATGACACTTTTCTTGCAGCAGTTTGCTAACACTGTCTTTGTGGAATCTACGATAGGATATTTGGGAACGCATTGAAGCCTGTATTGACAAAAGAAATATCCTCAAACAAAAATCAAAAAGAAGCTTTCTGAGGAACAGCGTTGTGATGTGTGAATTCACCTCAAAGATCTATCCCTTTCTTTTCATGGAGCACTTTTCTAACCCTATTTTTGTGGAATCTACAAAGGGATATTTGGAAGCGCATTGAGGCATGTGGTGAAAAAGATGATATCCTCAGACAAAACCTAGAAAGAAGCTTTCTGAGAAACCACTTTGTGATTTGTGAATTCATCACAGGGAGTTACTCGATTCTTTTCATGGAGCAGTTTGGTAGCACTGTTTTTGGGAAATCTGAGAAAAGGTATTCTGGATCACATTGAAGGCTGTGGTGACAAATGAAATATCCTCAGATGAAAATTGGAAAGAAGCTTTCTGAGAAACTACTTTCTGATGTGTGAATACACCTCAGAGAGTTACACTTTCTTTTACATTTAGTAGATTGCTAACAAAGTTTTCATGGAATCTGCGAAGGAATATTTCTGAGTGCATTGAAGCTTAAGGTGACAAAATATATACCCTCATATAAAAACTAGAAAGAATATTTCTGAGGAAATAATTTCTCTTGTGTAAATTCATCTCACAGAGTTAAAAGATTCTTTTCATGGAGCTGTTTGGTAGCACTGTTTTTGGATATCTGAGAAGGGATATGTTTGATCACATTGAGGCCTATGGAGGCAAGGTAAATATCCTCAGATAAAAAGAAGAAGGAATCTTTCTGAGAAAGTTCTTTGTGATGTGTGAATTCATCACACAGGGTTACACCATTCTTTTCATTGAGTAGTTTGATGTCACTGTTTTCGTGGAATCTGTAACAGTATAATTAGGAGCACATTGAAGCCTATGGTGACAGAGAAAATATCCTCAGATAAAAACCAAAAGGAAGCTTTCTGTGAAATGCTTTGTAATGTGTGAATTCATCTCCCAAATCACAGTGCTCTTTTCATTCAGCAGTTTGCTAACACTGCTTTCGTGGAATCTGCCATGGGATATTTCAGAGAACATTGTAGCTTACGGTGACAAAGGAAATATTCTGATATATATAATAGAAAGAAGCATTCCGAGAAATAGTTTTGTCATGTGTTAATTCATCTCATGGAGTTACATGATTCGTTTCATGTAGTTTTATAGTAGCAATGTGTTTGGGGAATCTGAGAAGGGATATTTTGGATTGCATTGAAGCCTACAGTGACAAAGGGAATATCCTGAGATGAAAATGAAAAAGAAGCTCTCTGATAAGCTGCTTTGTGATTTGTGAATTTATCTCACAGGATTACACTGTACTTTTCACTGAGCAGTTTGCTCACACTGCATTTTGGAATCTGAAATGAGATATTTCGCAGCACATTGAAGCTTTTCGTGAAAAAGGAAATATTCTCAGACAAAAACTTGAAAGAAGATTTCTGAGTAACTGCGTTGTGATGTGTGAATATATCTCACAAAGTTACACCATTCATTTCATTGAGCAGTTTAATAACACTGTTTTCATGGAATCTGCAAGGGAATATTTTGGATCACATTGAAGCATATGATAACAAAGGAAATATCCTCAGATATAAACTAGAAAGAAGCTTTCTGAGAAACTGTTTTGTGATGTGTGAATTCATCTCACAGAGTTACACTGTACTTTCTTTGAGCAGTCTGATAACACTGGTTTCATGGAATCTGTAATAGGATAACTGGTAGCACATTGAAGCCTAAGGTGAAAAAGGAAATATCCTCACATAAAAACGAAAAGGAAGCTTTCTCAGAAACCACTTTGTGATGTGTGAATTCAGGTGACAGAGTTACACCATTCCTTTCATTGAGAAGTTTTTTAACACCTTTTTCATTTTATGTGCAATAGGGTATTTGCTGATGCATTGAGTACTGTGGTGAAAAAGGAACTATCTTCAGATAAAAACTAGAAAGAATCTCTCTCAGCAAATGCTTTGTGATGTGTGAATTCATATTACACAAGTGCAAAGTTCTTTTCCTTGAGCAGTTTGATAACACTGTTTTTGTGGAATCTGCAAAGAGATATTTGGGAGCACATTCTGGCTTATGCTGATAAAGGAAATACCCTCAGATTAAAACAAGAGAGAAGCTTTCTAAGGAACTTCTTTGTGATGTGTGATTTCTTCTCACAGAGTTATACCATTTTTTTATGGAGCAGTTTGCTAAAACTGTTTTCGTGGAATCTGCAAAGTGATATTTGGGAGTACATTGAGGCCAACACTGATAAAGTAAATATCCACAGAAAAAAACTAGAAAGAAGCCTACTGAGAATCTTCTTTGTGATGTGTGAATTCATCTCACATAGTCACACCATTCCTTTCTTGAGGAGTCTGATAACATTGGTTTCATGGAATCTAATAGGATACTTGTGAGTCTGTTGAAGCTTATGGTGACAAAGGAAATATCCTCATATAAAAACTAGAAAGAAGCATATTGAGAAACCGCTTTTTTATGTGTTAATTCAGCTCACAGTGTTACATGATTTCTTTCATGGATCAGTTTGGTAGTACTGTTTTTGGGGAATCTGAGAAGGGATATTTTTTATCGCATTGAAGCCTATGGTGACATAGGAATTATCCTAAGATAAAAACTAGAAAGAAGCTATCTGAGAAAGTTTTTTGCAATGTGTGAGTTCATCTCACAGAGTTATACCTTTCTTTTTGTAGAGGAGTTTGCTAATACTGTTTTTGTGGAATCTGCAGTGGGATACTTTGGTTCACATTGAGGCCTTGGGAATATCCTCAGATAAAAACTAGAAAGAAGCTGTCTGAGAAAGAAGATTTCTGTGAATTAATCTCACAGAGTTACACTGTGGTTTTCATTGACCAGTTGATAACACTATTTTTGTGGGATCTGCAATAAGATACTTGAGAGGAATTGAAGCCTGTGGTGACAAATTAAATATCCTCAGAGTAAAATAAAAAAGAAGCTTTCTGAGAAACTGCTTTGTGATTTGGGAATTCATCTCACAGATTTACACATTTGTTTTCATGAAGTAGTTTGCTAACTCATTTTTTGTGGAATATGCAAAGGGCTGTTCACGAGTGCATTGAGGTAAGTGGTGAAAAAGGAAATATCCTCAGAGAAAAACTAGAAAGAGTCTTTCTGAGATGTTGCTTTGTGATTTGTGAATTCATCTCACAGAGTTACATGATTCTTCTCATGGGGCAGTTTGGTAGCACTCTTCTTGCAGAATGTGAGAAGGGCTGTTTTGGATGGCATTGAAGCCTGTTGTGACAAAGGAACTATACTCAGATAAAATATAGAAGGAAACTTTCTGAAAAACTTCTTTGTGATTTGTGAATTCATCTCACAGGGTTACATGATTCTTTTCATGGAGAAGTTTGTTGACACTTTTTTGGGGAATTCTGAGAAGGGATATTTTGGATCTGTAATAGGAGATGTGGATGTGCATTGAACCTATGGTGACATAGGAAATATCCTCAGACAAAAAACAAAAAGAAGCTTTCTCAGAAACTGCATTGTGATGTGTGAATTCATCTCACAGATTTACGCCTTTCTTTTCTTGAAGCAATTTGCTAGCACTGATTTCGTGGAATCCGCAAAGGGATATACAAGAATGCATTGAGGCCTAAGGTGAAAAAGGAAATATCCTCAGTCAATAACTAGAAAGAAGATTTCTGAGAAACTACTTTGTGATCTGTGAATTCTTCTCACAAAATTGCACCATTATTTTCATGGAGGAGTTTAGTAGCATTGTTTTTAGGGAACCTCAGAAAGGATATTTCATTCCACATTGAAGCCTCAGGTGACTAAGGAAACATCCTCAGATAAAAACCAAAAAGAAGCTTTCTGTGAAACTGCTTTGTTATATATGAATTCATCTCACAGAGTATTATTGTTCATTTCATTGAGAAGTTTGCTAATACTTTCTTCATGTAATCTGCAATGGGATATTCTGGAGCACATTGAGGAATATGGTGAAAAAGGAAATATCCTCAGATAAAAACGAGAAAGAAGCTTTCAGAGAAACTCCCTTGTGATGTGCGCATTTATCTCATAGAGCTAAAGGTTTCTGTTGAGGGAGCACTTCGGTATCACTGTCGTTGTGGTGTCTGAGAAGGGATATCTGAGAGTGCATTGAAGTCCATTGTGGAAAAGGAAATATCCTCAGATAAACTAGAAAGAATCTTCCTGAGAAACTTCTTTGTTATGGGTCAATTTATCTCACAGAGTTACATCATTATTTCATGGGGCAGTTTGTAAGCACTGTTTTTGTGGAATCTGCAGAGGGATAATTGGAAGCACATAGAGGCCTAAGGTGAAAAAAAGTAATTTCTTCAGGTAACAGCTGAAGAGAAGCTTTTGGAGAAACTCCCTCATGATGTATGAATTCATCTCTTAGAGTTAAACGTTTCTGTTGAGGGAGTCCTTTGGCATCACTGTTTTTGTGGTTTCTGAGAAGGGATATTTTGGAGTGCATTGAAACCTATGGTGGAAAAGGAAATATCCTCAGATAAAAACTAGAAAGAAGCTATCTGAGAAAACGCTTTGTCATGAGTTAATTCATCTCACAGTTACACAATTGTTTTAACGGAGAAGATTGGTATTAATGTTTTTAGGGATTGTGAGAAGGGATACTTTTGACCGCATTGAAGCCTAAGGTGTCAAAGAAAATATCCTCAGATAAAAACTAGAACGAAGCTTTCTGAGAAAGTTCTTTGTGATGTGTGAATTCATCTCACAGAGTTACACCTTTCTTTTCATGGAACAGTTTGCTAACACTGTTTTCATGCCATCTGCAAAGGGATATTTGGAAGCACATTGAGGCCTAGAGTGAAAAAGGAAATACCCTCAGATAAAAACCGAAAAGAAGCTTTCTGAGAAACTGCTTTGTGATGTGTGAGTTCATCTCACAGAGATACACTGTTCTTTACATTGCTGAGTTTCCTAACACTGTTTTCTTGGAATCTGCAATGGGATATTTTGGAATGCATTGAAGCTTAGGGTGACAATGGAAATATCCACAGACAAAAGCTAGAAATAAGCTTTCTGACCAACTTCCTTTTATTTGTGAATTCATTTCACAGAGTTATATGATTCTTTTCATGGAGCAGATTGGTAGTACTGTTTTTATGTAATCTGCAAAGGGATATTTGGGAGCTTCAAGAGGCCTATAGGGAAAAGGAAATAACTTCAGATTCAAACTGGAGAGAAGCTTTTGGAGAAATGGTTTTCTGATGTGTGTATTCATATCATAGAGTTTAACCATTTTCTTGATTGAGCAGTTCATCATCACTATTTTTATGGTATCTGAGAGGAGACATTTGGGAGCACATTGAAGTCTCTGGTGAAAAAGGAAATATGGTCAGATTTAAACTGGAAGGAAGCTTTCTGAGAAACTGATTTGTGATGGGTGAATTAAACTCACAGAGTTTCAACTTTGTTTTCATTGAGCAATTTGGTAACACAGTTTTTGTGGAATCTGCAAAGGGATATTTCGGAGCACATAGAGTCCAATGGTGAAAAATGAAATATAGTCAGTTAAAAATTATAGAGAAGCTTTCTGAGAAACTCCTTTGTGATGCGTGCATTCATCTCATAGAGCTAAACGTTTCTTTTGAGGGAGCACTTTGACCTCACTATTTGTGTGGTGTCTGAGAAGGGATATTTGGGAGCGCATGAAGCCTACAGTGGAAAATGAAATATCCTCAGATAAAAACTAGGAAAAAGCTTCCTGAGAAACTGCTTTGTGATTGCTCAATTTATCTCACAGATTTACATCATTCTTTTTTGGTGCAGTTTGTTAGCACTGTTTTTGTGGAATCTGCAGAGGGATATTTGGGAGCACATAGAGGCCTAACATGAAAAAAGAAATTTCTCTAGGTAACAACTGGAGAGAAACTTTTGGAGAAACTCGTTTATGATGTTTGCATTCATCTCATAGAGGTAGCATTTCAGTTGAGGAAACATTTAGCATCAAGGTTTTTCTGGTGCCTGAGATGGGATATTTGGGAGCGCATTGAAGCCAACATTGGAAAAGGAAATATCCTCATATAAAAATCAGAAAGAACCTTTCTTTGAAACTGCTTTGTGATGTGTTAATTCTTGTCATAGAGTTATACAGTTCTTTTCATCGAGCTGTTTGGAAACACTATTTTCATGGAATCTGTGAAGGGATATTTGGGAACGCATTGAGGCCTATAGCGAAAAAGGAAATATCCTCAGATAAAACCTAGAAAGAAGCTTTCTGAGATACTGCTTTGTGGTGTGTGAATTCATCTCACAGAGTTACACCGTACTTTTCATTGAGCAGTTTTCTAACAATGTTTTCACGGAATCTACAATAAGATATTTTAGAGCTCATTGAATCCTATGGTGACAAAGGAAATATTCTCAGGTAGAAATCAAAAAGAGACTTTCAGAGGAACTGCTCTGTGATGTGTGAATTCATCTCACAGAGTTACACCATTCTTTTCATTGAACAGTTTGCTAACACTGGTTTCTTGGAATCTGAAATAGAATGTTTCAGAGTGCATTGAAGCCTATAGTGGCAAAGGAAATATCCTCAAATAAAAACTAGAACGAAGCTTTCTGAGAAAGTTCCTTTGATTTGTGAACTTATCTCATAGAGTTTCACCTTTCTTTTTCATGCAGCAGTTTGCCAACACCATTTCAGTGGAAACTGCAAAGTGATATTTGGGGGCAAATTGAGGCCTATGTTGAAAAAGGAAATAACCTCAGGTATTAAGTAGAAAGTAGGATTCTGAGAAACTGCTTTGTGATGGCGGACTCACACCACAGAGTTAAAATGTTCCTTTCTTTTTTTTTTAATTTTTTTTTGTATTTTTTGTATTTTTTTTTATTATACTTTAAGTTCTAGGGTACATGTGCATAACGTGCAGGTTCCATGTTGGTGTGCTGCACCCATCAACTCGTCAGCACCCATCAATTCATCATTTTTAGACCAATATCCCTGATGAACATCGATGCAAAAATCCTCAATAAAATGTTCCTTTCATTGAGAAGTTTGCTAACGATGTTTCCGTGGAATCTCCAAAGGGATATTCAGTAGCACATTGAGGCCTATTGTGAAAAAGCAAATATCTTCAGGTAATAAACAGAAAGAAGCTTACTGAGAAATTGTTTTGTGATGTGTGAATTCAACTCACAGAGTTAAAATGTTCCTTTCATTGAGAAGTTTGCTAACAATTTTCTTGGGATCTGCAAAGGGATATTTAGGAGTGTACTGAAGCTTATGGGACAAAGAAACCATTATCAGACAAAAACTAGAAAGAATCTTTCTGAGAAACTGCTTTGTGATTCGTGAATTAATCTCACAGAGTTACATGAATCTTCTCATGGAATAATTTTGCTAACAATTTTCTTGGGATCTGCAAAGGGATATTTAGGAGTGTACTGAAGCTTATGGGACAAAGAAACCATTATCAGACAAAAACTAGAAAGAATCTTTCTGAGAAACTGCTTTGTGATTCGTGAATTAATCTCACAGAGTTACATGAATCTTCTCATGGAATAATTTATTAACATCGTTTTTGGGGAATCTGAGAAGGGATATTTTGGATCAGATTGAAGCCTACGATGACAAAGGGAGTATCCTCAGATAAAAACTAGAAAGAAGCTTTGTGAGAAAGTCCTTTGTGACGTGTGAATTCATCTCACAGATTTACACCTTTCTTTCCATGGAGTAGTTTGCTAACACTGTTTTTGTGGAATCTGCAAAGGGATATTTGGGAGTGCATTGAGGCCTATGGTGAAGAAGGAAATATCCTCAGATAAAAACTAGAAAGAATCTTTCTGAGAAACTGCTTTCTGATGTGTGAATTCAGCTCACAGAGTTAAACCATTGTTTTCAGTGAGCAGTTTGCTCACACTGTTTTCATGGAATCTACAAAGGGATATTTGGAAGTGCATTGAAGCCTATATTCACAAAGGAAATATCCTCAGATGAAAACCAAAAAGAAGTTTTCTGAGAAACTCCTTCATGATGTTGTAATTCATCCCACAGAGTTGCACAATCCTTTTCTAGGATCAGTTTGTTTGCAATGTTTTTGGGGATTCGGAGAAGGGATATTTTCAATCGCATTGAAGCCTAGGATGACAAAGGAAATATCCTGAGATAAAATCTATAATGTTACATTCTGAGAATCTACTTTGTGATGTGTGAATTCATCTCACAGAGTTACAACGTTCTTTTCATGCAGAAGTTTGGTAGCACTCTTTTTGGGGAATCTGAGAGGGGATATTTTAGATCACGTTGAAACCAAGGGTGTCAAAGGAAATATCCCCAGAAAATACTAGAAAGCTTTATGTGATATTTTTTGTGATGTGTGAATTCATCTAACAGATGTACACGATTCCTTTCTTGGAGATATTTGCTAACAATGTTCTCCTGTAATCTGCAAAAGGATATTTGGGAGCGTATTGAAGCCTATGGTGACAAAGGAAATATCATCAGATTAAAACCAGAAAGAAGATATCTGAGAAACACCTTTGTGATATGTGAATTCATCTCTCTGAATTACACCGTTCTTTTCATGGAACAATTTCATAGTACTGCTTTTGGGCAATCTGAGAAGGGGTCATTTGGGTCACATTGAAGCCTATGGTGACAATGGAAATATCCTCAGACAGAAACCAAAAAGATGTTTTCTGAGAAACTGCTTTGTAATGTTTTAATGCACCTTGCAGATTTACATCTTTCTTTTCATGGAACAGTTTGCTAACACTATTTTCCTGGAATCTGCAAAGGGTTATTCCTGAGTGCATTGAGGCAAATGGTGAAAAAGGAAATATCATCAGACAAAAACTAGAAATAAGATTTATGAGAAACTGCTTTGTGATTTGTGAATTCATCTCACAGAGTTACATGACACTTTTCATGGCACAGTTTAGTAACACTCTTTTTGTGGAATCTGAGAAAGGATATTTTGGATTGAATTGAAGCCTATGGTGACAAAGGAAATATCCTCAGATAGAATCTAGAGAGAAGATTTCTGAGAAATTTCTTTTTGATGCGTCAATTCATCTCACAGAATGATACTGTTATATTTATTGAGAGGTTTGATAACACCTTTTTCGTGGAATCTGTAATGGGATATTCAAGAGTGAATTGAGGAACATGGTGAAAAGGGAAATAT
>NW_012123965.1:30287-36874 GCF_000951035.1 Colobus angolensis palliatus
TTGAGGCAAATGGTGAAAAAGGAAATATCATCAGACAAAAACTAGAAATAAGATTTATGAGAAACTGCTTTGTGATTTGTGAATTCATCTCACAGAGTTACATGACACTTTTCATGGCACAGTTTAGTAACACTCTTTTTGTGGAATCTGAGAAAGGATATTTTGGATTGAATTGAAGCCTATGGTGACAAAGGAAATATCCTCAGATAGAATCTAGAGAGAAGATTTCTGAGAAATTTCTTTTTGATGCGTCAATTCATCTCACAGAATGATACTGTTATATTTATTGAGAGGTTTGATAACACCTTTTTCGTGGAATCTGTAATGGGATATTCAAGAGTGAATTGAGGAACATGGTGAAAAGGGAAATATCCTCAGATAAAAACTAGAAACAAGCTTTCTGAGAAACAGTTTGTGATGTGTGAATTCATCTCACAGACTTACACTGTTGTTTTCATTTAGCAGTTTGCTTACACTTTTTTCTTGGAATCAGGATTCTGATATTTCAGAGCTCATTGAAGCTTATGGAGACAAAAGAAATATTCTCAGATAAAAACTAGAAAGAAGTTTTTGGAGAGACTGCTTTCTGATGTGTGAATTTGTCTCAGAGAGTTACACTGTTTCTTTCATTGAGCAGTTTGCTAACACTGTTTTGTGGCAATCTGCAAAGGGATATTTCAGAGTTCATTGAAACTTATGGTGACAAAGGAAATATCCTCATATAAAAACTAGAAAGAAACTTTCTCAGAGACCGCTTTGTGATTTGTAAATTCACCTCATAGAGTTACACGATTCCTTTCATGGATCAGTTTGGTAGCGCTGTTTTTGGGGAATCCTAGGAAGTATATTTTGTATCACATTGAAGCCAATGTTGACAAAGGAAACAACCTTAGATAAAAACTAGAAATAAGCTTTCTGAGGAAGTTCTTTGTTATGTGTGAATTCATTTCACAGAGTTACACTATTCTTTTCATGGAGTAGTTGGCTAACTTTTTTTGTGGAATTTCAAAGCGACATTTTGGAGTGCAAAGAGGCCTAGAGGAATAAAGGAAATCGCCTCAGATAAAAAATATAAAGAAGCTTTCTGAAAAACTTCTTTGTGATGTGTGAATTTATCTCACAGAGTTACACATTTCTTTTCATGGAGCAGTTTGCTAACACTGTTTTTCTGGAATCTGCAAAGGGATCTTTGGGAGGGCATTGAGGCCTATGGTGAAAAAGGAAATATCCTCAGATAAAAACTAGAAGGAAGCTTTCTACGAAACTGCTTTAAAATGTGTGAATTCATCTCACTCAGTTACACTGCTCTTTTCATTGATCAGTTTGCTAATAGTTTTCTTGGAATATTCAATGGGATATTTCGGAGCACTTTGAAGCTTATGATGACAATGGAAAGATCCTCATATAAAAACTAGAAAGAAGATTTCTGAGAAACCGCTTTGTGATTTGCAAATTCATCTTACAGAGTTACAGGACTCTTTTCATGGATCTGTTTGGTAACACTTTTTTTGGAATTTGTGCAGAGATATTTTGTATTGCATTGAAGCTAATGGAGATAAAGAAAATATCCTCAGATAAATAATAGAAAGAAATTTTCTGAGAAACTTCTTTGTGATGTGTTTTTTCATCTCACAGGGTTACACCTTTCTTTTCATGGAGCAGTTTGCTAACACTGTTTTCGTGGAATCTGCATAGGTATATTTGGGAACACATTGAGGCCTAAAGTGTAAAGAGAAATATCCTCAGATGAAAACTAGAAGGAATCTTTCAGAGAAATTGCTTTGTGATATGTCAATTCATCTCACAGAGTTACACTATTCTTTTCATTGGGCAGTTTGCTAACATTGCTTTCTTGGAATCTGCAATGAAATATTTTGGAGCACATTGAAGCTTATGGTGACAAAGGAAATATTGTCAGACCAAAAGTAGAAAGAAGCTTTCTGAGAAACTGTTTTGTGATTTGTGAGTTCATCCCACAGAGTTACATGATGCTTCTCACGGGGCAATTTGTTAGCACTGTTTTTGGGGAATCTGAGAAGCAATATATAGGGTTGCATAGAAGCCTATGGTGACAAAGGGAATATGCTCAGTTAAAAACTAGACAGAAGCCTTCTGAGAAAGTTCTTTGTGAAGTGTGAATTCATCTCATAGAGTTATACCTTTATGTCATGGAGCCGTTTGCTAACACTGTTTTAGTGGAATATGCAAAGGGATATTTGGGAGCGAATTTAGGCCTGTGGCAAAAAAGGAAATATCCTAGGAAAAAAACTACAAGGAAGCTTTTTGAGAAACTACTTTGTGATATGTGAATTCATCTCACAGAGTTACATTGTTCATTTCATTGAGCAGTTTGCTAACAGAGTTTTCTTGGAATCTGCAATGTGATATTTTAGAGCACATTAAAGCTTATGGTGACAAAGGAAATATTCTCAGACAAAAACCAGAAAGAAGCTTTCTGAGAAACTATTTTGTGATTTGTAACTTCATCTCACAGAGTTACACAATGCTTTTCATGGAGCAGTTTGGTTGTACTGTTTTGGGGGAATCTGATAACGAATATTTTGGGTCACGTTAAAGCTTATGGTGACAAGGGAAGTATCCTCTGGTGAAAACTAGAAACAATTTTCTCAGAAACTGCTTTGTGATGTGTTAATTCATCTCACAGAGTTACACGATTTTTTTCATGTATCAGTTTGTTAGCACTGTTTTGGGGGAATCTGAGGAGGATATTTTGGATCGCATTGAAATCAATAGTGACAAAGAAAACATCCTTAGATAAAAACTAGAAAGAAGCTTTCTGAGAAAGTTCTTTGTGATGTGTGAATTTATCTCACAGAGTCTGAAATGGGACATTTTAGAGCGCAATGATTCCTATAGTGAAAAAGGAAATACCCTCATATAAAAACTAAAAGTAAGCTTTCTGAGAAACTTCTTTGTGATGCATGAATTCATCTCCCAGAGTTACACCTTTCTTTCCATGGAGCAGTTTGCTAACACTGTTTTCATTGGATATGCAAAGTGATATTTGGGAGCACATTGTGGAATATGGTGAAAAAGGAAATATCCTCAGATAAAAACTAGAAAGAAGCTGTCTGAGAAACTGCTATATAATGTGTGAATTCATTTCACAGATTTACACTCTTCTTTTCATTGATCAGTTTGCTAACACTGTTTTCTTGGAATAATCAGAGGGATACTTCAGAGCGCATTGAAGCTTATGGTGACAATGGAAACATCCTCATATAAAAACTAGAAAGAAGCTTTCTGAAAATCTGCTGTTTATATAATGTGTGAATTCATTTCACAGATTTACACTCTTCTTTTCATTGATCAGTTTGCTAACACTGTTTTCTTGGAATAATCAGAGGGATACTTCAGAGCGCATTGAAGCTTATGGTGACAATGGAAACATCCTCATATAAAAACTAGAAAGAAGCTTTCTGAAAATCTGCTGTTTGATTTGTAAATTCATCTCACAGAGTTACATGGTTCTTTTCATGGATCAGTTTGGTAGCACTGTGTTGGGGAACTGAGAAGGGATATTTTTGATCGCATTGAAGCCTTGGGTGACAAAGGTAACATCCTCAAATTAAAACTAGAGACAAGCTTTCTGAGAAAGTTCTTGGTGATTTGGTTTTTCATCTCACAGGGTTACACCTTTCTTTTCATGGAGTAGTTTGCTAACACTGTTTTCGTGGAATCTGCAAAGGGATATTTTGGATTGCATTGAAGCCTATGGTGACAAAGGAAATATCTTCAGGTAAAAACTAGAAACACGCTTTCTGAGGACCTGCTTTGTGATGTGTTAATTCATCTCACACAGTTACGCGATTCTTTCCATGGATCAGTTTGGTAGCACTGTTTTTAGGTAATCTGAGGAAGGATATTTTGGATCACGTTGAAGTCAATGGTGACAAAGGAAATATCCTCAGATGAAAACTAGAAGGAAGCTTTCTGAGAAAGTGCTAGTGATTTTTGATTTCATCTCACAGAGTTACATGATTCTTTTCATGGAGCAGCTTGGTAGCCCTGTTTTTATTGAATCTGCAAAGGTATATTTGGGAGCTCCCAGAAGCCTATGGTGAAAAAGGAAATAACTTCAGGTAAAAACTAGACAGAAGCTTTTCGAGAAATGTTTTCATAATGTGTATTCACCTCATAGAATTTAATCTCTTTGTTGATTGAGCAGTTCGTTGCTACTGTTTTTGTGTTATCTGAGAGGAGATATTTAGGAACACATTGAAGTCTATGGTCATAAAGGAAATATCATCAGATTTGAACTAGAAATGAAGCTTTCTGAGAAACTGCTTTGTGATGGATCAACTCATCTCAGAGAGTTCCACCTTTCGTTTCATGTAGCAGTTTGTTAGCACTGCTTTTGTGGAATCTGCAGAAGGATATTTGGGAGCACATAGAGGCCTAAGGTGAAGAAAGAAAATTCTTCAAGTAAAAACTGGAGAGAAGTTTTCTTGAGAAACTCTTTGTGATGTGTGCATTCATCTCACAGAGCTAAATTTTTCTATTGAGGGAGCACTTCGGTATCACTGTGTTTGTGGTGTTTGAGAAGGGATATTTGGAAGCACATTGAAGTCTATGGTGGAAAAGGAAATATCCTGAGATAAAAACTAGAAAGAAGGTTCCTGAGAAACTGCTTTGTGAGGAGTCAATTTTTCTAACAGAGTTACATCATTCCTTTCATGGAGCAGTTTGTTAGCACTGTTTTTGTGGAATCTGCAGAGGAATAATTGGGAGTGCATAGAGGCCTAAGGTGAAAAAAGAAATTTCTTCAGGTAGCAACAGGAGAGAAACTTTCAGAGAAACTCCTTTGTGATGTGAGCATTCATCTCATGGAGCTAAACGTTTCTGTTGAGGGAGCACTTGGCATCACCGTTTTTATGGTGTCTGAGAAGGGATATTTGGGAGCACATTGAAGCCTATGTTGGAAAAGGAAATATCCTCAAATAAAAACCAGAAAGAACATTTCTTCAAAAGTGCTTTGTGATGTGTTAATTCATGTCACAGAGTTACACGATTATTTTCATGGATAAGTTTTGTAGCACTGTTTATGGGGAATCTAAGGAGAGATATTTTGGATCACATTGAAGCCTATGGTGACAAAACAATATCCTCATATAAAAACTAGAAATACGCTTTCTGAGAAAGTTCTTTGTGATGTGTGAATTCATCTCACAGTGTTACACCTTTCTCTTCATGGCAGAGTTTTCTAACACTGTTTTTGTGGAATCTGCAAAGAGATATATGGAGCTCATTGACATCTATGGTGAAAAGAGAAATATTCTCAGATGAAAGCTAGAAAGAAGCTTTCTGAGAAACTGCAATTGTGATGTGAGAATGCATCTCACAGAGATACATTGTTCTTTTAACTGACCAGTTTGTTAACTTGTTTTCTTGGAATCTGTAATGGGATATTTCTTAGCACAATGAGACTTATGGTGACAAATGAAATATGCTGAGATAAAAAATAGAAAGAAGCTTTCTGAGAAACTGCTTTGTGATGGGTTAATTCATCTCACAGAGTTACACTGTTATTTTCATTGAGCAGTCTGCTAACACTGTTTTCGTGGAATCTGTATTAGGATATTTGGGAACGCATTGAAGCCTATGGTGACAAAGGAAATATCCTTAGATAAAAACCAAAAAGAAGCTTTCTGAGAAACTGCTTTGGATGTGTGAATTTATCTCCCAGAGTTACAGATTCTTTTCGTGGATCACTTTCTTAGCACTGTTTTTGAGTGATCTGAGAAGGGATATTTTGGATCACATTGAAGCCTATGGTAACAAGGAAATATCCTCAGATAAAAACTGGAAAGAAGCTTTCTGAGAAATTTCTTTGTGACATGTGTATACATCTCATAGAGTTACTGCTTTCTCTATGAAGCAGTTTGCTAACACTGTTTTCATGGAATCTGCAAAGTGATATTTGGGAGTGCTTTGAGGCCTATGGTGACAAAGGAAACATCCTCAGATAAAAACCAAAAAGAAGCCTTCTGAGAAACTGCATTGTGGTGTGTGAATGCATCTCACAGAGTTACAATGTACTTTTCATTGAGCAATTTGCTAAAACTGTTTTCTATGAAACTGCAATGGGATATTTCTTAGTGCAATGAAGCTTATGGTGACAAAGGAAATATTCTCAGATAAAAACACTGTTTTGTGGAATCTTTTTTATGATATTTGGGAGCACATTGAAGCCTACGGGGACAAAGGAAATATTCTCAGATGAAAACAAAAAGAAACCTTCTGAGAAACTGCTTTGTGATGTGTGAATACATCTCACAGAGATATAGTGTTCTTTTAATTGAACAGTCTGCTAACACTCTTTTCTTGGAATTCTCAAAGCGGTAATTCAGAGGGCATTGAAACTTATGGTGACAAAGGAAGTATCCTCAGGGACAAACTGGAAAGAAGGTTTCTGAGAAACTGCTTTCTGATGTGTGAATTCGTCTCACAGAGTTAAATGATTCTTTTCATTGATCATTTTGCTAGCCCTGTTTTTGGGGAATCTGAGAAGGGATATTTTGGATCGCATTGAAGCCTATGGTTACAGAGGAAATATCCTCAGGTAA
>NW_012123965.1:36924-37331 GCF_000951035.1 Colobus angolensis palliatus
GCCCTGTTTTTGGGGAATCTGAGAAGGGATATTTTGGATCGCATTGAAGCCTATGGTTACAGAGGAAATATCCTCAGGTAAATAGCAAAAAGAAGCTTTCTGTGAAACTGCTTTGGATGTGTGAATTCATCTCACATAGTTACATTATTCTTTTCATGGATCACTTTGCACTGTTTTTGGGGAATCTGAGAAGGGATATTGTGGATCGCTTTGAAGCCTGTGGTGACAAGGAAATATACTAAGATAGAAACTGGAAAGAAACTTTCTGAGAAAGTTCTTTGTGATGTGTGAATTCATCTCACAGAGCTCCACCTTTCTTTTCATGGAGCAGTTTGCTAATAGTGTTTTCATGGAATCTGCCAAAGGATATGTGGCAGCACTTTGAGGCTGATAGTGTAAAAGGAAAT
>NW_012123965.1:37961-40531 GCF_000951035.1 Colobus angolensis palliatus
AAATATACTAAGATAGAAACTGGAAAGAAACTTTCTGAGAAAGTTCTTTGTGATGTGTGAATTCATCTCACAGAGCTCCACCTTTCTTTTCATGGAGCAGTTTGCTAATAGTGTTTTCATGGAATCTGCCAAAGGATATGTGGCAGCACTTTGAGGCTGATAGTGTAAAAGGAAATATCCTCCGATTAAAAAATAGAAAGAAGCTTTATGAGAATCTTCCTTGTGATGTGTAAGTTCATGTCACAGAGTTACACTGTTCTTTTCATACAGCAGTCTGCTAAAACTGTGTTTGTGGAAACTGCAATAGAATGTTTGGGAGCTCATGGGAAGCCTATGGTGACAAAGGAAACACCCTCAGATAAAAACCAAAAAGAAGCCTTCTGAGAAACTGCTTTGTGATGTGTGAATACATCATACAGAGTTACAGTGTTCTTTTCATTGAGCAGTCTGCTAACACTGTTTTCTTGGAATCCGCAAAGGGATATTTTGGAACACATTGAAGCCCATGACGACAAGAAAATATACTTCGATAAAAACTGAAAAAAAGCTTTCTGAGAAACTTATTTGTGATGTGTGAGTTCATATCACAGCATTTCACCTTTCTCTTCATTAAGAAGTTTGTTAACATTGTTTTCATCGAATCTGCCAAGGGATGCTTGGGAGCGCATTGAGGTCTAAGGTGAAAAAAAGAAATATCCTGAGAAAAAAACAGAAAGATGCTTTCTGAAAAACTGAATTGTGATGTGTGAATGCATCTCACAGAGTTACACTGTTCTTTTCATTGATCAGTTTGCTAACACTGTTTTCCTGGAATCTGCAATGGGATATTTTTTAGTGCAATGAAGCTTATGGTGACAAAGGAAATATCCTCAGATAAAAACTAGAAAGAAGCTTTCTGAGAAACTTCTTTGTGATGTGTGAATTCACCTCACAGAGTTACACCTTTCTCTTGATGAAGCCGTTTGCTAACACTGTATCCGTGCTATCTGCAAAGGGACATTTTTTAGTGCATTGAGGTCTATGGTGAAAAAGAAAATATCTTCAGTTAAAAACTAGACAGAAGCTTTCTGAGAAACTGCATAGTGATGTCTGAATGTGTCACACAGAGTTACACTGTTCTTTCCATTGATCACTTTGCTAAAACTGTTTTCTTGTAATCTGCAATGGGATATTTCTTAGCACAATGATATTTATGGTGTCAAAGTAAATATCCTGAGATACAAACTAGAAAGAAGCTTTCTGAGAAACTGTTGTGTGACGTGTTAATTCATCTCATAGAGTTACAATGTTCTTTTTATTGATCCGTCTGCTAACAATGTTTCATGGAATCAGTTTTTGGATATTTGGGAGCGCATTGAATCCTATGGGGACAAAGGAAATATCTTCAGATAAAAACCAAAAGGAAACCTTATGAGAAACTGCTTTCTGATGTGTGAATACATCTCGCAGAGTCACAGCATTCTTTTTATTGAGCAATCTGCTAACACTGTTTTCTTGGAATCCGCAAAGGGATAATTCATAGGGCATTGAAGCTTATGGTGACAAAGGAAATATCCTCAGAGACAAACTGGAAAGAAGATTTCTAAGAAACTGCTATCTGATGTGCGAATTCATCTCACAGAGTTACACTTTCCTTTCATGGAACAATTTGTTACCTACGTTTTTGAGTAATCTGTGAAGGGATATTTTGGGTTACATTGAAGCCTACACTGACAAAGGAAATATAATCAAAAGAAAACTAGAAAGGAACTTTCTGAGAAACGTCTTTGTGAGGTGTGAATTCACCCCACAGAGTTACACTTTTCTCTTCATGAAGCAGTTTACTAACACTGTTTTCGTGGAATCTGCAAAGTGATATTTGGGAACGCATTGAAGCCTATGGTGAAAAAGAAAATATCCTTAGAGAAAAACTAGAAAGAAGCTTTCTGAGAAACTGAATTGTGATGTGTGAATGCATCTCACAGAGTTACACTATTGCTTTCATTGGTCAGGTTGCTCACACTGTTTTTTTGGAATCTGCAATGGGATATTTCTTAGTGCAATGAAGCTTATTTTGACAAAGGAAACATCCTGAGATACAAACTAGACAGAAGCTTTCTGAGAAACTTTTTTGTGATGGGCTAATTCATCCCACAGAGTTACACCCTTCTTTTCATTGAGCAGTCTGCTAACACTGTTTCGTGGAATCTGTTTTAGTATATTTTTGAGTGCATTGAAACTTAATGGGACAAAGGAAAGGTCCTCAATAAAAACCTAAAAGAAGCTTTCGGAGGGGGCGGAGCAAGATGGCCGAATAGGAACAGCTGCAGTCTCCAACTCCCAGCACGAAGGACACAGAAGACCGGTGATTTCTGCATTTTCAACTGAGGTACTGGGGTCATCTCACTAGTGAGTGCCGGACAATCAGTGCTGGTCAGCAGTTGCGGACCGACCAGCGAGAGCTGAACCAGGGCGAGGCATCGCCTCACCTGGGAAGTGCAAGGGGGAAGGGAACCCCTTTTCCTAACCAGGGGAACTGAGACACACAACACCTGGAAAATCGGGTAACTCACACCCCAATACTGCGCTAT
>NW_012123966.1:0-1298 GCF_000951035.1 Colobus angolensis palliatus
AAGGTGAAAAGGGATGGGAGTGGGGGCAAGACTGCATGCCCGGGGCACCCCAGGTTCTGGGGTGAGGGTAGTGATTGATGAGGGGCTAAGTTCTATTCCCTTCTAGTTTTCTGTATGACCTTGAGCACGTTTCTTAGTTTCTCTGAGCCTTTCACTCTCAAATGACTGGAGGTGGGAGGAGCAGAGGGGAAGCCACAGACACCAAGAAAACTAGCCCTGCCTACCCCACAGGACAGTGGGAGGCCCCCAAGAGACAGTGGGGAACGCTTGGCATTGTCTGCCCTCTTCCCCACTAATCGCCTTCCTGGGTTGAATTGCACAAAACGTGGGAGGCGCATTCCAATTGGCCTAAGGTGATCACGGCAGCTTCTAGCCCTTTTCACTCATTGGTCTTGAGTGGGCCAGTTCAGAGTGATAATAACATAAAGAAGAATCTCTGGAGGCTATGAGGAGTGGCAGCGTGTTTCCAGGTAAAGATTTTCACCTCTGATGAAAGAGAAAATTACATGAAGAGAAGGCTCCTTTGCTTCCTTTCCTCTCATCCTATTTTGTTTTTCTGTGTTTTTGTTTGTTTGTTTTGTTTTTTGTGTTTTTTTTTTTGTCACGCAGTGGCATGATCTCGGCTCACTACAACCCTCACTCCCAGGGTTCAAGTGATTCTCCAGCCTCAGTCTCCCAAGTAGCTGGAACTACAGGCATCAGCCACCAACACCTGGCTAAGTTTTGTATTGTTATAGAGACAGTTTCACCATGTTTCCCAAGCTGGTCTTGAACTCCTGAGCTCAAAGCTATCTGCCCACCTTGGCCTCCCAAAGTGCTGGGATTACAGGCATGAGCCACCATGCTTGGCCACTCTCTTCCTATTTTGGACACAGTTGTGTGAGGACGTGATGCCTGGAGCTATGGCAGCCATCTTGTGACCATGAGGTGGGAAGCGTGAGGATAAATGCCAACATGCTGAGGGTGCCAGTGTGCAAAGATTGAAAGCAGCAGGGAGGCCAACAACATTGTTAAGCTGCAGAATCAACATGAGGACAACTTAGATCCGGACATTTTCCTGAGTCAACAATAGATATCCTTAGAAGTTAAGCTACTGATAGTTGAGTTTTTGGATATTACAGCTAAGCACATCCTTCTTTGCTTCCCCTGTTTCTACTCAAAATTCCAAAGCCAGGTAAGTCATTATCTCCTTCATACAGTCATTCAATAAATGTTTGCTGACTAAAAACAAATATTTATAGAGCACCCATATGGCCTCTGCTCAGTTTTAGGTGACAATCTAGTGTGAGAGAGACAAA
>NW_012123967.1:0-1252 GCF_000951035.1 Colobus angolensis palliatus
CAAATTATCTTGTTTGCAGATGACATGATCCTATGTCTTGAAAACCCCATCATCTCAGCCCAAACGCTCCTTAAGCTGATAAGCAACTTCGGCAAAGTCTCAGGATACAAAATCAATGCGCAAAAATCACAAGCATTCCTGTACACCAGCAGTAGACGAGCAGAGCCAAATATGCATGAACTACCATTCACAATTGCTACAAAGAGAATAAAATACCTAGGAATATAGCTAGCAAGGGAAGTGAAGGACCTCTTCAAGGAGAACTACAAATCACTCTTCAAGGAAATCAGAGAGGACACAAACAAATGGAAAAACATTCCATGCTCATAGATAGGAAGAATCAATATTGTAAAAATGGCCATACCACCCATAATAATTTATACATTCAATGTTATTCCCATTAAACTACCATTGATATTCTTCACAGAATTAGAAAAAAATACTGTAAAATTCATATGGAATCAGAAAACAGCCCCATAGCCAAGGCAATCCTAAGCAAAAAGAATAAAACTGGACACATCATACTACCTGACTCCAAACGATACTAGAAGGCTGCAGTAACCAAAACAGCATGGTACTGGTACAAAAACAGACACATAGGCCAATGGAACAGAATAGAGAACTCAGAAATAAGACCACACATATGCAACCGTCTGATCTTCGACAGACCTGACAAAAACAAGCAATGGGGAAAGGATTCTGTATTCAATAAATGGTGCTGGGAGAACTGGCTAGCCATATGTGTGGAAAATTACCTAGGTTGGTAGGTGCAGCAAACCACCATAGCACACGTTTACCTGTGTAACAAACCTGCACATCCTGCTCATGTATCCCAGAATGTAAAATAAATTTAAGTTAAATTTTAAAAATGTATATAACTTTTTTTACATGAGTTCTCCACATTTTAAAAGGTTATTATTATATTGTATGATTTTTGATCTTGTGACTGAAGTGATGTTTTAATTATTTACAGTTGGCTGATAGTGTTAAAGTTACTTAATTTGGTATATTTATTTTTGTATTAAGTTACTGTGAAATTCTATTTATTCAGTTTTCCTCTTAATTAGCTTGGAATTTCTATGTAGAAAATCACATTTTTGCAAATAGTGTTTTTACCTGCAAGGTGTTAAATGTTCTTGTATAATTTCCTGCTATATTATATTATCGTGAGCATACAGAGAACTGTTGATAGTATTTATATCCTTAATTTTTAACAACTAGAGAAACCATGGCTTAGAGGGAACGAAAACCC
>NW_012123968.1:0-1095 GCF_000951035.1 Colobus angolensis palliatus
AACCCAGGAGGTGGAGGTTGCAGTGAGCCAAGATGGCGCCACTGCACTCCAGCCTGGGCGACAGAGAAAGACTCCCTCTCAAAAACAAACAAAAAAAAAAAAGAAAGAAAGAAAGAAAAAGAAAAAGAAACAACCAGAAAAAAGGAAGGAAGACCGGCCATCACAGTCAACAGCACGTGTGAACATACCCCAACCTGTCCCACTATCCTTAGGGAGGCAAGAACCAGCACTCTGCAAGCAGCTTCCACCCCAGAACACAGGGCCCTTCACAGAGCACCCTGCCAATCCCTCCACGCCAAGACTCACTTCTACCACTTCAGCGCTGTCCAGACAGTCGCCCTCCCATCCTCTTATCACAGATAAGGAAGTGAAGGCAAGGGACCGGCCCAGTGAGACTGTGAATACATTTTGTCCCGTTTCCTGGCCCATGACTCCCTCAGATCCTCAGAATCCTCCGGTGTGCTAATGAGGTGACTGAGGGCTGGCAGCCCCCGGGGAGCTGCAGGAAGCGAGCTGCTCACTGAAAACACTGAAAAGACCCAGGTGGGACAGGAGGGGAGGGGTAAGGGGCTGAAGGCTGACTTGATCACCCAGGCCAATGCAATGATGTCATCCAAGCCTCCGTGAGGAAGCTGAGGTAAAACCTGGAGGACTGGGTTGGGAGCTTCCCCACAGCTGAATGCGTGGAGGTTCCTGGAGGCGGCACGGCCTGGGAAGAACATGGAAGCTCTGTGCCCCTTCCCACATCCCTCACCCTACACACCTCTTCATCATCAGCCTCCTTTGTAAAATCCATTCTTTTCTTTTGTTTTTTTGTTTTTTTTTTGAGACAGAGTCTCACTCTGTCGCCCAGGCTGGAGTGCAGTGGCCGGATCTCAGTTCACTGCAACCTCCGCCCACGGGTTCACGCCATTCTCCTGCCTCAGCCTCCCAAGTAGCTGGGACTACAGGCGCCTGCCACCTCGCCCGGCTAGATTTTTGTATTTTTTTGTTAGTAGAGACGGGGTTTCACCATATTAGCCAGGATGGCCTCGATCTGACCTCGTGATTCACCTGTCTCGGCCTCCCAAAGTGCTGGGATTACAGGCTTGAGCC
>NW_012123969.1:0-1186 GCF_000951035.1 Colobus angolensis palliatus
TTCAAGGCTTAAGTGCTATATAAATAAAATAAATTTTCAAAGACTGAGTGGTTGCCTGCATTTCACAGAAAAATCAGCTAAGTTTTTCTGAGCACTCAATTCTTAGGCTATTGCCTATACGTTTTGAGAGATAAATACTGACACACATTTAAACAATTTAGAAGAGCAATTAGGAGGACAAATTGGTAAGCAGTTAAGAAAGTCCTCATAAGTGTATTTTTCATGGTTTAAACTACTTAAAGTGAGGGAGAAAAGATAATCGAGGTGGTCAATTCTCAGGCTATTTTTTTTTTTTTTTTGAGATGGAGTCTTGCTCTGTCTCCCAGGCTGGTGTGCAGTGGTACAATCTCGGCTCACTGCAACCTCCACCTCCCAGTTCAAGCAATTCTCCTGCCTCAGCCTCCCTAGTAACTGGGACTACAGGCGTGTGCCACCACACCTGGATAATTTTTGTATTTTTATTAGAGATGGGGTTTCACCACGTTGGCCAGACTGGTCTCGTACTCCTGACTTTGTGATCCGCCTGCCTCAGCCTCTTAAAGTGCTGGGATTACAAGCATGAGCCACTGTGCCCGGCCTGACTGTTCTTGAAAGTCACTCAGTACTATCCCCATCTATTAACTATCTCTTCTGTAACAAAATAAACATCAGATTTCCTAAGACTTCTGTATTATTTTCCTAAGGATACAAACTTGGATAGTTTAAAACAATTTATTCTCTAATAGTTTTCTGGAGGATAGAAGTCTGAAATGAAGATGTTGGCAGGGCCATTCCCTCTCTGAAACCTATAGGGGATGTAAATTAAAATTAAATCCTGAGCTCCCTGACAACTAAATAGACCTCCTCTTGGCCAAGGGGACCCCAGAAAAATCTTAAAAACCGAGTTCCTGGCCCTGAGGGTATGGGAGGTCAGACAACTCTTGTTATACCCGCTCCCTTTTGCACTTCAGATACAATAACTGGCCAGCGTAAATGTTAAAATAGAGATCCTAAAACTGATGAAATACACTTTGTGGCAATAAGATACCAAATTATAAATGGGAGTTAAGGCCATGCTAGGCAAGGGTTAAGTCACTCACTCCTACACTTAAAGAATAAACAATTTCTGGCCGGGCGCGGTGGCTCAAGCCTGTAATCCCAGCACTTTGGGAGGCCGAGACGGGCGGATCACGAGGTCAGGAGATTG
>NW_012123970.1:0-1768 GCF_000951035.1 Colobus angolensis palliatus
TGCTGGAATTACAGGCATGAGTCACTGCGTCCGGCTTCTTTTCCATTTTACATCACAGCTGTAAGTAATATAGGTAAATTTTAGTGTTATGCGCGTTGCAGTGAGCCAATATCGTGCCATTGCACTCTAGCCTGGGCGACTGGGCCAGACTCCGTCTCAAAAAAAAAAAAAAGTTACTTGGGAGTGGTGCTGGGCGCCTGTAATCCCAGTGACTCAGGAGGCTGAGACTGGAGAATCGCTTGAACCTGGGGGGCAGAGTTTGCAGTGAGCTGAGATTGCGCCGCTGCACTCCAGCCTGGGCAACAGAGCGAGACTCTGTCTAAAAAAAAAAAAAAAAGGTTTTTGCCAGGCCGGGGGCGGTGACTCACGCCTGTAATCCCAGCACTTTGGGAGGCTGAGGCGGTCGATCACCTGAGGTGAGGAGTTCGAGACCAGCCTGACCAACATGGTGAAACCCCGTTTCTACTAAAAATATAAAAATTAGCCGGGTGTGGTGGCTCATGCCTGTAATCCTACCTACTCAGGAGGCTGAGGCACGAGAATTGCTTGAAACCGGGAGGCGGAGGTAGCAGTGAGCTGAGATCACACCACTGCAGTCCTCCCTGGGAGACAGTGAGACTCTGTCAAAAAAACCCCATAAAAGCATATTAATTTTTAAATAAAAATGGGGAAAAACAGGAAACACACACACAATTGGCAATTTAAAAAATTGGAATGGCCATAAAGACCAAATTAAAGTATTTGTGAAATAATATTTAGCTCAATTCTATATTAGTAAATTTGGAGCCTGTGAGGGATGGGGTTTTGCTCTTGTTGCCCAGGCTGGAGTGCAGCGGCGCAATCTCAGCTCACTGCAACCTCGGCCTCCCGGGTTCAAGCGATTCTCCTGTCTCAGCCTCCTGAGTCACTGGGATTACAGGCGCCCAGCACCACTCCCAGCTATTTTTTTTTTTTTTTTTTTTGAGACGGGTCTCGCCCAGTCACCCAGGCTAGAGTGCAATGGCACGATATTGGCTCACTGCAACCTCTGCCTCCTGGGTTCAAGCGATTCTCCTGCCTCAGCCTCCCGAGTAGCTGGGATTACAGGTGCATGCCACCGTGCCCGGCTAATTTTTGTATTTTTAGTAGAGATGGGGTTGTACCATGTTGGCCAGGCTGGTCTCAAACTCCTGACCTCAAGTGATCCACCCGCCTCAGCCTCCCAAAGTGCTGGGATTACAGGCATGAGTCACTGCGTCCGGCCTATTGTTTTATTATTTTTATTATTATTTGAGATGGAGTCTTGTTCTGTAGCCCAGGCTGGAGTGCAGTGGTGTGATCCCAGCTCACTGCAGCCTCTAACCCCCGGGCTCAAGTGATCCTCTCATCTCAGTCTCCTGAGAAGCTGGGATTACAGGCGTGCACCACCACACCCAGCTAATTTTTTGTATTTTTAGTAGAGATGGGGTTGTACCTTGTTAGCCAGGATGGTCTCGATCTGCTGACCTTGTAGTCCACCCGCCTCGGCCTCCCAAACTGCTGGGATTACAGGCGTGAGCCACCCCACCCGGCCTGTTTTATTTTTTTATTATGTTTATTATTATTATTATTATTTGAGACAGAGCCTCATTCTGTTGCCCAGTATGGGGTGCAGTGGCGCGATCTTCGCTCACTGCAACCTCCGCCTCCTGGGTTCAAGTGATTCTCCTGCCTCAGCCTCCCGAGTAGCTGGGACTACAGGTGAGTGGCACTACACCCAGTAACTTTTTATATTTTTAGTTGAGAGGGG
>NW_012123971.1:0-1018 GCF_000951035.1 Colobus angolensis palliatus
CCATCCTTCTGCCTCAGCCTCCTGAGTAGCTGGGACTACAGGCGCCCGCCACCACGCCCAGCTTTTTTTGTATTTTTAGTAGAGATGGGGTTTCACCTGGTGTTAGCCAGGATGGTCTCCATCTCCTGACCTTGTGATATGCCCACGTCGGCCTACCAAAGTGCTGGGATTGCAGGCATTAGCCACCGCGCCCGGCAGAATTTCTGTTCTTTAGAAGACACTCGTGGGAATGAAAAGACAAGGCATACACTGGGAGAAAATATTTCCAAATTACTTATCTGGCAAAGAAACTTGCATTTGGAATATGTATTTAAAGAACTCTCAAAACTCAATAAAAAGAAAATAATCCAATTTTTTAAATGAGCAAAAAATACTTCACCAAAGAAGATATACAGATGGCAAATAAGCACAACATTATTACTCATTAGGAAAATGCAAACGAAAACTACAATGAGATATCACTACACATACATTAGAATGTCTAAAATTATAAAAACTGACCACTTCACAGCCATTAGGATGACTCTCATTAAAAAACAGAAAATAGGCTGGGCGTGGTGGCTCACATCTGTAATCCAACACTTTGGGAAGCCAAGGAAGACGGATCACCTGAGGTCAGGAGTTAGCAGCCTGGCCAACATGGCAAAACCCCGCCTCTACTAAAAATACAAAAATTAGCCAGGCGTGGTGGTGGGTGAATCCCAGCTACTTGGGAGGCTGAGGCAGGGAGAATTGCTTGAATCCAGGAGGCGGAGTTTATAGCGGGCCAAGATCACACCACTGCATTCCAGCCTGGGCAACAGAGCAAGACTCTGTCTCAAAATAAAATAAAAAAACATAAACAAACAAACAGAAAATAGGTGGCCAGGTGCGGTGGCATGGTAAAACATGGTCTCTACCAAAAATACAAAAAATTAGGCCGAGTGCGGTGGCTCAAGCCTATAATCCCAGTGCTTTGGGAGGTCAAAGTGGGCAGATCACTTGAGGTCAGAAGTTCAAGACCAGCCTGGCCAACATG
>NW_012123972.1:0-1272 GCF_000951035.1 Colobus angolensis palliatus
TAGGGAATCTGAAAGCTATTCGCAAAGCTGCAAAGAGCTTTACAACCATAATAATTACCTTTTTCTTGTTTCCAGAGAGTCAGATTTATAACTTCCGGGGGGTAGAAATCAAATATGTTTGTGGTCACCTCACCCTGAAAATAAAATAACTTTCTGAGCACTTGCCTGCTTGGGGGATCTGGGTCACTCTTTTGTTACTGGCATCACTGCATAGCTAACTAATCCCAATGTAACCAAATTGGGCTGGGAGTTTTTGTATTGCTTCCCTGCCTTCCCCCAAGTGTTTCTTTCTAGCATAAAGGGAAATAATGTGATCATAAGGATATTACACATCAAAAAATATACTTAATGGCAAGACATTCAATATGCCTGTGCCTAAATCAGATGAATTCAGAGCATGTCATTTCTTTTCATTATAGCTCATGAAGCATGAAGAGTATTTAGGGAGAAAAAAACTCATTCATCAGCCTCAGAGATGCCAAGAAAGGAAATGCCTTATGTATGAATGATAAAAAGCATGTATTTTTCTTGTTCTGAGTTTACATATCTCATATGGGATGAAAGGAAATCCAAGTGTCACCACCATACCAAGTGCCTCGGATGAGAAGAGTTTCTCAGTCTTCAAGGATTAAATAACCGTGTGGACACCAAAAGGCCAAAGGTGAGATTTACCAAACTGGTGGGACCTTGAGACTCAGTAGATTCTTAAGGCATTCCATATGTTCTGCTTTGGATGATGGCAGTGTGACATGGTTAACAATTGCTACTGAGGTACATCTGGCTAAATCTCCAAGAAAAATCTGTGCTCTTTCTTCCATTGTATAGAGTTGTGGTTTCTCAGGCAAGGGCTATGTGTCCTAGGCCTCTAGCATTAGGTGTGGTTGTACAGGTAAGTTCTCACAATGGAATGTGAGTGGAAATGATATGTGTATATCTTTGAAGAAATGTCAATACAAATGTTTTGCCCATTTTTATTTGGGTTACTTGTCTTTTTATTGTTGAATTGTAATAGTTCTTTATTGGTCCCTTATCAGATATATGATTTGTAATTTTTTTTCCCCAGTTTGAAAGTTACTTCTTGCTTTCTTGATAGCATTCTATGAAACACAGTTTTAAACTGTGAAAATCCAACTTATCTTTTTGTTGTTGTTGCTTGTGCTTTTGGTGTTACATTTAAGAAATCGTTGCCTAGCGGTGGCTCAAGCCTGTAATCCCAGCACTTTGGGAGGCCGAGACGGGCGGATCACAAGGTCAGGAGATCGAGACCATCCT
>NW_012123973.1:0-1171 GCF_000951035.1 Colobus angolensis palliatus
CACATCACTGGGATTATAGGAGCGCACCACCATGTCCAGCTAATTTTTGTATTTTTAGTAGAGACGGGGTTTCACCATGTTGGTCAGGCTGGTCTGGAACTCCTGACCTCGTGATCCGCCCGTCTCGGCCTCCCAAAGTGCTGGGATTACAGGCTTGAGCCACCGCACCCGGCCCAGCCTCTAATTTTAAAGATGAGAAAATGTGGCTTTGAAAAAAGGCAAGATCTGAAATCTTGGCTTCAGGCCAAGATGATACAGTACATTCACCCAAATAACTATATATATAAATGTATCAAATATATAAACAAAGAATGCATAGCTGGCTCAAAAAATAATGTAAATACCTTCCAGGCATTGATAAGTAATACAAATGCAAAGTGGTAAGGCCTCTGAAGCCAGAGGCCTACTGGGCTCCTGGTTCAGAAGCAGGCAGTGGCAGCTGGGAGTTTGGCTTCCTTGGGGAACAGGCAATAAAAATGTTCCATATAAGACAGAACCTGGCCTGGCACAGGTGCTCACACTTGTAATCTCAGCTATTTGGGAGGCCAAGGCAGGAGGATCACTTGAGCCCAGGAGTTTGAGACCAGCTTGGGCAACACATAGAGGATCCATCTCTACAAAAAATTTAAAAATTAGCCAGGGCCAGGCACAGTGGCTCAGGCTGTAAACTCAGCACTTTGGGAGGCTGCAATGGGCAGATAACCCGAAGTCAGAAGTTTGAGACCTGCCTGACCAATATGGTGAAACCTTGTCTCTACTAAAAATACAAAAACTAGCCGGGAGTGGTGGCAGGCAGCTGTAGTCCCAGCCACTCAGGAGGCTGAGACAGGAGAATTGCTTGAACCTGGGAGGCAGAGGTTGCAGTGAGCCAAGATCATGCCACTGCACTCCAGTCTGGGGGACAGGGCGAGACTCCATCTCAAAACACAACAAAAAAATTAGCCAGGCATGGTGGCACATGCCTATAAGTCCCAGCTACTTAGGAGGCTGAGGTGGAGGATCACTGGAGTCTGAGAGGTCCGAGCTGCAGTGAGCCATGACTGTACCACTGTACCGCAGTCCAGTCTGGGCAACAGAATGAGACTCTTACATTAAAAAAAAGAAAGAGGCCGGGCGCGGTGGCTCAAGCCTGTAATCCCAGCACTTTGGGAGGCCGAGACGGGCGGATCAC
>NW_012123974.1:0-1851 GCF_000951035.1 Colobus angolensis palliatus
ATCCCAGCACTTTGGGAGGCTGAGGTGGGTGTATCACCTGAGGTTGGGAGATCAAGACCAGCCTGACCAACATGGAGAAACCCCATCTCTACTAAAAATATGAAATTAGCCAGGCATAGTGGCTCACGCCTGTAATCCCAGCTACTTAGGAGGCTGAGGCAGGAGAATCGCTTGAACCCAGGAGGTGGAAGTTGCAGTGAGCTGAGACTGTGCCATTGCACTGCAGCCTGGGCAACAAGGGTGAACTCTGTCACAAAAAAAAAAGTGGAGCATTTAGGCCATTTCCATCCAGCATTAGTCTTGAGATGTGAGGTACTATTCTATTCACTATGCTAGCTATTGCCTGAATATCTTTTTTTTTTAATTATTATTGTTTTATAGCTCATGTGAGAATTATCCTCTCAGAATGTTCTATTTTGGTGTATTTTGAGGATTTGTTTCAAGATGTAGAGATTTAGAGCTCCTTTTAGCAGTTCTTGTAGTGCTGGCTTGGTAGTGGCAAATTCTCTCAGCATTTGTTTGCCTGAAAAGGACTGTATCTTTCTTTCATTTATGAGGCTTAGTTTTGCTGGATATAAAATTTTGGCTGATAATTGTTTTGTTTAAGGAGGCTAAAGATAGGAAAACAATCCCTTCTAGCTTGGAGGGGGAGGGTTCCTGCTGAGAAATCTGCTGTTAATCTGATAGGTTTTCCTTTATAGGTTACCCAATGCTTTTGCCTGACAGCTCTTATGACTCTTTCCTTCATTTTGACTTTAGATAATCTGATCACTATGTGCCTATGTGATGATCTTTTTGTGATGAACTTCCCAGGTGTTCTTTGGGGTTCTTGTATTTGGATGTCCAGATCTCTGCCAGGGTCCATCCCACACATCCCAGCTGCACAACAGATGAATAACGTACTCAGACACTGATATTCAGTGAAAGAGTAGGCTTAGGGGCTGAAGCCACTGACCAAAAGAGTTGTAGCAGCTGAGGCCCTGACTAACTGGCCCTGCGGGAATTTATTCAGCATGCATTAAATGACAAAGGCTTTGAGTCAACACCACTAGAGGGTAACTAACCTGGTCGCCCTCCCCCGGAGAGAGCCTCCTGCCAGCGAATGATCAAAAGTTAGTTTTAGGACCATATGAGTAAACAAGTTATTTAGGTAAACTCTCTTACATTCCTTTGTACCTACTTTAAGCTATTTACTTAAGATAAGAGGATTAGGCTGCCTTCAGCCAGATCTATTACTGAAGTTATGCAAATCCCCCAGCCTTCCAAGAAGGTTTGTGTCTATTTCTTATAACTATCCTTAAATTTTTTCCCACCAGCCTGCCTTAACTCCCACAGATCTCTAGCAAGGTCAGGGAAATTCTCCTCAATTATTCCCTCAAATATGTTTTCCAAACTTTTAGATTGCTCTTCTTCCTCAGGAACACCAATTATTCTTAGGTTTGATCATTTAACAGAATCCCAAACTTCTTGGAGGCTTTGTTCACTTTTTTAAATTCTTTTTTCTTTGTCTTTGTCAGATTGGGTTAATTCAAAATCCTTGTGTCAAGCTCTGAAGTTCTTTCTTTAACTTGATCTATGCTATTGTTGGACTTTCCAGTGTATTTTGCATTTCTCTATGTGTGTCTTTCATTTCCAGAAGTTGTGATTGTTTTTGATTTGTGGTATCTATTTCTCTGGAGTTTTCCCCATCCATATCCTGTAAAATTTTTAAAATTTCCTTAAATTCATATTCACCTTTCTCTGGTACCTCCTTGAGTAGCTTACTAATTGACTTTCTGAATTCTTTTTCTGGCAATTGAAAGATTTCTTCTTGGTTTGGATCCATTGTTGGTGAGCTAGTGTGATTTTTGG
>NW_012123975.1:0-1267 GCF_000951035.1 Colobus angolensis palliatus
AGAGGAAGACTGTCTCAAAAAAAAAAAAAAAAAAAAAAACACACACAACAACAACAACAACAAAAAGAATTTTACAGTGTTCCTTCATTGAATTCATACAACCATGGAAAATGAGTGTTGGAGGAAATTGAGGCTGAAAGATTAAGTGGACAGTTCACCATCTTATTGCTAATGAGTTGGAGACTTAAGACTTGAACGTGTCCTTGTCTGACCCCAAAGTCCCACCCCTGACCATCCCAGGTCCTCTATGGGAAGGCCTGGAATGAAGCACACAGTGACTTTGATTGCATCCAGACTAGAGGGAGCCATGGCAGGAGTGACAGGAAGGGCAGCTCGCCCCGTGAGCAGAACAGAGCCTAAGGGGCCTGGAAGGCCATGGTCCACTGTATGGAGAGGAAGGGGCTGGATCCAGGAGGGCTCCTGGCCCCTGGAGGGCTGGGGGAGACATTTCCTGACATTGAGAGGTGAGGGCAGCTTCTTATTTGACAATCCGCCTGCTAAAGAATCTCATCTAATGTAGAAGTTCTTAAACTGGGGGTCCACGGACTACTTTGGGGGCAGAGAGAGAGAATATCTGTGAGGTTCCACGGGAAAACATAACATCTTTATTTTTGTTATCCCCCAACTAAAATGTTTAATTTCCTTTCATTATGAATGTTGCTGGCAGCATTCATACTGGTCAGTAGCCATGACCAGTAACTGCAATTTTACCCCCAGTAGACACCATGTGCTTTCATGCCACCTGACAGTTCTTACAGACATCTTTTTTTTTTTTTTTTTGAGACATAGTTTCACTCTTATTGCCCAGGCTAGAGTGCAACTGTACAATCTTGGCTCACCACAACCTCTGCCTCCTGGGTTCAAGTGATTCTTCTGCCTCAGCCTCCTGAGTAGCTGGGATTACAGGCAGGCGCCACCACACCCGGTTAATTTTGTTTTTCTTTTTGTTGTTGTCATTTGTTTGTTTATGGAGAGACAGGGTTTCGCCATGTTGGCCAGGCTGGTCTCGAACTCCCGACCTCAGATGATTCTCCAACTTTGGCCTTCCAAAGTGCTGGGATTACATGCATGAGCCACCGCACTCGGCCTTTTGCAAATATCTTGAAATATTGTTTCCATTTATCACTACTTCAAAATTAAGGAAGTAATTGGCTCAGCACCATATCTTGTTTTTGTTTTTTTGAGACAGGGGTTTCACTGTGTTGCCCAGGCTGGAGTGCAGTGGTATGATCTTGGCACACTGTAACCTCTGTCTCCCAGGCTCAAG
>NW_012123976.1:0-687 GCF_000951035.1 Colobus angolensis palliatus
GACACGAGTTTACCTTTATAACAAAAAGCACATATATCCTTGAACTTAAAATAAAAGTTTAAATGAGTACTGTTTTCTGCTGTGATTATATATAGGTATTTTAAATATATGTATATTTTTAAACAATATAGACTAAATTGCTACACTAATATAAAACAATGTATATTAGAAGAAAATTTAATTGAAAAATATCAACGTAATATAAATATAAAATAGTAACCACTGAGGTTATCTCTATTCAATCTATTAATTGTATATAAATCTATAGTATTACTCAAAACAATTATATTAATCTCTAACTTTGGCTAAAGCTTCAACAAATATCTCACATTGGAAAATATTTAAATTTCAACATTGCTGCTATTTAAATGATACATGAATAAGAATGACATACACTTAATATTAAACAGCTTTTCATTGAGAGAGTAAAATAGTCATATGCAAATAAATATTCAAGTAAAACAGAATGCAGTAATTCGAGTATCCTTTATTAGTATTTGACTGGGTAGTTTGTAAAAATTATTTTCGTCACTACTAAACATGAATATTTAATTTCAAATTATTTCTTTCACAGATAAACAAAACAGCTTACTGGAATTGTAGTCAGTCTCCACTCCAAAGTTTTGAAGGAACAATTGTTTTTAATGTAGCATTTGTTTTTATTTGGAGAACCAGAATTCACAAAAC
>NW_012123976.1:4807-5816 GCF_000951035.1 Colobus angolensis palliatus
TAGTGTCCTCCATGCTTATCCATGATGCTGGGAATGACAAGATTTCATTTTTTATAGCTGAATACTATTTCATTATATATGATCACATTTTCTTTATCCATATATCTGTTGATGGGCATTTAGGTTTATTTTATATCTTGGCTATTGTGAGTAGTGCTGAAATAAATATGGAGGGTGCATGCATATCTTTGATACGCTGATTTCTTTTCTTTTGAATAAATACAAAATAGTGGGAACCTGAGTCTTTTGGCAGTTCAATTTTTAGTTTTTTTTGAGAAACCTCTATATTGTTTCTACAATGAATGTATTAATTTCTATGTCCACTAACAATGTATAACAACCCCCTTTACTCCACATCCTTGCCAGCATTTGCTAGTTTTCATGTTCTTAATAGTCACTCTAACAAGGATGGGACACAGAATCTCATTTTGATTTTGATTTGCATTTCCCTGATGATTAGTGATGTTGAATTTTTTCTTCATCTGTTTATTGGCCATTTGTATGTCTTTCTGTGAGAAATGTCTGTTTATATTCTTTGCCCATTTTGTAATCAATTTTTTTTTATGCTGAGTTGTTTGAGTTCATTGTATATTCTGAACAGAAATCCCTTGTCAGAGGACTAATCTACATATATCTTCTCCTATTCTGCAGATTGTGTCTTCATTCTGTTGGCAGCTTTCTTTGCTGTGCAGAATGCTGTTAGTTTGATATAATCACATTTGTCTATTTGTGTTTTTGTTGTTTGTACTTTCAAAGTTTTATGCATAAAATATTTGCCTAGACTGATATCCTGAAGCATTTCCCCTATAGAAGTATTTTTATAGTTTCAGGTCATAAATTTAAGCATTTAATTCATTTTGAGTTGATTTATGTATACACTGAGAGGTAAGAAGTTAGTTTATTCTTCTCCATATTGATATTTAGTTTTGCCTGCATAATTTATTGAAGAATGTCTTTTTCCCAGTGCATACTTTTGGCAAATTTGTCAAAAATCAATTGCCTCTAAATA
>NW_012123976.1:11146-11924 GCF_000951035.1 Colobus angolensis palliatus
TTGTGTCAGAAATAAAGGTTTTCGTGTCCCTTTGTTCAGGTGTGCTCTCATGGCGACTGGCCAAGGAGGCACCCCTCTTCACAGAAGTAAAATTGCTTTGCTAAGAATCTTTTTTTCGAATCTTCAATTTCCTTAGGAATTTGAGCGTTATTCCTAAAACACCCTTGAAATCCCCCACACTCTCACAGATACATACATGGAAGGCACATACCCCCACGCCCATGCATGCAGGTTTAACACACATAGCACACATGAACACATACACACACACGTGTTCTTGTCTGACTTTCACCTCTGGGGCTACAGAGATTGGAGGAAATCAGGGGAGGAGACAGTAGGAGCCAAGGGGGAATATGGCAGCAGAGTAGAGAGATCCATTAAGAGAAGAGGTCACACTTCTCAGGAGACCAAGGAACTTCCTTTCCTGCCGCGACTCTAAAATCTTACATTTCTCTTCCTGGACTTGGGAATCGATTCTCCAATAATTAAACAAGTGGACTCCAAGTTTATGTCTTTCTGGGGGTTGAATTCCTGTGGAGACTTGAGCTGAACATATGAGTTCTCTGTGGACCTTCTGGACTCTTCTTGCCTTCAGTGATAAGGGAAGAATGAGGTACACACTTGGGGTTCAGATTTATATGGAGACAAAATTTATTAGAACAGTAGGCAAAAAACAAACAAACAAAAAACGGAGGGGATCGGTACGGGAAAGAACCACACATGTTGACGTCCCCTGAACACTTACAGAACTATCTCCCATTCTTCCTCATCTCTAGTC
>NW_012123976.1:12514-12871 GCF_000951035.1 Colobus angolensis palliatus
GCTAGAAAAGGCCCTTGAAATCTCCTTCTGCCATGTACTTCTATTCAAGAGTTTGGACCTTTCTTTGATCTCTTGACCTTTCGTTTTGTCATTACAGCTGTGTGGATCAGAATATTGCTGCTCCTGATTCTGATCCCCTGAGCAGAGATTCTCTGGTTGGAGGAGTTTTCTTGCAGATGGTCCTGGAAGTTCTGAGTGGCGTTCCAAATGTTGACTGAGAAATTTCTGACTTGAAAAGGCCAGACAGCATGAGGGACATGGATGGATCTCTGGCTTTGGTTCTGAAAGAGGAAGTTTTTGGTCAGGGTAGATGTTTTGTTCAGGCCTTACCACATATGAAGGTATGAAGATCAAATG
>NW_012123976.1:14320-16235 GCF_000951035.1 Colobus angolensis palliatus
ACATGAATCTTTAATTTTGGAAGCCACTGATTTGAAATCTTACTGACTTTAGGTGGCATTTTACTCTACTTAAGAGTTAAACCATGAAAATTCTCTAGGTTAATTATTTCTTTCCTGTCCTTTATAAAGAGTAACAGTGATGCCTACCTCTCCCTGCCATGAGCTCTTTCTTCCACTTGCTGCCCCATTTGATGCCCAGTTCCTGGCCATACTCATCCCCATACCAGACCAGCAGTTCACAGCCTGGCCTAATGACTTGGCAGGTTCTATAGAAGATCTGCCTGTGGTACTGGAAGGCCACCAGGTTCTGCTCTTCATCATCCCGGGCACAGTTCACATACCTGGGGTCAAGGCAGGCAAAGGGAAAGAAAAGAGGCAGTGAGTTCCCAGTATCTGTCAGATCCAGGTCTGGCCCATCACCTGCTGGTGAAAGCCTCCATGGTCTGTGCTGACCACTCTTCCACCACTCCTCCGGTAACCTTCTGCTCATTCCTAAATCTCTTTCACAATGTCATATGAACTTGCACTTCTGACGACAGTGCTCATCCTGCCTAGAACGCTTCCCTGCCATGCTTAATCAACCATTTTTTCAAAGCCCAACTCCAGACTTACCTCCACCTTGATTGGCCATAAAACACATTGACCTCTAGCTTCTCTAAACTCTAAATTAATTCTGTTTTATACCACAGAACTTGGTGCTTGGTGTATTTATTGTGTACTCTGCTTCTAGATTAGCGCATATCATTCTAGACTCAGCCCAAGTCCATCTTTCTTTGACAGGCCTTCCTCTAATCACCCTACAGTTCACTCAGGTGCCATTCACCTGACTTCCCCAGATTCCCAGAGAAGCTTAGAAGTCTCTTTCTCTTGGCCCAATAACATAGAATGGTAATAGTTGATTCATTTTTCTACTCTGATAGAACGAGAGCCCATTGTGGAAAGGGGCTGGGTCATCCTGCAACTCTCTTCTGTTCAAGTAGTGAACTTTGCTTCCTAACCTGGAACATACTAAGTGCTTAATAAACGTGGATTACATAAACCAAAGCATGTCCCCCGTGAATCTAGGCTTCTCAAGGTTTATCTTGGTGCCTCAATTTTGTCTAGCATACATATTTATGTTTTGATACCAATAAATCATAATATCTATATTTTTATTTTTTATTTGTAAATTTTGATGGTATAAAACAACATTGTATGGAGAAAAATAGAAATAGGGGATGTGAAAATCATTGAGGGAGGCATGATGAGAAGGAAGGAAATCCGGGTTTGTGAGAAATGGAAGTTCGCTCTGAAACTCAGAGAGCTACTGGCCTTACCTCATCCAGTTGGCCCAGGATTTATCTTTTCCATCCACATACTCATAGCAGTTTCTCCCCTTGGTGATCTGGGTTTCAGAAAAATAAAGTACAGGCTTTTTAAAGGGTAAAAATCAGAGGAATTATTTTACTACACTGTCGTCAATGGTCTTTGGGCATGCATAACTTCAACTGCCAATTGAGACCACATGGTATGCACATTAGTCATCATCTATATATCTGAGTTGGTTTGTCCAATAAGAGCAGAAGCTCCACAAGGGAGGATGCATTTCTTTGTCTTTGTACCACTCTGCTCCCATGTGCCCTCTGATTTCTAAACAAGAATTCCATGTTCCTGCAAAGACCCTTGAGTACACAGAGCTAACCATGCTTTCCCTACCTATATCCTAACATGTAGAAGGTGATGTCCCACCGAAGGCACAGAAGTGATGTGGGAAGACAGAACAGGGGAAACGACAGGCTCTTCTTACCAGCCAGGAGTATCCATTGTTGGCTGCCTCTTCATCCTCTGTAATTCGGCCTTCATAGGGGCCGAAGTGCAGACCCAGCGGCAGATCAGATGCCTCGTTCCATACTCCAAGCCCAGCCTGAGGGATGCC
>NW_012123976.1:17936-19496 GCF_000951035.1 Colobus angolensis palliatus
AACTAGATTCATTATTTAATGATGCCTTGGGCATTCCCTTTAATGTGAGAGTCACATATTAAAGACAACTTGCATTTCTTTAGTTCTTTATAGCTTGCAACATGTTTTCATATGCATGACTCTAGTTAATGTTCAAACCTTGGAAATATCTAGAGTGTCTAAATACTTGAGGGAAAAAAGAAGGTCTAAGTGAGTAGTGAATCTGGGACTCTAACCCATATCTTAAGGCTCTTTCCTTCAACTTTCTTTAAAATGTTCTATATAAGTTAAAGGGAAGGAGGAAGAATACTTGGGAAGACTAGCTGGAGAATCAACAAGATCTGTGGAAGAAGTGGGTAAGAGCTTACAGAGAGAAGGAGGGAATCTTCTATAAACTAGTAGACTGTTGATGGAAGGGGAAATGTAGAAAAGCACAGAGGCACAAAGCACATCCAGAAAATGAGGTAATAAAGCAGTAAGGTTGGGAACAGAACAAAAAGATGATTGGCAAAAATATATCTAGACAACTAAGAAAGTGATGTCAAAGTTGCATGTTGCCATATCCTGGAAAGAATATTTGGCTTTGGAATTAGATTAGTTAGTTCCTGTACCAATTCTGCTAATTCTGCTTGTCTGCTTGAATAAGGGTGAATTGTTACCTAATTCTCTTTAGTTTCCTGATCCAGAAATTGACATACATGTGTTTTTTTTGTTTTGTTTTTGTTTCTTTAGAAGGAGTCTCACTCTGTTGCCCAGGCTGGAGTGCAGTGGCACTATATCAGCTCACTGCAGCCTCCACCTCCCAGGTTCAAGCGATTCTCCTGCCTCAGCCTCCCGAGCAGCTGGCATTACAGGCACCCGCCACTATGCCCTGCTAATTTTTGTATTTTTAGTAGAGACAGGGTTTCACCATGTTGGCCAGGATGGTCTCAAACTCCTCACCTCAGGTGATCCACCCACCTCGGCCTCCCAAAGTGCTGGGATTATAGTCATGAGCCCCCGCACCCGGCCTAAATGTTCGTTTTTTTTGTTTTGTTTTGTTTTTTTTTGAGATGGAGTCTCACTCTGTTGCCCAGGCTGGAGTGCAGTGGCACTATATCAGCTCACTGCAGCGTCCACCTCCAAGGTTCAAGAGATTCTCCTACCTCAGTCTCCTGAGAAGCTAGGATTACAGGCATGTGCCACCATACCCAGCTAATTTTTGTATATTTATTAGAGACGGGGTTTCACTAGATTGACTAGGATGGTCTCAAACTCCTCACCTCAAGTCATCCACCCACCTCAGCCTCCCAAAGTGCTGGGATTATAGTCATGAGCCCCCGCACCCAGCCCATGCTAATTCTTTATTTTATTTTTATTTTTTTGAGAGGGAGTCTCACTCTGTTGCCTAAGCTAGAGTGCAGTGGCACGATCTCAGCTCACTGCAGCCTCCACCTCCCAGGTTCAAGCGATTTTCCTGCTTCAGCCTCCCAAGAAGTTGGTATTACAGGTGTCCACTACCACGCCCAGCTGATTATTGTAGTTTTAGTAGAGATGGGATTTCACTATGTTGGCCAGGCTGCTCTCAAACTCCTGACCTCA
>NW_012123976.1:19725-20106 GCF_000951035.1 Colobus angolensis palliatus
CAGTGGCACAATCTCCACTCACTGCAACCTCCGCCCCCTGGACTCAAGCGATTCTCCTGCCTCAGCCTTGTGAGTTGTTGGGAACTACAGGTGTGTGCCACCACACCCGGCTAATTTTTGTATTTTTAGTAGAGATGGGATTTCTCCATGTTGGAGATGCTGGTCTTGACCTCCTGACCTCAGGTAATCCACCTGCCTCATCCTCGCAAAGTGCTCAGATTACAGGCATGAGCCACCATGCCTGGCCTAACTCTGGAGTTTCTCAGTAGAGACAGAGAGTTCTGAGTCAGAGAGTGATGATTCCAAGTATTATCCAAAGGCGATTTGGAAATGTTTTCTGAAGTATCATTAAGGCCTATGCTTCTATTAGAGGCATTGCTA
>NW_012123976.1:25396-26598 GCF_000951035.1 Colobus angolensis palliatus
TGTGCCTGTAATCCCAGCTATTGAGGAGGCTGAGGCAGAATGATCGCTGGAACCTGGGAGGTGGAGGTTGCAATGAGCTGAGATTGCACCATTGCACTCCAGCCTGGGCGACAAGAGCAAAACTCTGTCTCAAAAAAAAAAAAGAGTTAAGATCCAGAATATATGAAGAACTCCTATAATACAACAACAACAAAACAAATAATTAAATAATGAGTTCTATGGACTGAATTTTGTTTCCCCAAAATTCATATGCTGAAGCATATTTAATACTTCAATATGATGGTATTTAAAGATGGAGCCACTGGTAGATAATTAGGGCTAGGTGATGTCATGAGGGTGAGACCCTTAAGATGACATTAGTGCTTTTGGCTGGGCGTAGTAGCTCATTCCTATAATCCCAGCACTTTGGAAGGCCAAGGAGATGGGCAGATCATTTGAAGACAGGAGTTTGAGACCAGCCTGGTTAACATGGTAAAATCATATCTCTACTGAAAATACAAAAATTAGCTGGTGTGCCCCTGTAGTCCCAGCTATGTGGGGGGCTGAAGCAGGAGAATTGCTTGAACCCGGGAGGTGGAGTTTGCAGTGAGCTGAGATCGCACCACTGAACTCCAGTCTGGGGCAACAGAGTGAGGCTGTCTAAAAAAAAAAAAATCTTCTAGTGGATAGTATTGCTTTTATAAGAAGAGGAAGATATTCCTTCTCCTTCCTACTGTGGGCACACAAATAATTCATGTAAATACACAGTGAGTTGGAGGCTGCCTACAAGTCAGGAAGAGAGCCCTCACCGGAACCCAACCATGCTGGCACTCTGATTTTTTACTTCCAGGCTTCAGAAATGTCAGAAAAGAAATTTCTGTTGTTTAAGCCTCCCAGTGTATGGTATTTTCTTGTGGCAGCCTGGGCTGACTAATACAATGGGCAAAAAACTTGAGCAGAGATTTCTCGAAAGAAGATACATATATGGCCAAGAGGCATATGAAAATATGCTTAACATCACTAATCATCAGGGAAATGAAAATTAAAACCACAATGAGATATCACCTTATCCTGTTATGATAGCTTCTGTCAAAAAAACAGAAAATAGCAAGTGTTGGCAACAATGTGGAGAAATTAGAACACTTGCTCATTGTTGGTGGGTGGATTAGTCTGTTTTCTGCTGCTTTCCTAGAATGTAACAGAGTAGGTAATTTATGTGGTTT
>NW_012123976.1:33903-35188 GCF_000951035.1 Colobus angolensis palliatus
GGACCTCTCATTAAGGAGTTTTAGGGTCTTTGACGCTGAGGTTATTTGGTCCTTGAAGCTGAAGGGGTTGAGTTTTCAGGCTATTTAGGTTATCTGAGGTTGGGGAAATTTGGTATCTGCGGGTGAGATATTTAGGGTTCCTCAGGCTGAGGGATTTGGGGTGCCATAGTGTGAGGGGAATTGTGGCTCCTCAGGCTCAGAATGTCTAAGCATTAGGAGATGTTCCTCTGGGTGAAGGGATTTGGGGTCCCTGAAGTACTTTGGGAGTTTCATGCTGAGGAGATTTTAGGTCCCTCAAGATGGCAGAATTCGGGGTCTCTTGAGGCTGAGAGGATTTGGAGCTTCTCAGGGTCAGGGGATTTCGGGTCTCCCAGGCTAAAATTTGAAGGTCTCGGGATGAGGATTTATGAGGGTTTACAAGGGTTTCACGCTGCACGACAAAGGCTCCCCATGCTCTTCACAGTCTCTCGTGCTCTCCTGCCGCGATGTTCACCCCGGCCGGGCGTCCTCTCAGAGCCCCTCAGGAGATGAGCCGTGCTGGAAGGCGAGGCGCCAGGCTGTAGAGCTGTCAGCCAATCAGCGCTGAGACCAAGGCGAGCCCGCCATTCGGCAGTCAGGAGGTGCTAAATGGGCGGGGAGTAGGGCGGAGCCTTGCCTGTCAGTCACGGGCACAACCCGGTTTTGGGCTCAGGAGGTCGGGGAGGGGCCTGGCTCTTCCCGCCCTTGGAGGTCCCTCGCCACCCCGCGGGGATTGCGTGTAACCATCTGTAATCCTCCTGTGCGCAGGCGCAATTTCTTCGAGGTTTTATTACTTGTTTTTCCCCAACTCCGGTGTTTGCGACTCAGCCGGGAGGCGGGGATGCTCCTCAGGTCCCTCCGCAGGCCTGGGCCTTCTGAGGGAACACTGTGTCTTTTTGAATTGCCAGAGCTCTTGCACTGATTCTCATCTGGGAGGGTTGATGTTCCTTTAACTGCGGTGTAAGTTGGGTATTGTTGGGTATTGTCAGCTGACTTCGTTTCTGGATGCTTCAGAGAGCCAGGGTTCTGTACAGGACCCTTACTTGTGGGTGAATTGTGCTTGGTTTCACAGATGTTGTATTAGCTGGCCAATGTTGGTGTTGTAGTTAGGGCTGTGATCCAATAGATGGTGCTTAAGAGGAAAGGTTGCTATCTCCGGCAGCTAGGCTCTTTTGTACTTTGCGTTTGCAGGCGTGCTTTGCGGTGAGACGGGAGACCGATAGCCCTTTACCAGCTCCTGGACCTTGGTGGAGCCTCCTGTGATCAC
>NW_012123976.1:40453-40848 GCF_000951035.1 Colobus angolensis palliatus
CTATGGTGAGAGCATAATAACTTTAATAAAAACTGCCATATTGTTTTCTGAAGTTGCTGTATCATTATGCATTCTACTAGCATTGAATGAGAGTTCTTGTTGAAACTTATCTTAATTTTATTTATTTATTTGTTTTTATGAGAGAGAGTGCTGCTCTGTAGCCCAGGCTGAGTACAGTGGCGCGAACTCTGCTCACTGCTGCCTCTACCTTCCAGGCTCAAGCAATTCTCCCACCTCAGCTGGGATTACAGGTATGTGCCACCAGGGCTGGCTAATTTTTTTTTTTTTTTTTTGGTAAAGATGGGGGTCTCACATGCTGCCCAGGCTGGTCTTGAACTCCTTGTTTCAAGCAATCCTCCTGACTTTGCTTCCCAAAGTGATGGGATTACAGGCAT
>NW_012123977.1:0-1200 GCF_000951035.1 Colobus angolensis palliatus
AGGCCGAGGCGGGTGGATCACTTGAGGTCAGGAGTTCAAGACCAGCCTGACCAATATGGACAAACCCCATCTCTACTAAAAATACAACATTAGCCGGGTGTGGTGGCTCACGCCTGTAATCCCAGCACTTTGGGAGGCCGAGGCAGGCGGATCACGAGGTCAGGAGATCGAGACCATCCTGGCTAACACGGTGAAATCCCGTCGCTACTAAAAATACAAAAAATTAGCAGTGTGTGGCCGCGGGCGCCTGTAGTCCCAGCTACTTGGGAGGCTGAGGCAAGAGAATGGCGTGAACCCGGGAGGCGGAGCTTGCAGTGAGCCCTAATCGCGCCACTGCACTCCAGCCTCGGGGACAGAGCGAGACTCTGTCTCAAAAAAAAAACAAAAACAAAAACAAAAAAAGAAAGTGCCCTGAGAAAAACTGGTAACGTCAAGCTTCTGAGTGAGTAGTTAAGGGTTGATGGACTCAGGAAACATAAACAAAAAGACCTCCAGTGTTGTGAAGCTAATGTAACAACCACTGAGTTGAAAAAAATTATTATATGAAGATCTATTCAGGAAGCTACTAGAACCCTGACAGTAGGTATCAGGAAGAGCTCATGACAAGAAAAAAAGAATAAAGGATAACCGTAACTAGAATAGTACTTTTAAAAAGTATCTTTAAGAAGTACATTTTATGGTAAATTTGATTTACTCTTCTTGCAGAATAATTATCTGGATAGCTCAAATTTTTTGCATATTACTTATATTAACATTGGATTTAAATATACACTACTTTTAAAGAAGTAACAGATTTTTAAATATTAGTTTTGATATTACATTTTTCCCATGGATATTTTGTCATTCAGTTATGAGTTATTAGTAGTACCTGCTCATAACTATAATACAATAGCTCACAAAATTTAAAGACTTTGTTGACGAGGGAGAGAATAAATAATTGATCAATAATAGGGACAAAAAATGTAGAAATATTGATATTGTTCCATTTCTTTATTAAGGTAAGGGCTATATTGTGCCTATTTCAGTATTATTCTTTATACTGCACATGTAGTGTGTGTGTTTGTATCAAATATTTTGTTATAAAAAATTAAAACTGCCAAGGCGGGCAGATCACTTGAGGCCAGGAGTTCAAGACCAGCCTAGCCAACATGGTGAAACTACGTCTCTACTAAAACTACAAAAATTAGCCAGGCCTGGTGG
>NW_012123978.1:0-1034 GCF_000951035.1 Colobus angolensis palliatus
ACTCAATGCTATTTATTAAAAAAAAAAAAAAAAAAAAAAAAATCCTTCCCTGCCCTGTTCTATGGTGTCAGTTTCGTCATAAATTAAGTATCCTTACATGTTTGGGTCTGTTTTTATTTTTTTAAATTTATTTATATTTATTGATTGAGATGGAGTCTCACTCTGTCGCCCAGGCTTGAGTGCAGTAGCACGATCTCAGTTCACTGCAACCTCTGCCTCCTGGGTTCAAGCAATTCTCCTGCCTCAGCCTCCCGAGTAGCTGGGATTACAGGTGCCCACCACCACGCCTAGCTCATTTTTGTATTTTTAGTAGAGATGAGTTTCACCATCTTGGCCAGGCTGGTCTCAAACTCCTGACCTCGTGATCTATGCACCTCGGCCTCCTAAAGTGTTGGGATTATAGGTGTGAGCTCCAGCCCCCTGCCTACTTTTTTTTTTTTTTTGTAAATACTTCACCATACTGAAGAGATTTCCTCTTATTGCTAGCTTTATGTGACTATTATCAATGGCTATTGGGTTTTCATCATATCTTTTTTTGCATCTATTGAGATTATACGATTTCCTTTATTCTGCTAATATGGTGAATTGCATTGATTTTCAAAAACAAACCAAATTCTATTCATACAATAAACTCATCTTGGTCACTATGCATTATCTTTTTTATGTATCATGGGATTCTTTTGTATATTATTATTTAAAAGATGTTTCCATTTCTGTTCATGAGAGATACCAACTGTCATTTTCTTTCTTCTAATGATTTTAAGTTTTATTTATTTATGTATTTATTTTGAGACGGAGTCTCGCTCTGTCGCCCAGGCGGGAGTGCAGTGGCCGGATCTCAGCTCACTGCAAGCTCCGCCTCCCAGGTTTATGCCATTCTCCTGCCTCAGCCTCCCGAGTAGCTGGGACTACAGACGTCCGCCACCTCGCCCGGCTAGTTTTTTGTATTTTTTAGTAGAGATGGGGTTTCACCGTATTGAGCAGGCTGGTCTCAAACTCTTGACCTTGTGATCCACCCACATTGGCCTCCCAAA
>NW_012123979.1:0-1841 GCF_000951035.1 Colobus angolensis palliatus
AAAAAAAATACAAAAACACTAGCCAGGCATGGTGGCATATGCCTGTAGCCCCAGCTACTTCAGAGGCTTCAGTGGGAGAATCACTTGAGTCTGGGAGGCAGAAATTGCAGCGAGCCGAGATCGTGCCACTGCACTCCAGCCTGGACAACCGCGTGAGGCTCTGTCTCAAAAAAAAAAAAAAAAAGAAAGAAAGAAAGAAAAAAATAAAATAAAATGGAGGCCGGGCAAGGTGGCTCATGCCTGTAATCCCAGCATTTTGGGAGCCTGAGGTGGAAGCATCACTAGAGGCCAGGAGTTCGAGACCAGCCTAGGCAACAAAGAAAGACCCTCCATCTCTACAAAAAAAAAAAAAAAAATCTTAAAAAAAAATTAACTGGGCATGGTGATGCATGCCTATAGTCCCAGCTACTCAGGAGGCTGAGGTGGAAGGATCATTTGAGCCCAGGAGTGCCAGGCTACAGTGAGCTATGATCAGCCTGGGTGACAGAGGGAGATCCTGTCTCAAAAAAAAAAAAAAAAAAAGGAAAAGAAAATGGGAAGTTGATGAGGAGTTCTAATGCTGGTGTTTCAGCCATCCCCAGGCCTAGCCACCTGAGTCCCCAAGGTCACGTCTTGCCCTACCCTCCAAGCCCAGTAATGTATGTACTTTCTTTTATTTCTCATTAAGGAGACATGAATAAAAAGCATGAAAGCTTCTTTATGTATCCTTAAAATAGAAGGATTTAAAGAGGTTTTTTTTTACATGCTAAAGTGGTAGAAAGGGCCAGGCACAGTGGCTCACTCCTGTAATCCTAGCACTTTGGGAGACGATACCAGCACTTGGGAGGCGGGTGGGTCATGAGGTCAGGAGATCGACACTATCCTGGCTAACATGGTGAAACCCCGTCTCTACTAAAAATACAAAAATATTAGCCACAGGTGGTGGCAGGCGCCTGTAGTCCCAGCTACTCTGGAGACTGAGGCAGGAGAATGGCGTGAACCCGGGAGGCGGAAGTTGCTGTGAGCCAAGATTGCGCCACTGCACTCCAGCCCGGGTGAGAGAGCGAGACTTCATCTCGAAAAAAAAAAAAAAATTGGAAATTTTCCTGTAAATACCCATATATACGGCATCTCCTGAAAAATCAGAAGATTTGGCACAGAGGTTTCCACCTTCCCACCCAGCAGTGGTTGGCTGGAGCCCAGGAGGGGCTGCCGATCCTAGAGAGATGCCGTTCACGCCTGCTTCACTTATTTGTGCTGCTTGCCCAAGATTTGCCATAAACAAAAGGAATAAACAAAAGATACTTCAGCAGACTACGTTTGCTACACATCCAACAAAAAGTGGATATCCATTACATATAAACAAGAAACAGGCAAACAGTTCAATAGAAACATGGGGAAGGGGAGACTATAAACAGGTAAGTCATAGAAAAAGAAATGCAAATGCGCAATAAATATGAGAGATGCTCAACCGACGGGTGACCAGAAAAATGCCAATGAAATCGAGAGGATCCTTTAAAAAAAAAAAAAAAAAAAGCCATCAAGCTGGCACAAAATCAAAAAGCTTTCCAGCATCCGCTGTTGGCAAAGATGTGGGAAAAGATAACTTGCGTGTGTTATTGGTGAGCATGAAAACTGGTGCAATCTTTTTTGGAGGGTGATCTGGCAGTTCCAGTCATTATTTTAATTATATACACCTTTAAAGAAATGTAAATTTTTTTTTTTTTTTGACAGAGTCTCGCTCTGTCAACCAGGCTAGAGTACAGTGGTGTAATCTCGGCTCACTGCAACCTCTGCCTCCCGGGTTCAAGCGCTTCTCCTGCCTCAGCCTCCCTAGTAGCTGGGATTACAGGCACCAACCA
>NW_012123980.1:0-1044 GCF_000951035.1 Colobus angolensis palliatus
TAGCTGGGATTACAGGCATGTGCCACCATGCCCAGTGAATTTTTGTATTTTTGTAGAGATGGTGTTTCACCGTGTTGGCCAGGCTGGTCTTGAACCTCAAATGACCTATCTGCCTCAGCCTCCCAAGGAGCTGGGATTACAGGCATGTGCCACCATGCCCAGTGAATTTTTGTATTTTTGTAGAGATGGTGTTTCACCGTGTTGGCCAGGCTGGTCTTGAACTCCCCACCTCAGGGGATCACCCGCCTGGGCCTCCCAAAGTGCTGGGATTACAGACATGAGCCACCGCACCCAGCCAGCTCCGTCAAACATTAATTTGATCGCAGGCAGAGGGACTTTTGATCTTAATCTGCATGAGTCTGTCTCTAGGAAGGAGCCTGATCATTGTGCTGTGGGAGGTGACGAGCACCCTCCCGTCTTCGTCCGTCCAGATCTCAGGGGGAGAGCCAGCAGACAGGACCATTCAGCAGCCAATGTCCAAATAAGGTTTTGTGACTCGAAGCGCTGCCAACCTACTGTGGGTCATTTTATTCAGATCCATCCCAAATAACCTGTGGACGCAAGAGTTGATATTATTCCAGCCCACGACTGTGGCATTCAGTTAACAAGCCTTAAGTATCTATTGTGCACTGCCGTGGTAAGACCATTCCATGATCCTCCAGAAATTCCACCCAACGCTGCTGGAAAGTAGGCTTACTGCATGCTACACACAAGTCCCCAAGCTGTGTTAACTTGCATAATTTTTTTTTAAGATTTTTTTTTTTGTTTTGTTTTGGAGATAGAGTCTCTCTCTGTTGCCCAGGCTGGAGGGCTGGAGTGCAGTGGCACCATTTCGGCTCCCTGCAAGTTTCGCCTCCTTAGTTCACGCCATTCTCCTGCCTCAGCCTCCCCAGTAGCTGGGACCACAGGCTCCCACCACCACTCCCGGCTAGTTTTTTGTATTTTTAGTAGAGATGGGGTTTCACCGTGTAAGCCAGGATGGTCTTGATCTCCTGACCTTGTGATCTCCCTGCCTCGGCCTCCCAAAGTGCTGGGATTACAGGC
>NW_012123981.1:0-1061 GCF_000951035.1 Colobus angolensis palliatus
TACTAAAAATACAAAAAAAAATTAGCCAGGTGTGGTGGCAGGCACCTGTAATCCCTGGGAGGCTAAGGCAGGAGAGTCACTTGAACCTGGAAGGCGGAGGTTGCAGTGAGCCGAGATCACACCACTGTACTACAGCCTGGGCAACAGGACAAGACTAAAAAAAAAAAAAAAAAAAAAAAAATTAGGGTCTCACTATGTTACCTGGCTGGAGTGCAATCACTGTTCACAAGAATCATAGCACACTACGGTTTTGAACTCCTAGGCTCGAGCAACTCTCCTGCCCCAGCCTCCCAATAGCTGGAGCTGTAGGTTCTTACTCAGCTGATGGTCAGCTTCATTCTTTTTATCAGGAACCCACTCTTGTGATAACTAACCCACTCCTGAGATAACAGCATTAATCCACTATGAGGGCAGAGTCCTCCTGACCTAGTCACCTCTTGAAGATCCTGCCTCTTAATTACATTGGTGATGAAATTTCAACATGAGTTTGGGAGGGGACATTCAAACGATAGCACTGCTCTTCAAGTATGGGTTGCACAGCGTGACTTCCTTCAAAAGATTACAGTATGGCAAGGGATGGGGAGGGAGATTAGTAACTTTACAGTATGGGTATGGCTGCACGTTATCCGTTATCCAGAACATCAGAGACTGACACATTTTCCACTGGGCTTTGGAAATTTACTGTTGCACTTACATTTGTGAAAAAATAGGTCTATATCCACTAGGAAAATTTGTGTCAGTCAGGGCCAGAGCCTCAATTATTTCCTTTTCTCCTACCCTGCTAAATATCTGAATCTTGCTTTCAACACACTCTTAGAATTCAAGTCTTCCTTGCTGAGGAACCCAATGAAAAAAATAGAATTGTATTACTTTTCTATTGCTTCTGTAACAAGTTACCACAAAGTTAGTGGCTTAAAACACCTAAGATATATATATATATATATTTTTTTTTTTTGAGACAGAGTCTTGCTCTGTCATCTAGGCTGGAGTGCAGTGGTGTGATCTTGGTTCACTGCAAGCTCCGCCTCCCGGGTTCACGCCATTCTCCTGCCTCAGCCTCC
>NW_012123982.1:0-1285 GCF_000951035.1 Colobus angolensis palliatus
TTCACTGTGTTGGCCAGGCTGGTCTCAAACTTCCAACCTCAGGTGATCCGCCCACCTTGGCCTCCCAAAGTGCTGGGATTGCAGGTGTGAGTCACCACGCCTAGCCCATTTCCACCCTTCTGGAAGGTTTCTTTGTGCCTCTCTGAAGTCATCCTCCTTTCCCTGCTCACCAGTAAACTATTAATCTGCTTTCTGTGACAATAGATTAGAGTGGTCTTATAAAGAGAACCTATGTGAAGTACTCTTTTGTCTGCCTTCTTTTTTCAACATGTTTGTGAGATTTATCCATATGCCGATTTTTCAGTGGTGTGTCCTTTTTTGCAGCTGCGTAGTGTAGTGTTTTACGGATGTAGCACAGTTTTTTGCTAAAAGAATGAGTTGGTGTGAGTCTTCTTGCACAGAATCCTGTTTAACGCCTTTTTTTTTTTTTTTTGAGATGGAGTCTCGCTCTGTTGCCCAGGCTGGAGTGCAGAGGTGCTATCTATCTCAGCTTACTGCAACCTCTGCCTCCTGGGTTCAAGTGATCATCCTGCCTCAGCCTCCCAAGTAGCTGGGATTACAGGCATGTGCCACCACACTCAGCTAATTTTTGTATTTTTGGTGGAGACAGGGTTTCACCATGGTGGCCAGGTTGGTCTCAAGCTACAGACCTCGTGATCCTCCTGCTTGAGCCTCAGAAAGTTCTGAGATTACAGGTGTGAGCCACTGTACTTGGCCTTCTCTTTTTTTAAATGTATTTTTTTGGTTTAAAATCAACTTTAGGCCAGGCACAGTGGTGTGTGCCTGTCACAGCATTTAGGAGGCCAAGGTAGGAGGACTGCTTTAGGTCAGGAGTCTGACACCAGCCTGGGCAACAAAGTGAGACCCTGTCTCTACAAAAAACTAAAAAAAATTATCCAGGTGTGATGGCGAGTGCCTGTGGTCCCAGCTACTCGGAAGGCAGAGGTGGGAAGATTGCTTCAGCCCAGGAGTTTGAGGCTGCAGTGAGCTGTGATCACACCACAGCACTCCAGCCTGTTGTGTGCTGGAGTGAGAGGGAGAGCCTTCTTGAAAAATAAAATACGAGAAAAATCAACTTTGTTAAGCTACAATTTATATACAGTAAAATGAATCCATTTTAAGTATAGGTTGATGAGTTTTGACAATTGTATAACCCCGAACACCCCCAATCAAGATATAAAACATTTCCACCGTGTCTTTCTTTTTATCTTTTTTTGAGATGGAGTCTCACTCTGTTGCCCAGGCTGGAGTGCAGTGGTGCGATCTTGGCTCACTGCAACCTCCG
>NW_012123983.1:0-1288 GCF_000951035.1 Colobus angolensis palliatus
TGGGACTACAGGCGCCCGCCACCTCGCCCTGCTAGTTTTTTGTATTTTTAGTAGAGACGGGGTTTCACCGTGTTAGCCAGGGTGGTCTCGATCTCCTGACCTCGTGATCCGCCCGTCTAGGCCTCCCAAAGTGCTGGGATTACAGGCTTGAGCCACCGCGCCCGGCCTGTAAACTTTAGCTATTATTTGCTATTATTGTATTTGCTGTTATTGCTCTCTAGGAGCTCCCAAGGGGCTAAGAAGTCGTGGGAAGAAAGAAATGATGCTAAGAGAATCCAATCAGGGCTAGAATGGAAGTGAGCAAACAATGCTGAGGCCCACAGCACATGTTGTAGTGCGGGGTTCAAATCCCATAAGGCCAGCAGCACCCGGGGTCTGTGAGCCCTCCAGAGTTGGGCCCTGGTGGTCGAGTCCAGTCCTGGGGGTCATTCCATTCCCTCCCTCATTATAAATTGGGGCCTGAAGACCCGGGGCGGAAGAAAGGGGTCCACAATACTGCATGGTTAGAGGCCGAGCCAAGGCTGGTTCCGGCCAGACCTCCACAGGTCTTCCTTAGCCTCCACATTCCCTCAGGGTGTGGGGCGCCAGGTTGGGGGCGAGGTAGTTAGTGGAGGCCCAACGGAGGCCGAAGCTAGCTGGACTGCGGCTCGCGGTGGGAACTACGCTTCCCAGCATGCGACGGGACAAGGGGGCCTTTCAGCCGCGAGCAGCGTCTCGCAGGGTCTGCTGGGAGTTTTCATAGACCTCTGATTCCCCCGCTCCCCGCTCCCCGCCCGCCCCTGCTCATTTTGATCCGCGCCAGTCCACTCTAGGCTCCGCCCCCTTCTGAGAGCGGATGACCTGGCAGAGTCCCGCGAGCCGCTTCCTTCTTCCCCTCTCATTGGCCCAGCCTAGCTGCCATTCGGTTGCGAGGAGGAGAAGTTGCTTACTGATTGGTGGATTCCGTTTGGCGCCAACTAGGAAAGGGGGGCGGGGCAGCAGCGGCCCCCACTGGGCTGCTATTACCGCGAAAGGCCAGGTTGGCTGCGACAGTCTGGGTAAGAGGTGGAGATCGGGTCTGTTTTCTGCTACCCAGAGCTGGGCAAGCGGGTGGGAGAACAGCGAAGACAGCTTGAGTCTGGGCCGTTGCCTCGAGGCTCTCGCCCGCCTTCTCTCGCCGACCCGCCGCGTTTGTTTGGATTTAATCTTCAGGTTGCCGGCGCCCGCCCGCCCGCCCGCTGGCCTCGCGGTGTGAGAGGGAAGCACCCGTGCCTGTGGCTGGCGCCTGGAGGGTCCGCACACCCGCCCG
>NW_012123984.1:0-1130 GCF_000951035.1 Colobus angolensis palliatus
CTCGTGATCCACCCGTCTTGGCCTCCCAAAGTGCTGGGATTACAGGCTTGAGCCACCGCGCCCGGCTGACATTCACTCAATTTCTTTACTCAGTCATCTACCTCATTTATTTCATTCTTAAAAAAAAAAAAAAAAGGAAAAAATTGCCATTACCTACCTTGTGCTAAGAATTATGTTGAAACGTGGAAAACAGAATATCAAATAAGATACTGGCCTAACACTTTTATAGATCTTATACTTGAAAGTAATTTCATGTATGTCTTCACAATAGTGTCTATAGGCCTGACTATCATGGGTGGAACATTCTTCTAAGTGCTTTACCATATTTACATTTAATCACCAAAGAAATCTACAGGTTAGATATTATTATTATTTCACCTACTTTGAACTTAAGAAATGTGAAGCACAGGAGTTTAAGAATCTTATCTAAAGACACTCAGCAAGTACATGGATAAACCAGGTTTCACACTGAGCTTATGGTGTTGCAAATTCTGTGCTATTAACATACCATAAAACTGCCTCTTTGTAGCAGAAAATAAGCCTACATTTCTCTTTTGACCATAATTTCAGATTTTTTTTAAACCTACCTACTATTTAGACTTTGGTGTTCTAGTTTTACGGTTGCGGTCTGAACAAAAACTTGCCGACAGAGAGTGCCTAGTTATTACAACAGCATTGAGTTCAAAACTCAAGAGAGTGGTGAAGTGATGATATACAGCTGCTTGTTCCTGAAGAATGTTTGTCAACTCTAGTCTTCACCTGCAGGATGAAATTCCAGAGAAAACTCACAAAAAGAGCCATTGTTAAAGTACAAAATTACCAGAAGAGTCGGAGACAAATAAATATAACTTTAATCTTAAAAATAAAAGTTCCTGGCCGGGCGCGGTGGCTCAAGCCTGTAATCCCAGCACTTTGGGGGGCCGAGACGGGCGGATCACGAGGTCAGAAGATCGAGACCATCCTGGCTAACACAGTGAAACCCCATCTCTACTAAAAATGCAAAAAAATTAGCCGGACGTGGCGGCAAGCGCTTGTAGTCCCAGCTACTTGGGAGGCTGAGGCAGGAGAATGGCGTGAACCCGGGAGGCAGAGCTTGCAGTGAGCCGAGATCGTGCCACTGCACTCCAGCC
>NW_012123985.1:0-1640 GCF_000951035.1 Colobus angolensis palliatus
TCCACTTTTATGCCAAGGGGCTTAAGATGTGGTTATATCTTCCCCACTCTCTTTCCTTTAACACAACCAGAAAAGAAAATATCTATTACCGTCTCATAGTAGCTCTCAAAATTTTTGGTCTCAAGATCCCATTACACCCTTAAAGAATACTGAAGATCTCAAGAGCTTTTTTATTTCTGGATTGTAATTCATCAGTACTTATGGTATTCAAAATGACAATTGAGAAATTCTTAAAAAAGTATTTTAACACTTTTATCATAAAACAAATACCCATTATGTAAACATAATGCATTTTTATGAGGAATAACTATATTTCACAAAAATAGGAAACTGACATTGCTTTACATTTTGAAAATCGGATTACTGTCTTTCTTAATTCTTCATTCAAGTGACTATGTTATCACACATATAGTTCTGGAGAATGTGACAGTTAACTCATTGGGGGTGAGAATAAAAAAGACAGATAACATTTCAGTATTATTACAAAAATTACCTCATGAAATCACTAAAAGAGTCTTGAAGATTTTTGGTGGTGCTGGATTACTGCTGCCCTGGGGGAAGATCGAGCCACTTATTAGAAAGAGTTGTGGGGAACTGAGGGGTGGAGTCTGTGAATCACCATGTGGGAATTTGGTTCTGCAAGAACACCAATAGTGGACTGTCTCATGGGAAAGACGTGAGCTTCTATTGTGTAACCCACTAATGTTTGGGAGTTTATATATTAGACGACCTAGAATTGCCCTATGTCGAACAGAAATCTACAGAAAAACATAATTTTTATATAGAAAATGTAACTTTCCAATGATACTTCTTAAGAATTAATCTTATTTTAAATTTCTAGTGAGCATGCCCAGCAAGATGCATCTGTTGAAAACTGACAAAATCCATAAGAGGCTCAAGAAATAATGGGACTTATACTGTTAGGAAAATGATTTCCACAGAAAAACTAAAGCCATTGAATGCATTTTAGAAATGAGAAGGCCATGGGGCTATTGCTTTCTAAGTGTATGAAAGCTTAATCTAGAAATTACTTCAAAATGCTGTGTATGTACGTGTGTGTGTGTGTGTGAGTGTGTGTGTGTGTGTTTATGCATGATGGATGGTGTTGGTAGAATGACAGAGCAGATATTTAAATTACTATGCATCGAATTTGGATTAATTAGTAGAAATTATGACATGATCATTATTGCTTTGAGATAAGAAACCAAGCTATTAAGAGCTTTGAAAAATATTATTCTTCAGAAAGATGAGTAAAGCTGTGCTAATGCAGCCTTCTATAGACTAGTTAATACTTACAGAATGAGCACTGAGAATGCGTGTACGTGCATATGTAATAATGATGTTAGCTGTTTAAAAATAACAATGCTGGTTAGCTGGCAATTTTCCTTATAACCCTGCCCAAGGTGGGGTTTAGAGAAGAGGGAATTGGAGCCCTAATTTATTTACCTCTGGATTTTGTCAGCTATGATGAAGAAGAATTTATGATTTGAAGTCTTTGCTAGACAATGATTTCTTGAACTCATTTGGCATAAGAACTAGATAAATGCAGTGGCTCAAGCCTGTAATCCCAGCACTTTGGGAGGCCGAGACGGGCAGATCACGAGGTCAGGAGCTCGAGACCATCCTGGCTAACACGGTGA
>NW_012123986.1:0-1368 GCF_000951035.1 Colobus angolensis palliatus
TTTTGAGACTCTGGGGTTTTGGTGCTTCTGTTTGAATTAAAGTCTCACAAATCTACCTCCAGTGTTTCTCAAATTAATCCCACCGACACTGACTTACGTCAAGACCTCATCATATCTTGTTGAAATATTATAATACCTTTCTGCATAGACTCCCAGCCTCCATTCTTTCTCCAGAATTACTCTAAAACAGAAATCTAGACAGTCTGCTCTCCTACTTACAAGATAATGTCCATACTATCCAGCTTGATAAACATACAACTTTCTTTATTATCTAGCCCCTCATGACTGCATTTACAGCCTCATCTCCTCATACCAAGTTCTACAGCCATGGTGTTTCATACTTCTGAGTCTTTTTAGTAACTGTTTATGTGTCCATTTCATTTCATCTTATTTAATTAATTTTTTTTTTTTTTTTGAGATGGAGTCTTGCCCTGTTGCCCAGGTTGGGGTGCAATGGTGCACTCTTAGCTCTCACTGCAACCTCTGCCTCCCAGGTTCCAGAGATTCTCCTGCCTCAGCCTCCCGAGTAGCTGGGATTACAGGTGTGTACCACCACGCAAAACTAATTTTTTTTTTTTTAATCTTTAGTAGAGACAGGGTTTGGTCAAGCTGGTCTCGAACTCCTGACCTCATGATCCACTCGCCTCAGCCTTCCAAAGTGCTGGGATTACAGGTGCAAGTCACTGCACCTGGCCAATTTAATTTAATTTTTGAGACAGAGTCTTGCTCTGTCACCTAGGCTAGAGTGCAGTGGCGCGATCTCAGCTCACTGAAGCCTCTGCCTCCTGGGTTCCAGCGATCCTCCTATCTCAGCCTCCCAAGCAGCTGGGATTACTGGCATGCACCATCACCACACTCAGCTAATTTTCATACTTTTAGTAGAGATGGGGTTTCACTATATTGGTCAGGCTGGTCTCGAACTCCTGACCTCAAGTGATCCACCCGTCTCAGCCTTCCAAAGTGCTGGGATTACCGCCATGAGCCATCACGCCTGGCCGACAGCTATTATTTTTTAATTTTTTAATATTTCTTATTCATTTTTTGTTTTTGAAAGCTCTTTTGAATGTATAATTTTTGTCTTAGCACAGCACATGGCACATGGCAGGTTCTTAATAAATGCTTATTGACTCCAGAAACAAAGTGGTTCAGAAATTCAGAGGAAGGTAATAATCCTCTGGCTAGATGAGGCAGGATATTTCATGCAAGAGATGACCTTTAAGCTTTGAAGGGAGAACAGAGTTTAAACAGGCAGAGAAAAGGGGAAAGGAAGAAAATCAAAATGATGAAAATCATAACTAACATTTATTCATTGCTTACTATGTACCAAGTACTTCACATGAATTTTCTTTTTTTTTTTTTTTTTTTTTT
>NW_012123987.1:0-1465 GCF_000951035.1 Colobus angolensis palliatus
AAGTCAGCAGGCATTGAGTAAGTTTGTGGATTTGTGGCTTCTCTTGTACTCAAGAAATCTGCCTAGACCCACAGAATTTCTTCTGCCCCAGGGCTGGGCCCCTTTTTAAGCCTGAAAAATGCAACAGTATCAGATTGAATCCAGCCCCAAATCCCCCATGGGAAGCTCTCTGTGACCCACGCTAACAGGACACACCCAAGAAAAGGAATTCTGAGAATATATTTCAGCCTGGGCAAGATGACTCATCCGGAAGCCTCCATGCTACCATCATCTCCATTTCACAGGTAAGGAGACCGAGGCAAAGCTGCCTTTGGAAGACAGGAATGGATGCTGGAGGCTGCAGTCCCGTGGGCTGGCGCTGGCCAAACAGGCATCTCTAGCGGATGGAGGGCAGAGGTCACCTCACACACCCAGGATGGTGAGTGCTAGGGTGGTGCTCGGAGGGGCATGGAGGGGTTGGGGCTCTCCAGAAACGGTCGTGGGTGAAGGATATGCTGCTGAAATAACTTCCCCACGTTCAGCCTCCTGGACTGGGTCCTGGGAGGTAGGAGAAGGCACAGAACAGGCATTTCCTCCAACTCCCCAATACACACATTTGCCCCCACAGCCCCGTCTTCTGCTGTGTCTGTAAGGTGGTGTTTGAGAAGCCCAGGCTGTTTGGCCTGAACACACTTCCTCCCGGAGTGTCCAAGGCCCCCTCAGTACCACCCCCCAGCACCACCCAAGGCCCTGTGCCAGAAGCCAAAGGCCCTTCCTCTGCCTCCTTCCTCTGCGCTCCCTCCTCGGCTTCACCGTCCTGCACCACTAAGTTTCCAGGGCTTGACTGACACAGGGACTCCTTGGGGTCACACTCAGAATTCCTGTGATCACACATAAGCTCATCCTGAGACACGTGTTTACACATGTGTGTATAACCTGCGCTGATATTGCCTGTGTGTAACTATGCATGTGTGTGCTGTCAGTGTGCATAACTCACCCTGATACTGCAGATGTATAACTAGCAGAAGCACGTCATATATGTGTATAACTCACTCCGATATTGTTGCATATTTCACGCTTAAAAAGGGGTCCACCCTGGGACAGAAGAAATTCTGTGGGTCTAGGCAGATTTCTTGCATACAAGAGAAGCCACAAATCCGCAAACCTACTCAAGCCCACAGAAACAGGGAGAACGAATCCAAAAGGCACAGGGATTCCCAGGCGCCGGAGTGATGGGGTCTTCCCATCGGGAGGGTCATGGCAGTCACAGACAGGCCCTCGCTCCTTCCCTACCCCACCCCAGCCTCTTCTCAGGCCTTCAGCATGGCTACCCGGGGCCCTGCAGCCACATAAAGAAGCCAAGATGACCCGGCCAAGAGGGATTCTGACTCTCAGATGCATGAGATCATGCTCCAAGAACAAGAAGATGAAGTTAAGGGCCTGCCTGGAGCTTTTCCCAGCAAGAAAAGACACTAACTCACGAGAG
>NW_012123987.1:3470-5370 GCF_000951035.1 Colobus angolensis palliatus
AGTCAATAAATGGGCTTCAGACTGGGAATCACCTAATTTTTTATGAAACTTTTATATACAAGTATATGTGGATTTTTCACACCTGAGGTGGGTGACGATGGAAGTGGGGCAAGAGAAACTCTACAGCTTTCAGCCAATTCTCCCAGAAATCTTAACTCAACAAGGTTAGGAACTACTGCTTTTTAAAATAATTAACAGGCCGGGCATGGTGGCTCATGCCTGTAATCCCAGCGCTTTGGGAAGCCGAGGTGGTCAGATCACAGTCGGGAGATCGAGACCATCCTGGCTAACATGGTGAAACCCCATCTCTACTAAAAATACAAAAAATTAGCCAGGTGTGGTGGCAAGTGCCTGTAGCCCCAGCTGCTTGGGAGGCTAAGGCAGGAGAATCACTTGAATCTGGGAGGTGGAGGGTGCAGTGAGCCAAGATCATGCCACTGCACTCCAGCCTGGGCAACAGAGCGAGACTCTGTCTCAAAAAAAACAATAATAGGCCAGGTGCAGTGGCTCACACCTGTAATCGTAGCACTTTGGGAGGCTGAGGCAGGCGGATCATGAGGTCAGGAGATCAAGACCATGGTGAAACCCCGCCTCTACAAAAAATACAAAAAATCAGCCGGGCCTGGTGGCAAGTGCCTGTAGCCCCAGCTGCTTGGGAGGCTAAGGCAGGAGAAGCTTGAACCTGGGAGGTGGAGGTTGCAGTGAGCCAAGATCATGCCACTGCACTCCAGCCTGGGCAACAGAGCGAGACTCTGTCTCAAAAAAACAATAATAGGCCGGGTGCAGTGGCTCATGCCTGTAATCTCAGCACTTTGGGAGGCCGAGGCAGGCGGATCATGAGGTCAGGAGATCAAGACCACAGTGAAACCCCGCCTCTACAAAAAATACAAAAAATCAGCCAGGCCCAGTAGCGGGTGCCTGTAGTCCCAGCTACTTAGGAGGCTGAGGCAGGAGAATGGTGTGAACCCGGGGGGCGGAGCTCGCAGTGAGCCAAGACCGTGCCACTGCACTCCAGCCTGGGTGACAGAGAGAGACTTCGTCTCAAAAAACAAAAACAAAAACATAATAATTAACATAATTAATATTTAATAATAATATATTATTTAATAATTATGTAATAATATATAATTTACATATTGTATAATTCATTCATTTAAAGTGTACAATCCATGATTTTTAGCATATTTACAGAGTTGTTCAATTCTCAACACATTTTTAGAACATTTTCATCACCCCCCAAAAAGGTCCATTAGTAGACCCAGTAGTTCATCTCATTTCCTCCCAACCCCCCAGCCCCATTCATCTACCTTCTATTTCCATTGATTTGCCTGTTCTAGATATTTCACCTGAATGGAGTCATACAATCTATGATCTTTTATGTTTGGCTTAGCATGTTTTCACTTAGCATAATGTTTTTGAGGTTCATGCATGATATATATAACATGTATCAGTACATCACTTCTTTTTAGGGCTGAATACTATTCCATTGTATGGATATATGGTAGTATATTTCGTTGATCCAATAATCAGTGGATGGACATTTGTGTAGTTTCTGCTTTCTGCCTTTGGTGAATAAGGCTGCTATGAACATTCTTATACAAGTATTTGTGTGAACACATGTTTTTATTTCTCTTGTGTAAACACCTAGGAGTGGAATCGATTGGTCCTATGGTAATTCTATGCTTAACCTTTTGAGGAACTGCCAGACTATTTGGATTTTGAGATACTTCAGGAGCATTTCTATTTCAGGGATTAATAGCAAAGTAGTACAAAGGAAGATTAGCCTGGTGGCCAGGTGCAGTAGTTCATGAATGTAATCCCAGCACTTTGGGAGGCTGAGGTGGGTGGATCATGAGGTCAGGAGATCGAGACCATCCTGGCTAACACAGTGAAACCCTGT
>NW_012123987.1:10700-12077 GCF_000951035.1 Colobus angolensis palliatus
GATTCTAAGAGTTTTTCATAGATTGACTCACTTAATCCTCCCAGTCCTTCTGTGAAGCTGGAGACCATTATTATCCTCATTTGGCAGGCAAGGAGTCTGTTTCAATTATCTATTGCCGCATAACAATCTACCCCAAAACTGAGCAGCTTAAAACAGCAATTTTATTTGTTTGCAATTTGGGGGTTCAAAAACTCAGGCAGGGCTTAATGGAAACAGCTCATCTCTACACTGCAGTATTAGCCCTGATTGGGGATCAAGATGGTCTTACTCAGTTGACTCGGGCCGTAGGGTTAGCTGTCAGCTGGGGCACGTCAGTTGTCCTTTTCCTGATCCCTCTCTCTAGCAGGATAGCCAGAACTCCTGTATATGGTGGCCAGCTTCCCTGAGTACAGAAACAGAAGCTGCAAATGACATAGCATCATGTCCACCACATTTGATGGGCCCATGAATGTCACGGGGCCAGCAAAGATTCAAATGGAAAGGAAACTGACATGGAGAAGTGGTAAACTCACCTTGCAAAGGGCACACAGGATGGAAATGATTGCTGAGGCCATCTTTGGCAATGGTCTTTGCAGACATGGAGTTTAAATAATTTGCTCAAGATAATACAGGTAATAATTAGGCTATAGGGGTCAGTAGGATAAAAGTCAGATGTGCAGAAATGTGGAGAAGGACATTTCAAATTAACGGACGCATGTGAACGGGGGGCCCATTGACATGAAAACCTGGAGTGTGATTTTTCAGTTTGCTGTGTGAAAAGAAAAACTTCAGACAAATGAAATTTAACAGAGTTTAACTGAAGAAAAAACGTTTGAGAATTGGGCAGTCCCCTGAACAAGAATGGGTTCAGAGCAACTGCTGAGACTGCCATACGGTCGGATAACATTTATGGACAGAAAAAGGGAAGTGACGAACAGAAAAGGAAAGTGAGGTATAGAAACAGCAGGGTTGGTTACAGCTGAGTATCTGCCTTCTTTAAATATGGCTTGAACAGTTAGCCACCTGTGATTGGCTGGAATTCTGTGTTTGGTAGAAGAGTAGGTTACAGACTATATACACATCCAGTTAGGTTACAATTCACTATGTATGGAGAAACCTTCATGCCGAACCTAAAATATGTAAGAAAGCAGCTTTAGGCTACAGTTAATGTAATAGCTGGAAGAAGTAGGTGGACAAGAATGAACAAAAGAGATAGGTTGAGGCCTGATGGTGGATGACTTTGAAACCAGGCTAAGTGATTTGGAATTGGTTCTGCGGGCAATGGGGAGCTATGGAAAGGCTTTGAGCAGGAGAGTGCCTTGATCAAAATCATGCTTTAGGAAGATTAGTGCAGCACTGTGTATTCTGGATCAATGGAGGCAACCCAATAAATGAGGA
>NW_012123987.1:12638-14044 GCF_000951035.1 Colobus angolensis palliatus
CTTCTGGTCTCCCTTCCATCTGTTGCAAGTTCCTTCCCTGCCTCCTCACCCTTGGAATCACCAGAAAGAAGAGGAAGTAGTCATTGGTGTGTGCCTCGGCCCAGCTGCCTGCCATCTGGACTCAGGCCCACAGACCCCTGATCTTCCACCATAATCCTGCCCTTCTCCTCACCTCCCTCCTCATAGCCACGTCAGAAGAAGGAGCCAAGGGCTGAGGGACCTCCCAGTCCCCACCGGGTGGTCCTTCATGTTTCTGTTTCTAACCAAGGAGCCATCATCTTCCTGAGGGTCCAGCAGTGTCCATTCAATGCACAACAGCTGGATCTGAGTTCTGAGCTCTGCCCCTCGTTCTGTCTGTCCCTGGGTGAGTCACTTGATTTTCTAACTGGACCTGTTTGCTCATCCACAAAATGAAGAGGTGAAACGAGCTGGCCTCTAACCTTCTGCACACTGAAAACATTCCATGCCGCTATGACCATGACCAACTTTGACTGGAGAAAGGGTCCATTAGCATTAAAGAGAGGAACATCACACGATGTATGTCATCCATGACATCCCTGCAGTTCACACAGTGGTGAACATGTTGGAGAGTTCCAAGATTCCTTAATGAAATCCAGAGATATAACCCCCTCTAATTCAATTCAGAAGGGTTTTTCAGGAGGCCAAAGCCATCTGGATCTTATTTGTGGTAGTTTTGAAGGTCACAGTGATCTAAAGAGAAAAGCTACATTCTCTAGAGCAGCGTTTCCCAAATAGCTTTATAAAGAACACCAGAATCTCATGTGTGGTTGTGCTTCACAAACCTGCTGCCAAATATGCTTGGGGAAAGCTGGGTTTCTTCACTGCAGGATTTTTCAGAGCTACTAATAAGCTAATGTGCCCTGAACTTGGAGCCACTACTGGAGACATTTTGCTTCATCTTCATAACTGCCTGTTTGGTTTTGCTATTTTGCTAATTCCATTTTAGAGATGAGAAAAGGGGGCTCAGAGAGGTTAAGTAACAGTCCTAGAACTTGGAAGCGAAGGGGCTGGGATTTGAACTCAGGTCTAGTCTGAATCTACGGCCCTGTTTCTAACGCTGCTGTATTTTCATTCCACGTGAGTAAGCTCCAGGAAGAAGTTTCCAGACCTGAGATGCTGCCTTTGTCTCAACTAGAACATCTCAGGGAAAATGAAACAGAGGGAAGGTTTCTGGGGAAGCAGAGGGGGTGCTGCTCTGTTTGTGTATTTAAAGCCTCAGGCATAAGGACCTGTAACTATTCCCTGGGGACCATTCATGTTAGAGGAATGAGGACTCACAAGTGTCTGCACTACTCCAGTCTAGAGACTGCACAATTCTAGTCTCCAGAAGATTAAGTCAGGTGAAGGAGTGCCATGCTTTTACCAAAGAAAAAAAAAAAAAAAAA
>NW_012123987.1:15189-15545 GCF_000951035.1 Colobus angolensis palliatus
AACAGTATGTGCAAAGACCCTGCAGTAGAACGGGCTGAATGTGGCAGAAATTCAGTGAGTGAGGGGAGACTGTGGAGATGGGGGTGGGGTGGGGCAGCGGGGGCAGGGCCAGAGCACACAGGGTCTCATGGGCCGTGGGAAAGATTTGAGCATTATCTACAGAGCAATGAGATGCTGGTGAATGATTTTAAGTGGTCAAGTGTGCAAGGGGTAAATGATAAGACTGGGGTTTTTGCAGCCTTACTCTGGCTGTTGTGTGGAGAATGAAGCGGAGAGAAGAGCAAGGAGGTACTGCAGTTGTCTAAGGCAGGGATGATGGTGGCTTGCCCGAGGGCGGTGGCAGCACAGATGGAGGT
>NW_012123987.1:15595-15945 GCF_000951035.1 Colobus angolensis palliatus
AACTATATTGAGAAGGAAAAGCTGGGATTGGAGCTAGACTGGATGTGGAGACAGCAAGACAGAAAAAGTCCTGAGGAGCTGGGCGCAGTGGCTCACGCCCGTAATCCCAACACTTTGGGAAACTGAGGTAGGTGGGTCACTTGAGGTCTTCGAGACCAGCCTGGCCAACATGGTGAAACCGCATCTCTACTAAAAGTACAAAAATTAGCTGGGCGTAGTGGCACACACCTGTAATCCCAGCTACGTGGGAGGCTGAGGCAGGAGAATCACTTGAACCCGGGAGTGGAGGTTGCAATGAGCCAAGATCGTGCCACTGCACTCCAGCCTGGGTGACAGAGTGAGACTCTGTC
>NW_012123987.1:20900-22495 GCF_000951035.1 Colobus angolensis palliatus
CTCTTCATTTTAACCTTTTTTGCACACTCACAAATCAATCAGCACACACTCCCCATCATCCTGTGCCCATAAAGACTCAGTCAGTAGAAGGGGAGATGGCTTGACTTTGAGGAAGAGACAACCTGACTTTGGGGAAGACAACTTTCCCTTCCCATCCCCTCTCCAGCTCCCCTCTCCACTGAGAGCTGTTTCCATCACTCCATAAAATTCTCTATCTTCACCCACTCATTGGGTCCCATGCTCTTTGTCCAGTATCCAGGAAGAATGAGGTCATGAGGATGATTGAAGATTTTCTTCTTGGGTGCTGGACAACAGCTCAGGAACCATCAAGTGCAGGTACCCAGAAAAGGCTGTCACAATGGCCCTTTGCCCTCAGCAGCGGAGGGCAGCTGCCCCACATGACGAGGCAAGGGGCCAACTAAATTGCTAACACATCACTGTCCATCAGACCATGGACAGTGGAACTAAAAGACGACTGTAACACACCCCCTTTGGGGCTTTGAGGTCGCAGGTAACCTCACCTGGGCGCCTCTGTGTTCCCCTCAAGGTGACGCACCTGGTCTGCCTACAGGCCCCCCAGAGCCTGCTCCTGTTGCGAGCCAGATCCTGCACTCATTCGCTCACATGCTCCCTCCCTCAAGGGGCTGAGGGCGGTGAGCCAAGTAGATGGGGTGCCCCTGCTGCAAGTCCAGCAAAGGGGCCGAGAAAAGTCCTGCATCAATATCACCACAGAGCCCATGGGCATTAAAAGATAATAAGAAAATATTATGAACAACTTTATGCCAACAAATTTGGCCAATGAGATGAAACGGGCAAAATGGCTTGATAAATTACAATCACAGCATTGCAATGACAAAATTAAATCCAAAATCTATATAGTTTCACCTATTAAAGAAATCAAATTCATTATCAGAACCTTTCCCACAAAGAAAACTTCAGATCGGAAGATGATCGATCTTAAATCTTCTCAACACACACACAAAGTGTAACTATGTAGAAGAGGTAGATATTTAATTAGCTGTATTGTGGTGATCATTTCACAATCTGTATCAAAGCATCAAGTTGGGGGATGGGGGACAAGGGGAGGGATATCATGAGGAGAAATACCTAATGTAGATGACGGGTTGATGGGTGTAGCAAACCACCATGGCACATATGTAACAAACCTATGTATACTTATGTAACAAACCTGCACATTCTGCACATGTATCCCAAAACTTAAAATATAATAAAAAATAAATAAATATTATTTAAATAAACAAATCAATGGAACTATTGTTTAGAGTTTAAAAAATCAAGTTGTACAGCTTAAATATGTACAATTTTTAAATGTCAATGCTACATCAGTAGAGCTTTTAAAAAGAAAAGAAAAAAGAGAGAAAGAAAAGGAAAGAAGAAAAAAAAGAAAGAAAGAAAGAAGAAGAGGAAGAAGAAGAAGAAAGAGAGGGAGAGAAAGAGAGAGAGAAAAAAAGAAAGAAAGAAAAAGAAAGAAAGAAAGAAAAAAGAGAAGGAGAGAGAGAAAAAGAAAAGAAAGGAAGAAAGAAAGGAAGGAAGGAAGGAAGGAAGGAAGGAAGGAAGGAAGGAAGGAAGGAAGG
>NW_012123987.1:26681-27879 GCF_000951035.1 Colobus angolensis palliatus
AACTCCTGTAGCCTTGAACTTCTGGGCTCAAGCAATTCTCCCACCTCAGCATCCTGAGGAGCTGGGACTACAGATGCTAGCCACTGTGCCCACCAAGATACAATGTTTTAAACTCATAAGTTGGATTAAAAGTTAAACTAGTTAATAACATGTGTTGGCAAGAGTACGAAGGGTGGATTCTCTTGTATGTTATTTGTGGAAGTACAAACTGGTCAGACTGCAGGTCAATTTGACAGAATCTATCAAAATTTTAAATGCCTACAACCTTTGACTCAGCCCTTCCACTTCTAGCACCTAATCTGAAGAAAGAGTAGCATGTATGAAAGAGCCTTTTACAAAGGTCTTTCATTTATTAGTTTAGTCAGTGAACATTTATGGAGTGCCTACTATGTGCCAGACACAATTTTAGGCACAGCAGGAACAGGACAAAAAAAGGTTTTGTTTGGAAGAAGCTGAAGTTCTAATGGAAGGAAACAGAACAGTAAACAAATGAACAATCCAACAAATAAAAGATAAAATCAGATAAAGTTAGGCAGTAATAAATGTTATGATAAAATAGTTAATACAGAATTATAATGAAGAAAAATTGGAACCCACTTAAATGTCCCTCAAGCGGGAAATAGTTTTAAATTAGAATGTCTATATTATGGAATACTATGTTGTATTTTAAAAGGAAGAGATAAGTCTACATGTATTGATATGGTGAGTTCTCCAACACATAAATTTAGGTTTAAAAAATGCACAAAACCCCCTGGGCACAGTGGTTCATGCCTATAATCCCAGCACTTTGGGACACCGAGGTGGGAGGATTGCTTGAGCCCAAGAGTTTGAGAGCAGCCTGGGCAACAAAGGGAGGTGATTGCTTGAGCCCAAGAGTTCAAGACCAGCCTGGGTAACATAGGGAGACCTTCATCTCTACAAAATTAAAATTAAAAAATTAAAAAACTAGCTGAGACTACAGGTGCATAACACTTCAGGAGACTTGAGCCTTGGAGGTTGAGGCTGCAGTGGGAAGTGATGGCACGACTGCACCAGCCTGGGGTGACAGAATGAGATTCTGTCTGAAAAATGTAAAAAAGCTCAGTGGCTCATGCCTGTAACCCTGGCAAGCTGGGAGGCCAAGCTGGGCAGATCCCCTGAGGTCAGGAGTTTGAGACCAGCCTGGTCAACATGGTGAAACCTCGTCTCTACTAAAAAT
>NW_012123987.1:29313-30102 GCF_000951035.1 Colobus angolensis palliatus
AGGAGGGGAAGAACTTGTTCTGTGTTTCTGCTCCCTTTTAGACCACACTTCTGGTACCAGGACCCCAGAATTCTCTGTCCATATGGCCTCAGGCCCATTTCCAGGGCTTACAAAGGCCTGTTGCCTTATTCTATCCCTCAAGGGTGACTCTTACAGCAGAGTGGTACCCATCCCTAGGCCTGAGGGGTGGCCAAGGTGAAGCTGGTAGTAAGGATGGAGGTGCAGGAGTATGGAGGCTAAACTTGTGGGCTGGGTGTGCATAGCTGTGCACCAGAGGCTCCTGTGGTACCGGATGTTGCAAAGGGTAGAAAGAGAAGGGTGGAGGGCTGCAGCCAGAGGTCAGCGATGGCAGGCTCTCTCTGCGCTTCCATATTCTAGCATGATTTTTCAAGAAGTATAAGAATTCTGAATTCAAACCTGGCCTCTCAGGTTGTTATGAAGGTGAATACCATGGTAAGAAACAAGAACCTATTTTATTTAACAGTTTGATGCCTTGTTTTACAATTTCTAAATATTTAGAAAGATAACAGGACAGGCCTCCGTTTGTACTGCTGGCCTGGAGCCCAGAGTCATTCATGGCGGCCAAACAATAAAAGAATCCAGGAGATTACGGGGCAGTGACTTATACCTGTAATCCCAGAACTTTGGTAGGCTGAGGTGGGTGGATCACCTGAGGTCAGGAGTTTGAGACCAGCTTGACAAATATGGTCAGCCTGACCCTGTCTCTAATAAAAATACAAAAATCAGCTGGGTGTGGTGGCACACACCTGTAGTCCCAGCTACTCAGGA
>NW_012123988.1:0-3516 GCF_000951035.1 Colobus angolensis palliatus
TCGAGTCTTGCTCTGTCCCCCAGGCTGGAGTGCCATGTCATGATCTTGGCTCACTGCAAGCCTTTCTTGTCTACTCTTTAACAGATCCCAGCAGGAGAGAATACCTTTAAGTCCCACATATCTGTCAGGAGTGCTGACAGAGCCTAATAATTATGATCCATTTTACAGGGTAGGAGCTGTCCACCTTTTTTGACCAGAAACATCTTTACTGCCCCCAAGATGGAGTGTATACTGAGGATGGCAGAGCAGAGAGATGGAAAGATTGGGGAGCTGCTGAATCAACCAACCTGGCACTCACCTTACCACTGGACTTCTAATTAGTTTAGCTAATACATTTTCTTACTGTTTAGGCCAATTTCAAACTGGTTGTTTGCAGCTCAAACATCCCAACTGGCAGATCAAATGGTCCTGGACTTCCTCCACTGAGCCTGGATTTGGGATTTGCTCTTAGTATCCTTAACCCTTGGCTTCCCACAATCTCAACCAATTGCCAGGGGATGGTGTTCTAGAGAAAGCCCATTTGCTATCCTGGATAATGTCAAGTCACCTTCTGTGCCGCTGACATGAAAATCCATCTGAAGGACAAAGTAAGAGGCTTCCCTTTTAAGCTTTTAATGACTTTTTTTTTTTTTTTTTAATTAAGGCAGAGTCTCACTCTGTCGCCCACACTAGTGTGCAGTGATGTAATCTCATCTCACTGCAACCTCTGCCTCCTAGGTTCAAGTAATTCTCATGCCTCAGCCTCCCGAGTAGCTGGGACTACAGTCACGCACCACCACGCCTGGCTGATTTTTGTACTTTTAGTAGAGATGGGGTTTCACCATATTGGCCAAGCTGGTCTCAAACTCCTGACCTCAAGTGATCCACCTGCCTTGGCCTCCCAAAGTGCTGGGATTACAGGCGTGAGTCACTGCACCCAGACTGGCCTGGATTTCAGAAGACTTGAGTGCAAGCCCCGGTCTGCCACCCTTTCCTTACATGACTTGAGAAAGTCATTCAATCCCCTTGAGGCCTAGGTTCCCTATAGGATACATAATGATGATAAACTCTGCCCTGGTTACTCCTAAGTTGTTGCAAGGCTCAAGTGGAGTAATAGCTGTCAATCAATTTTTCCCTAATTTAAAATTTTTGAGAAATAATTACATCCAGTAAAATGCACAAATCTTAAGTGTACAGCTTAATAAATTTTTATGGCCACGCTTACTGGCACCTGGCCTGTAATCCTAGCACTTCGGGAGGCTGAGATGGGCAGATCGCTTGAGTCCAGGAGTTGGAGATCAGCCTGGGTGACATGGTGAAACCTCGTCTCTACAAAAAATACAAAAATTAGCTGGGCGTGGTGACCTGCACCTGTAGTCCCTGCTACTTGGGAGGCTGAGGTGGGGGTTAGCTTGAGCTGGGGAAGCGGAGGTTGCAGTGAGCTAAGATCGTACCATTGCACTCCAGCCTGGGTGACAGAATGAGACCCTATTTCAAAAAAAATACATTAAATAAATACACAAATAGATAAATAAGTAAATTTTTGCATATGTATACTCCTGTGTTGCCACTCAGCTCAATATATGGAATATTTCTGACACCCCAAAAAGTTTCCTGTGCTCTTTCCTGGCCCATAGTTCCAAGGAACAATTATTCTCACCTCTATCACTAGAGACGAGCTTGCTTGTTCTTGAAATTGAGATAAGTACAATCTTATAGTATGTATTCTTTCGTGTCTGACTTTCAATTGACATAGGTTTTGGGGATTCATTTTTATTGGTGCAGCAGTCAGTGGTATGTTCCTTTCCATTGCTGAGTAGTGTTCCACTGGGTGGCTATCCCAGTTTGTTTATCAATTTTTCTCCTGTGGGTAGACATCTGACTTGTTTCCAGTTTGAGATTATTATGAATAAAGCTGCCGTTAACAAAAGACCATGAGATCTGCAGAGGAAGAGGGAGAGCTTTATTTTCTCTCTATATATGTATGGAAAACAATCTGCAGAATGTGGAGGCACAGTCTTCAGCACAAGTGAAATCTTACTCTGGGAAGAATAAAGGTAGATCTGGCTTCAGTAGGGAAAATTCTCACCCTGGTTCTCAATTAGGTCTGCTTATACAAATGAAGGATTCAAACTGGTTCAGTTCTGATTAGTCAAAATAGTCCAGTCCTAAGCCGGGCATAGTGGCTCACACCTGTAATCCCAGCACTTTGGGAGGCCCAGGCGGGCAGGTCACTTGAAGTTAGGAGTTTGTGATGAGCCTGGCCAAAATGGTGAAACTCCGTCTTCACTAAAAATATAAAAATTAGCCAGGCATGATGGTGCGCACCTGTAATCCCAGCTACTCAGGAGGCTGCGGCAGGAAAATCGCCTGAATCCGGGAGGTGGAGGTTGCAGCTGGCCAAGATTGCGCCACTGCATTCCAGCCTGGGCAACAGAGCAAGACTCTGTCTCACCAAAAAAAAAAAAAAAAAAAAATAGTTGAGCCCTGATTGGGTGGTTTCTAAGCCCTGAACCAGAAGTCTCTATCAAAGGTTTCTTTCGAAAGGCTCGGTGCGGGGAAGGGGCAGTTTATCTTCTCACTGAAAACAGGTACTAGTTTGATTTGAGTGTAGAAAGGGAGGTCCTGTGACACTTTTACATCTTTCTGAGATCACAGAGTATGTGACTGCTCGATCATTGCCTGATTCTGTTTTAACTTGGAGTACCTCAGTTTGCCATGGGAAGTCCATTTTGTCTGTTAGCCAGGAGCATATTTCAACACTGCTATGAACATTTTTGTACAAGTATTTTTTTGTGTGTGCATGTGTTTTAATTTCCCTTGGGTAAATAACCCAGGATTAGAACACCCAAGTCATAGGGTAGGTATGTGTTTAACATTCTTAGAAATTGCTAGTTTTCCAAAGCCGTTGTGGGTTTTTTTGGTGTGTGTGTGTGTGTGTTTGTTTGTTTTTAAAACAGGGTCTTGCTCTGTTGCCCAGGCGGGAGTGCAATGGCACAATCATGGCTCACTGCAACCTTGACTCCCTGTGCTCAGGTGATCCTCCCACCTTAGCCTTCCAAGTAGCTGGGACTACAGGTGCGCACCACCACATCTGGCTAATTTTTGCATTTTTTGTAGAGACAGGGTTTCACTATGTTACCCAAACTGCTCTTGAACTCCTGAGCTGAAATGATCCAACCACCTTGGCCTCCCAAAGTGCTGGGATTACAGGAGTGAGCCATGGCATCCAGCCATAGGTGTGTAATTTTATATTCCCTCCAGAAAGTTGTGAGAACTCTAGTTGCTCTAGATCTTTATTATGCTTGTTAACTTTAAACTGTGGCTCCCTCTATAGTAGGGGGTATCACTGTTACTCTGAGGGAGGAGATGTAGTGTTGGGATTAATACAAAGCATGGGTCTGAGTCTTGTTTGAATCATTGTTCTGCACTGGGCTTGCTACATGGCCTTGAAATACTGAGGCCCTCTAGCCTCATTTTCAGCGTCTGTAAAGCAGGGCTCTCTATAGCATCCCTCTCTGAGAGTCATTGTGAGGG
>NW_012123989.1:0-1553 GCF_000951035.1 Colobus angolensis palliatus
TTTGTAGAGACAAGGTCTCACTTTGTTGCCCAGGCTGATCTCGAATTCCTGGCCTCAAGTGGTCCTCCTGCCCTGGCCTCCCAAAGTGCTAGGATTACAGGTGTGAGCCACTGCACCCGGGCCCTTTTCACTTTTTTCTTCACATTTATCTTAACCTTTTCATTTTTTTGATGGTATCCTTTGAAGCAAAAAGCTTTTACTTTTGATGAAATCCAATCGATCTACTTTTCCTTTTGTTGCTTGTGCTTTGTGTCATATCCAAGTTCATGAAGATTTATATCTATGTTTTCTTTTAAGAGTTGTGTAGTCTCCGCTCTTACATTTAGGTATTTGATCCACTTTGGGTAACTTTTTTATATAGTATGAGGTAAGGTTCTAGCTTCATTCTCCCACATGTGAATATCCAGTTGTCCCACTGTCATTTGTTGAAAAGATTACCTCCCTATTGAATGGTCTTGGCATGCTTGTTGAAAATAAATTCCCCATAAATGTGAGGGTTTATTTCTTAGCTCTCAATTGTATTACATTGACCTATATGTCTATTCTTACACCAGCATCACAATGCCTTGATTACTGTAGCTGTGTGGTATGTTTTGAAATTGGGAAGTGTGAGTCTTCCAATTCTGTTTTTGTCTTTCATGATTGTTGGTTATTCAGAGTCCCTTGAATTTCTATATGAATATTATGATTAGCCTGTCCATTTCTACAGAGAAGCCAATTGGACATTTCATACAGATTGCACTGAAATTAGCCAGATGTGGCATTACATGCCTATAGTCCTAGATACTTGGGAGACTGAGGCAGGAGGGCTGCTTGAGCCCAGGAGTTTGAGGTTGCAGTGAGCCATGATCTTGCCACTGCACTCCAGCCTGAATATTAGAACAAGTTCATGTCTCAAAAAAGAAAATTACACTAAATTGATATATTAATTTTGGGAGTATTACCATCTAACAATATTAAGATCTAATCTATAAACATGGGATGTCTTCCTACTTACTTAGGTCTTCTTTAATTTCTTTCAACAATGTTTTCTGTATTTTTAGAGTATAAATGTTAGCTACTTTTGTTAAATGTACTCAAGTATTTTTTGATGCTATTGAAAATGGAATTGTTTTCTTAATTTCATTTTCAGAGTGTTCATTAAAAATCTATAGAATACAAACAATTTTTGTGTACTGGTGATGTTGTTTCCAACAAGCTTGCTGAATTGTTTATTAGTTCCAAGAGTTTTTTAGTGGATCCCTTAGGATTTTCTATATAATGTCATGTTGTCTGCCTATAGATGGTTTTACTACTACTTCTCTTCCACTTTTTCATTTTTTTTTTTGAGACAGAGTCTTGCTCTGTCGCCCAGGCTGGAGTGCAGTGGCGCGATCTCGGCTCGCTTGCAAGCTCCGCCTCCTGGGTTCACGCCATTCTCCTGCCTCAGCCTCCCAAATAGCTGGGACTACAGGTTCCTGCCACCACGCCCAGCTAATTTTTTGTATTTTTAGTAGAGACAGAGTTTCACCGTGTTAGCCAGGATGGTCTCGATCTCCTGACCTCGTGATCCA
>NW_012123990.1:0-1502 GCF_000951035.1 Colobus angolensis palliatus
AAATACTGGCCGATGAGGATTTTTCAGCCTCTGATTTGAATCCATTGGTCTCCAGTTAATTTTTTCTTTTTGAGCTGGAGTCTCACTCAGTCGCCCAGGCTGGAGTGCAGTGGCGCAATCTCAGCTCACTGCAACCTGCGCCTCCTGGGTTCAAGCGATTCTCCTGCTTTAGCCTCCCAAGTAGCTGGAATTACAAGCATACATCATTATGCCCAGCTAATTTTTGTATTTTTGGTAGAGACAGAGTTTCTCCAGTTGGTCAGACTGGTCTCAAACTCCTGACCTCAATTGATCCACCTGCCTCAGCCTCCCAAGTGTTAGGATTACAGGCATGAGTCACCACACTCGGCCAGATAAAAAAAAGAACACTTCTAAAAAAAAAGTCAATCATTCGAAGATAGGAGACGAAGCCGCTGGATGTTAGGTGTAATATCAAGGCCAGCTTGGAAATAGGAAGGATAAAAAATAAAAGACCAGCAACCTGACTTCACCTCTGCTGCCACCTCTTCTCATGGTTCCCGGTCCCTAACTTCTGCTTATGGCCAGGTGTTTACTCTCTCCCCAGGGGCAGTAAGTGCTCAAACTACCTCTGAAGCTTTGGGTGTCTGATGAGGGTTACCCAGGAGGTGAGGTCACATGGTGCAGTTGCAGTAGCAGCATCAGGACAGCAATCTCTGAACTAGTGACCGAGCACAGGGTCTGGGGCCAGCAGCCCTGGCTCTGAACCCTGACTCTCTCTCCAGCCAGCTGTCTGGCTTTGGACAAGCTATGTCTGAGATTTCTTCATTTACAAAGTAGGGAGAACTAATAATATCTGCCATACTGGGTTTTCGTGAGGTAAATCTGCCTGGCTGTGCTTTGTAAGCTATAGCATGTGTTAAGTTAATGTTATTATCAGATAGTTGGAGGTTCCACTAACACAACAGGACACAGTTCTGGTGAGTGTCAGAGATCTGTCAAACTCCACAAACCGTATCATCTTTACTCACTGCAGTTAAGCCTCTGTATTTGCAAGAACTCTCATACCAAGAGACCTCATGGCTCTGATCTCCATGGGGGAAATACAAAGCATACCTCTTGCTCTCTCCATTAGGAAAATTCTATGAAATAAAGCCCCCAAACCCTAAGGCTGCAAGGGAGCTAGAGAAAACTAATGAGAAAAGTCCTTTGCAAGTTTTGCTTGGCATCTGCTACCTCTGGCTAAGAAATGGGTAAATCTTTGCTTCCAAAAGACCTTAATTTTGATCTGAGCTTCAGGTCATAACCTGGGAAATAGAAAACCCCAGAAAATTGAAACATCAACTCTAAGAAAACCTCTTCTCTTAGGGATCCTGAAGAGCCCCACAGAAGACTATAAAATGTTATTCTTCCATTGAATTTAGAGATTTTATGTTAGAAAGACAGATAGGGCCAGGTGCGGTGGCTCACGCCTATAATCCCAGCACTTTGGGAGGCCGAGGCAGGTGGATTGCCTCAGCTCAGGAGTTTGAAACCAGCCTGGG
>NW_012123991.1:0-1408 GCF_000951035.1 Colobus angolensis palliatus
TATACCACAATTTCACTACGTATATTATTATGGATTAGCATTTGAGTTGTTTTGATTTTTTTGTATGTTACAAACAATGCTGTAATTGATATTTCTGTAAATTATTTAGCATATATTTCTAGAAATAGCAGGTCATCTCACTTTGGTTTTCTGTTCTGGCTGTGGTATTTCTCTTAGCTCATTTCTTCCTTCTTTTATGTTCTGATTACTTTTTGCCATTCCATCCTTTCTTTCTCTATAAGTAATAGGCTCTTACTATCTTTTGAAATAGGTAACCTAAAAATAAAATACATATACTGGACTTATCATAGCTTACTGGTCATCATCATTTTTACCCTTCTGACAGCACAAATTACTTTGAGCTCTTTAACACAATTTCTTTCACTCCTTTGCCTTACAATACACTGTCATAATATTTATCTTTTAAAAAAAAACTACTAAAAAAACTTGTAAGAAATTATGAATAAATTATTACTGTTTAATAAGCTAGCTTTCAATTCAGTTACATTTATCACTCACTTCGTTTAGACTTCTTAGATCTCTCTCCTATTCGGTATTTTACTTGTCTAAATTATTTTCAAAAATTAGAATCTTCTGGTAGAGTATGCTTCTGTTACTATTTTTTTCTGAAAGTAACATTGTTATTTTTGAAAGAGTTTGACATGTATGGAATTCTACATTGGAGAATATTTTCTTCCAGCACCCTGTCTATTTAATTCCACTATATCTTCCATTGTTGCTGCTGGGATGTAAAAGATCATTGTAACCGCCACTTGCTTGAAGAAATTCTCTTTTCTTGCTACTTAAAAGATTTTCCTTTTGTCTTTGATTTTCTGCAGTTTCACAATGATTTCTTCAGGCATAGAGCTCCTTTTATTATCTATACTGTTTGAGATTTGTGGAGCTTCATAAATCTATGTATCTGTATCTTTAAACATTTCAGGACAATTCTTAGTGATAGTATAGTAAACACTGCCTGTGCTTTATTCTTCCCTCTTCTAATCTTCAGCGAGAAAATCCCCTCCCTCCTCAAATCACATGTTATATATTCTCATTCTAATCTCTATGTCTCTTAACTTTGTCAACATTCAATGTTTTTGTTTCTCTGTGCTCATTTTTGATACTTTTTTCTGAAGTATCTTTCAGTTTACCAACTGTCTTGTCAACCAGGAATAATCCGCTCTTAAACCTGTCCAGTGACATTTTTACTCATTTTTTTTTCAAAGTTTCATTTTGTTGTTTGCAGAACTACTTTTTTACTTTTTTGCAGCTTTATGGTTTCTAGGTCATTTTTTCAAAATTGCCTTCAGAATTATTTCCTTTAAAACTTGAAGTATCATTAAAAAGTCAGGAAACAACAGGTGCTGGAGAGGATGTGGAGAAATAGGAACACTTTTACACTGTTGGT
>NW_012123992.1:0-1741 GCF_000951035.1 Colobus angolensis palliatus
GAGCCCGAAGTATGAATATTCTAGACTTGGCTTTTTGCCTATGTTCCAAGAGTATCCCTTCCTAGAAGAGACTCCAAACATACCAATTTCTGTCCACATATTTTTTATCCCTTTTGAGTTAGAGTCAAGGAATTATTCTCCTCCATGGAAACCATTTTCTTGCCCTCCAATGACTAAAGCAAGTGAAATTTAGCAGAGATGAGAGCAAGCGTGAAGTTTTATTCCCCAGGGCCTTTCTTTTTACTCCTTAAAAGGCTTGGAACATTGAGCTGGGAGAGTTATCATGAATGGCAAACACACCAGCGAAGTAATTGAGATGTGTCTGTTCCTTTGGGACAGAAAAAAAAAAAATCATACCAAAAGTGAAAATTAAATGTTGTTTACTACCATTCAGTTTACCACATACCCTCTTAATTTATTTCCTAGAAAGTCCAAGTGAATTTTCGCTTCTTCTCTACCTTTAATAGTCAGTTTACTTTCAGAGTTTTGTGACTAATAAATGATTGAATGGCTCCTTGAGCAGAGCCAGCCTGCTGATAAATACACCAAAAGTTGGTATACCTTGCTTTTAGGTTAGTCAAAAAGCACTTCAATTATTATATGAAAAATCACTCTTCTGGGTACTATTTTCACATCTTATGCAGTAAGAACTCTGAGCACAAAATATAGAAGTTTATCTTGTTTAGAAATTAAGCAGAGTTGTTTTATTTCTGTTTTTGTTTGTTTTTATTTTGTCCTTATTCTTGTGATTGCAAGCTACAGAATTCCATGCTGGACTAACTTAGGCCAGAAGGGTATATACTAGAAAAGTACACAGGGTATATCACATAAGAAAGGGGGCTGTCCAAACTCTGCCCCTGCTTTCCTCTGCGTATTAGTGTTATTCTTTTCCAGTGGCAGATAGGCTTCCCCTTGATAGAAAATACAGGCACTGATCCCTTCAGAGTTTTATTTCTCCATTGACATGTAGGAAAAATCTTGGGGAAAACCTTGTTTGGGTCCTATGATGACCAAGCCTGCAACCAAAAGTCAGAGTATGACTGACCCAGCTTGGATTAATGTGTCCCCTGGACCAATTACCTTGGCCAGGAGATGGGGGGTAAAAAATACAGCAGTTCCCAAGGGAAACATGCGGGAGAGGCCATTCTCAGAAAGCAGAGGACGTTCTTCCTGGAGAAGTAGTTAGTATTGGGTAGAGAAAACTACAGGTGTACCCCAGATCCTCTTTTTGCAGCATAAAAGAGAGATAAATCACTGATGCACGTATAAAATCCCATTGCCAATTTAATGTGAGCTGGACAGTAGTGGCATACTATTTAATATTAACAAAATCATAATATTAATTATTCTGTGTCCTGGAGCTTCAGTAGAAAAAATTTAAATAAAAATAGTAAATGCCGTATGGGCAGAATTTCAGTAAGAGTGAGAGTCTTCTAAAAAATAGCTGAGATTGGGCTTGGTGGCTCACACCTGTAATCCCAGCACTTTGGGAGACTGAGAAGGGCAGATCACGTGAGGTCAGGAGTTCGAGACCAGCCTGGGCAATATATGGTGAAACCCCATCTCTACTAAAATTACAAAAATTAGCTGGGTATGGTGGCACATGCCTGTAATCCGAGCTATTCAGAAGTCTAAGGCATGACAATCGCTTGAACCCAGGAAGTGGAGGTTGCAGTGGGCCAAGATTGCACCACTGTACTGCAGCCTGGGCAACAGAGTGATACTCTGTCTCAAAAAAAAA
>NW_012123993.1:0-1778 GCF_000951035.1 Colobus angolensis palliatus
CCACCAACAGTGTAAAAGTGTTCCTATTTCTCCACATCCTCTCCAGCACCTGCTGTTTCCTGATGTTTTAATGATCGCCATTCTAACTGGTGTGAGATGGTATCTCATTGTGGTTCTCATTTGCATTTCTCTGATGGCCAGTGATGATGAACATTTTTTCATGTGGCTGTTGACTGCATGAATGTCTTCTTTTGAGAACTGTCTGTTCATATGCTTTGCCCACTTTTTGATGCGGTTGTTTGATTTTTTTCTTGTAAATTTGTTTAAATTATTTGTAGATTCTGGATATTAGCCCTTTGTCAGATGGGTAGATTGCAAAAATTTTCTCCCATTCTGTAGGCTGCCCATTCACCTGATGGTAGTTTATTTTGCTGTGCAGAAGGTCTTTTGTTCAATTAGATCCCATTTGTTAATTTTGGCTTTTGTTGCCATTGCTTTTGGTGTTTTAGTCATGAAGTCCTTGTCCATGCCTATGGCCTGAATGGTATTGCCTAGGTTTTTTTCTAGGGTTTGTTTTGAGATGGTGTCTCACTCTGTCACCCAGGCTGGAGTGCAGTGGCGTGATCTTGGCTCACTGCAAGCTCCGCCTCCCAGGTTCACGCCATTCACCTGACTCAGCCTCCTGAGTAGCTAGGACTACAGGAACCCTCAACCACGCCTGGCTAATTTTCTTGTATTTCTTAGTGGAGACGGGGTTTTGCCGTGTTGGCCAGAATGGTCTCGATCTCCTGACCTCAGTTAGCCAGAACGGTCTCGATCTCCTGACTTCATGATCCGCCCACCTCGGCCTCCCAAAGTGCTAGGATTATAGGCATGAGCCATGACGCCTGGCCTCTTCTAGGGTTTTTATGGTTTTAGATCTAACATTTAAGTCTTTAATCCATCTTGAATTAATTTTTGTATAAGATGTAACGAAGGAATCCAGTTTCAGCTTTCTAGATATGGCTAGCCAATTTTCCCAGCACCATTTATTAAATAAGGAATCCTTTCCCCATTTCTTGTTTTTGTCAGGTTTGTCAAAGATCATATGGGTGTAGATGTGCGGTATTATTTCTGGGGGTTCTATTCTGTTCCACTGATCTATCTCTGTTTTGGTACCAGTACCATGCTGTTTTGGTTACTGTAGTCTTATAGTATAGTTTGAAGTCAGGTAGCCTGATGCCTCCAGCTTTGTTCTTTAGGCTTAGGATTGTCTTGGCTATGCGGGCTCTTTTTTAGTTCCATATGAACTTTAAAGTAGTTTTTTCCAATTCTGTGAAGAGAGTCATTGGTAGCCTGATGGGGATGGCACTGAATCTATAAACTACCTTGGGCAGTATGGCCATTTTTACAATATTGATTCTTCCTATCCATGAGCATGGTATGTTCTTCCATTTGTTTGTGTCCTCTTTTATTTCAATGAGCAGTGGTTTGTAGTTCTCCTTGAAGAGGTCCTTCAAATCCCTTGTAAGTTGGATTCCTAGGTATTTTATTCTCTTTGAAGCAATTGTGAATGGGAGTTCACTCATGATTTGGCTCTCTGTTCTTCGTGCATAGGAATGCTTGTGATTTTTGCACACTGATTTTGTCTCCTGAGACTTTGCTGAAGTTTCTTATCAGCTTAAGGAGATTTTAGGCTGAGACGATGGGGTTTTCTAAATATACAATCATGCAATCTGCAAACAGGGACAGTTTGACTTCCTGTTTTCCTATTTGAATACCCTTTATTTCCTTCTCTTGCCTGATTGCCCTGGCCAGAACTTCCAATACTATTTTGAATAGGAGTGGTGAGAGAGGGC
>NW_012123994.1:0-1369 GCF_000951035.1 Colobus angolensis palliatus
GGCCAGGCTGGTCTCGACCTCCTGACCTCAGGTGATCCACCTGCCTCGGCCTCCCAAAGTGCTGGGATTACAGGTGTGAGCCACTGCACTCAGCCAATTCTCACTTTTCTTTACAGTTTGTTTTTTCACATGAGTATGTAACAAAAGGCATTTAGGGAAAACTAGGTAGCAGTATTTTAACTGTCTTGAGAAATTAGTATAATGATGTAATCTCTAAATCATCCTCCTTTGCCTCTGAAAAATTCCTCTTGGTGGAAGCAGCCACGCCTGGAAACAATTAACCAGCTTATTTCTGGCTTTGTGGATGGATGGATGAATGGCACCCATATGGAGCTTTGGACCTAAACTTTATGTGGATAAGAGTTGACTTTTTGCAAGATGTATGTTCGATAATTACAACCTTCTTTCTCCAGCTGTGTTTAGTCATTACTGCTTTAAAACTTTTTTTTTTCTAAATTTAGAACGAGCTTTCTTAGGAATGTGTGACTTGAAAACTGCAGCTTGAGACCAGAGTGAGGTTAAAATGACCTATAGAGTCTGGTGTCATCCAATTGCCAAGCTATCTTCACAGAGATTTTCCTATTCTAGGGTCTTCAAGACCCCTGGCCTGCGTACTCCAGCAGCAGGAGAGCGGATTTACAACATCTCAGGAAATGGCAGCCCTCTTGCTGACAGCAAAGAGATCTTCCTTACTGTGCCAGTGGGCGGCGGAGAGGTGAAGTATTTCCAAGGGAAGCCAGGCCACAGTGTGCCACTTAGTCAAGCGTTTCTTTTCCCTGGGCCCTCACCCACACTTCACCCTCAGAGTCCTTTCAGGGCGTGGGTCCTGATCTCCACACTTCTGCAGGACTCAGAACCCAGTTTTCTCTCCCAGGTTAGAGGCCCAGACTGCAAAGATCGTTGCTTAGCTCTGGGTTCTATCTGTTTTTCTGGGGTTTTGTTTTCGCTTTTGTTTTTGTTTTTGTTTTTTTTGAGATGGGGTCTCGCTCTGTCGCCAGACCAGAGTGCAGTGGCGCAATCTCGGCTCACTGCAACCTCCACCTCCTGGGTTCGAGCGATTCTCCTGCTGCCTCACCCTCCCAAGTAGTTGTTACTACAGGCACATGCCACCGTGCCCAGCTAATTTTTGTATTTTTGGTAGAGATGAAGTTTCACCACGTTGGCCAGGATGATCTCGATCCCTTGACCTCGTGATCCGCCCTCCTTGGCCTCCCAAAGTGCTGGGATTACAGGCATGAGCCACCGCGCCCAGCCTTTTTTTTTTTCTTTTTTTTTGAGACAGAGTCTCCCTCTGTCACCCAGCCTGGAGTGCAGTGGCACAGTTTCGGCTCACTGCAACCTCTGCCTCCCAGGTTCAAGTGATTCTCCT
>NW_012123995.1:0-1125 GCF_000951035.1 Colobus angolensis palliatus
GGGTTTCACCATGTTGGTCAGGCTGGTCTCTAACTCCTGACCTCAAGTGATCCACCTGCCTCAGCCCCCCGAAGTGCTAGGATTACAGGCGTAAGCCAACGCGCCCGGCCGAAAAATAGATTTCTTAATGTGGGGTCACAGCTATAACTGGCTGAAAGCCATTGATCTCGTCCAATACTTTCAGATGTTTTCATTTTTAAGAATAATTTATTATTATTATTATGTAAGTAATATTTGACTAAATGCTCCTTTTTAGATTCAAGCCATTAGAGATAAAGCTACAATTCTCTTGGACCAGCACTCCTTGTTCTCAAAAGTACTTTTTTAAAAAATAATTTCAACTTTTATTTTAAGTTCAGAGGATACATATGCAGGTTTGTTATCTGGGTATATCGAGTGATGCTGAGGTTTAGGGGTACGATTGATCCCGTCACCCAGGTGGTGAGCATAGTAACCATCGGAAATGATCAGTTTCTCAGGCCTTGTCCCCTCCCTCCCAGCCCCCTCTGATAGTCCCCAGTGTCTATTGTTGTCATCTTTATGTCCATATGAACCCAATGTTTAGCTTCCATTTCTAAGTGAGAACATGCAGTATTTGGTTCTGTTCCTGTGTTAATCTGATTAGGACAATGGCCTCCAGGTGCATCTGTGTTCTGCAAGGCTATGACTTTATTTTTATGGCTGCATAGTATTCCATGGTGTACATGTAACATACATGGAATACTACATTTCTTTATCCAGTTCATTGTTATGGACACCTAGGTTGATTCCATGTCTTTGCTATCATGAATAGTGCTATGATGAACATACAGGTGCATGTGTCTTTTTGGCAGAACAATTTATATTCCTCTATATATATATACCCAGTAATAGGATTGCTAGGTTGAATGGCAAATTTTAAGTTCTTGAGAAATGTCCAAACTGCTTTCCACAGTGGCTGAACTAATTTACATTCCTACCAACGGTGTAGGAGCATTCCCTTTTCTTTTCTTTTCTTTTTTTTTTTTTTTGAGAAGGAGTTTCACTCTCGTCCAGGCTGCAGTGCAGTGGCGTGATCTCAACTCACCACAACCTCCGCCTCCCAGGTTCAAGCGATTCTCCTGCCTCAGCCTCCCAAGTAGCTGG
>NW_012123996.1:0-1604 GCF_000951035.1 Colobus angolensis palliatus
GACATATATTGGGGAAAAGACAGCTTCTTCAATAAATGGTACTGGGAAAACTGGATATCCTTATGCAGAATGAAACTAAATCCCTCTCTCTCACCATATACAAAAATCAACTCAAAATGAATTAAATGTAACACTTGAAAATATTCAGATACGAGGAGAAAACTAAAGAACAAATTTCATTGCATTGGTCTAGCCAAAGATTTTATGATTAAGACTTTAAAACCACAGGCAGCAAAAGAAAAAAATGGAATAATAGAGTATATTAAACTAAAAAGCTTCTGCACAGCAAAGAAAATAATCAATAAAGAGAAACTGTCTAATGGGGGAAATATTTTTAAACTAATCACCTGACTAGAAACTAATGAGCAGAAAGAACAAATATACAGATAACTGAAATAACTCTGTGGTAAGAAACCAAATTATCCCATTCAAAAGGGAGCAAAGCGATAAACAGACATTTCTCAAATCAGGACATACAAATGGCTAACAGGTATATGAAAGAATGTTCAACATCACCTATCATTGAGAAAATACAAATCAAAACCCCAGTGAGATATCATCTTACCCCAGAATTACTATTTATGAAATGACAAAAAATAGTAGATGCTGACGAGGATGTGGAGAAAGGAAACTGTCATGCACTGTTGGTGGGAATGTAAATTAATGCAGCCATTATGGAAAACAGTGTAAAGATTTCTCCGAATAACACCGAAACACTAAAACTAAGAATCGAACTACCATAGGATGCAGCCATCCCACTACTGGGTATTTATCAAAAGGAAAGGAGATCAGTATATCAAAAGGATATTTGCACCCCATACTTACTGCAGCACTATTTGCAATAGCAAATATATGGAACCAATGTTAGAGTCTATCTATAGATGGATAGAGGAAATATGATATATACACAATGGAACACTATCTGACCCTAAAAAATAAAATGATGTGCAGCAATATCAATAGAAATGATGGTCTTTATGTTAAATAAAATAAACCCAGAACAGAAAGACTAGTATTGCATGTTCTCACTCATATGTGAGAGTTAAAAAAAATTGATCTCATGGAGGTCAAGAGTGGAATGATAGTGACCAAAGGATAGGAAGAGTGGGAGAGAGGAATGATGAGAGGCTGGTTAATAGGTACAAACATATAGTCAAATAGAATGATTAAGTTCTCATGTTTGATAGTTACATCTATCACATTGCAACTACGAATCATGACCAAAAACCATAAATATGTCAAACAAAATATCTTACAAATCCAATGTCTTCCACTTATTTAATTATATTCATCATTTTTCTAATTAAATACTATTTAATAAAATAATATTTAATCATCATCAATGGCTCTTAAACTTGTCTTTAAAAGATGAAACGTTGTGGTATTTGAAATTTCACTGTGTGTCTGGATCAATGCCTATCAGCAGTGGTTTACCAGACAGCAGTATCCCATAGGCTGGACAAGTTTTTGACAAATATATAGTCAAAATTCCCCAAAAGTACTCGTTCGAATACCATTTAAATGCTAAACACATAAACCAGAAAAATGTTAAAATACAAGATGTCAGTTATATAGTTAATGTATATACCTATCCCTCTAGAACT
>NW_012123997.1:0-1128 GCF_000951035.1 Colobus angolensis palliatus
ATATATACACACAAATGAACAAATATGGCCAAGTGGTGGCTCACTTTGGGAGGCTGAGGTGGGAGGATCGCTTGAGCCCAGGAGTTCAAGGCCAACCTGGGTAATAGAGTGAGCCCTCATCTCTACAAAAAAAAAATTTTTAATTAGCCAGGCATGTGGGCACATGCCTGTAGTGCCAGCTTCAGGAAGATGAGGTGGGAGGATGGCTTGAACCTGGGAGGTTGAGGCTGCAGTGGCCCAAGATCGTGCCACTGCACTCCAGCCTGGGTGACAGAGTGAGACTCTGTCTAAAAACAAACAATGACAACAGAAAAAAAACTATATGAGCTTGAGTTAGAAAATATAGGCCAGGTGCAGTGGCAGTGGCTGGTGGATCACTTCAGGCCAGGAGTTCAAGACCAGCCTGGCCAACATGGTGAAACCCCATCTCTACTAAAAATACAAAAATTAGCCGGGTGTGGTGGTGGGCACCTGTAATCCCAGCTACTCCGGAGGCTGAGGCAGAAGAATTACTTGAATCCAGGAGGCGGAGGTTGCAGTGAGCCAAGATCGCACCACTGCACTCCAGGCTGGGCAACAGAGTGAGATTCCATCTTAAAAAAGAAAAGAAAAGAAAAGAAATAGTTAAGTGGTCCACTGGTTAATAGATATTGATGGAGCAAACATGATGTTCTTGTTCCAATCCGTCATGATTCTTACAATCTAGATGGGGTTGGCAAACTTTTTCTGTAAAAGGCCAGATAGTAAATATTTTATGCTTTGTGGACCATATAGGGTCTCCGTTGGATATTCTTTTTTTTTTAATAGCATCATTTTAAAATGTAAAAACTGTTCTTACTTCCCAGACTGGATAAATGCCATATGAAATGTGAGAAGGGCAAATGAGTACCGTAGTCACTGAGGGCTTTGATGACCATTGACAAATGATAAGTAAATAAATGTTTGTATAGCAAGCTAAGCATTGCAATCAATGGGAAAGGACAAGCATCGTATGGGGACCAGGAAGTAGCCAAGCTTGGTTGGAATTCATTACTTCCTGTGAGAAAATATAAAGCTGGAAAGGATGGCAGAGAGCCCCTGTCATTGAGGAGTTAATATCCTAGAAGGGGGATGCCATATATATATATA
>NW_012123998.1:0-404 GCF_000951035.1 Colobus angolensis palliatus
CCCAAATAGCTGGGACTACAGGTGCATGCCACTAAGCCTGGCTAATTTTTAGTAGAGACTGGGTTTCACCGTGTTAGCCAGGATGGTCTTGATCTCCTGACTTCGTGATTGGCCCACCTCAGCCTCCCAAAGTGCTGGGTTTACAGGTGTGAGCCACCGTGCCCAGCCATGAGATTTTTAATCATAAAGTGATGCTGGATTTTATCAAATGCTTTTTCTGCATCAATTGAGATAATCATGTGATTTTTGTTTTTAATCCTGTTTGTGTGGTGTATCACACTTATTGACTTGCATGTTTTAAACCATCCTTGTATCCCTGGTATGAAGCCCACTTGATCATGGTGGATTATCTTTTTGATATGCTGATGGATTCATTTAGCTAGTATTTTGTGAGAATTTTTACA
>NW_012123998.1:4849-5845 GCF_000951035.1 Colobus angolensis palliatus
CCAGCAGAAATGTAAGTAGAGCAGAAATTACTTCCAATTTGAAAATCAGTTAACAACCTTAAAGTATAACAACTAAAATATTGTAGGAATTGGTCACTGTATCAAAACCTTAAAAGTTTGTAAAGTCTAATCTCTAGTCAAAAAATATTAAAACAGACTTTGTGATATATGGTTTATGGCTATTAAGATACATGTTGTAGAAGGTATGAGAATTAAGAACTTGATGTGAATGGATGGAGAATATTAAGAATTCTCAGTCATGTTTCCAAAAACTGAACTTAAACTTTCTAGAGCAGTTTTAGGTTTACAGCAAAATTAAGAAGAGGAAGTTAGAGACTTCTTATATATATCCTGCCCCCAATAATGCATAGCCTCCCCCATCAACATCCCCCACCAGTGTGGTACATTTGTTGCAACTGATGAGCCTACATTGAAATATCATAATCACCCAAAGTCCATAGTTTACAGTAGGGTTCACTCTTGGAGTTGTACATTCTACTGGTTTGGACAAATGTATATGACTTGCATCCACCATTGGTTTCATGCAGAGTATTTGTCACTGCCCTAAAAGTCTTCTGTGCGTCACCTAATTATCCCTTTCTACCACCACCTACCCCTTGCGCCACAATCTCTGAGGACCACAATTTTTTTTTTTTTTTTTTAACCATCTCCGTGGTTTTGCCTTTTTAGAATGTCATCTAGTTAGACTCACACAGTATGCAGTCTTCTTAGCCTTGGCTTCTTTTGCTTCGTACTTGGATGATAAAATCTGTAGAACAAACCCTCAGGGCACTAGGTTACCTGTATAACAAACCTGCATGTGTACCCCTGAACCTAAACGTTTTCTTTTTTTAAAAAAAGGGTTAGGTTCTGGTTAAGTAGCGTCTCCTGAGGGCAAGGTCTGTTAGGAACACAGGGCCCTGGTGTATTTCACAATAGTTTATTTTCTCCTCTCCCTGCTGGAAGCACTAAACAATTTTCCTCTGGTATTTATTG
>NW_012123998.1:8120-8494 GCF_000951035.1 Colobus angolensis palliatus
AAAAAAAAAAAAAAAATCACTTATAAAACTGTCCAAGTACGAATGGACATCTCCATAGACCAGCAATAGAAGGGGATTTATGTATGTAAGTAGGAATCAAGCCACGTGGCTCAGATTTCAAAGTCTGTGGCATCAGGCAAGGGCAGAACAAGGCTGTGTAAGATAATACGTTGATGTAATAAGAAGACTGCAGGCCACATATTTATGTTGTACCTAAAATAAAATGTGAACTTCACAAATGTGACTGGTAATGACACAACCAGGCGTTCACAAGTACTTGATGTTTGGGATGTGTTTGTTTTCTTTATGGCAGGTACAGACAGCTTGCAGATCACTATTTTAAATGAGTCATGATGAGGAAACATGTGTATGTG
>NW_012123998.1:8544-16498 GCF_000951035.1 Colobus angolensis palliatus
AAAAAAAAAAAAAAGAATTAAAATCCTATAAATGTGAGTTGGAATACATAAGGCAGAAATAGAGGAGATGAAAATGTTCCCGGAGCAAACTAAGGGGCTGGACTGCTATTTCTCACTGCCCAATAGCGAGATGAAGACTAGGGTGGAAGACAGTTTTTATTTCTGTAACCAGTTACAGGGAGAAGGCCTGGAAATTATCACCAGGCCAACTCAAAATTACAAAATTTTTCAGAGCTTATATACCTTCTAAGCTATATGTCTATGTGTAAGTGTGCATTTATCTACTAAAGACATAAGTGATTAACATTTTTTTTTTTTTGGACTGTCTCGCTCTGTCGCCCAGGCTGAAGTGCAATGGCGTGATCTCGGCTCACTGTAACCTCTGCCTCCCAGGTTCATGCCATTCTCCTGCCTCAGCCTACTGAGTAGCTGAGACTACAGGCGTCCACCACCATGCCCGGCTAATTTTTTATATTTTTAGTAGAGACAGGGTTTCACCATGTTAGCCAGGATGGTCTCGATCTCCTGACCTTGTGATCCGCCTGCCTCGGCCTCCCAAAGTGCTGGGATAACAGGCATGACGTTATCCCAACAGGCGTGACGTTATCCCAACAGGCGTATGCCCGGCCATAAGTGATTAACTTTTCATCTATAAATAAAGTCTGAGTCCTGAAGACCTTCTTCTGGAGACTCAGTAAATTTACTTAATCTAAATGGGTCTAGGTGCTATGGTGATTACCCTTATCTTGTCTCCTGCTAAATCACAAAGGTTTGGGGAATTCCTTCAGACTTCCAATAAACTTGTTTGTGGAGGCCTGGGGATTTTCTTCCGACCCCTAGTAAAACTTGTTTATCCTAAATGGGTCCTATTAAGAATTCCTTCATTATTTTGTCACGCTTTGAGGTCCAGGAAAGGCCTAGGCAAAACTCTTGTGGGACTTGTGTTACATTCCAGCCTTTGTATAAAGGCACTGACTTTTTTAGCTTTTAATATTTAACTTAACCACTCAGTACTGAAACAATTGTGATGGAGGCCTGCGTTAGTGAAAACTGGCCTGCCACAAAACTATATTGAGGTTACAGCTTTCTTTACAGGAACTGAAACAAATCTAGTATTAAGGCTACAAGAATTTTAAAAAGTCATTTGCAGTAAAATGCCAGTTGGGAACATAGTCCTCATTTTAAACAGAAAATCCTACAAATGTTCTATTTAAAATTATTATGCATTAATCCAATCTAAACCTTTCATTTTTAGATATTCAGAAACTTTTATTCCTTTTAATATTTTAGTGTAATTTCAGACTTACAGGAAGAATTGGAAAAATAATACAAATGCCCCCTCTATACCCATCATCCAGATTGCCCAAATATTTGACCACGTTTGTATAATTTTTCTTTTTCTCCTTTTCCATATGCATGTGATTATAATTCATGGCAGTTACTGTGTATGTATATGTGTGTGCGATATGAAAACAAAGGAACATACTTATTTAAACACAACTTATTACCCATTTAAGAAAATTAATATTGAGGTAATACCGTTTCTTTCCTTTTCTTTCTTTTTTTTTTTTTGAGACGGAATCTCACTCTGTCACCTAGGCTGGAGTGTAGTGGTGTAATCTCGGCTCACTGCAACTTCTGCCTCCCACTTCAAGCAATTCTCCTGCCTCAGCCTCCCAAGTAGCCATGACTACATGTGCCCACCACCATGCCTGGCTAATTTTTGTATTTTTAGTAGAGACGGGCTTTCACCATATTGGGCAGGCTGGTCTCGAACTCCTGACCTGGTGATCTGCCCGCCTTGGCCTCCCAAAATACTGGGATTACAGGCATGAGCCACGGCGCCCAGCCAGTAATGCTGTTTTCTAATCTGTACACATAATTATAATTTCACCACTCATCTCTGAACCAAAATCAAAACATTTAAACCTAGTCCTTTGAAAATATCAAAATTTGATATTGTCAAGACTGAAGACTAAAGCTAAAAATAGAAACAAGTAGAATTCATTAGTATAGATTCACCGGAGATTAATAAAATACTAAAACACCAAAAGCTACTATATGCCAGTCATTTGAAAATTTCAAATAGGTCACCTTTAGAAAAAATGTAAATGATTAACTGTTTAGTCTGAACTATGGGACAAATATTTCTCAATGCAGGCAATGCATTTGAAATTCTACATGCTTTCAGATGAAGAATAACAGTGTAGAATGAGAATTTCCTTAATCTGATAAAAGATGTCCACCAAAAACTTCCTATAAGCGTCATCATCTTAGAAATAATTTAATAATTATTTTCCCACGAAAGTCAGGAACAGGCCAATTAGTAACCAGTCTTCCTAACTGCTTAGTTTCCCACTGGAGGTCCAACCCAATATCTGAAATCTTAGAAATCAGGCAGCTTCCATAACTCCTAAGTTTGCTTACTCAGCAGTAAAATGGGGATACTACTACTTATTTCAGTGGGTTGCTGAAAGTATTAACTTTGCCAAGCGAACCACTCGGCAAGTGCCCTACACATACATCATGATGAAGCTGTCTAGGGTCAATGAAACCATCTCGTTGTCTGAGGCGTTATCTGAGCTCTTTGTCTCACATGACCAAGAAAATTTAGGAGTGTGGACACCAAGCATAAGGTTGGAGCAAAAGAAGAAAGCTCTCTGCAGCAGAGAAGGGGGCCTGAGAGGGCTGCCATTTTACAGTGAAGGGAAATTTCTTATAAAAGCTTTTGTGTTTATCTGTGTAGCTGTCTGTGTAACTGTCCTCATCTGTGCAGCTGCAGGCATGTCTCAGCCAAGCCTCCCCCTTGTGCAAGTGCCCACAGAGCCCACACTGTGCACATGTCTGTAGACGAGGAGGAAACTTTCCTGGGAGCCTGCTGATTACACAAAGAACAAAGGCATTTCTACACTGGGTCTTGCTCCCTTATCTGTGCAGCTGCAGCTTGATTTTTCAGACTGTTTAAAATAATTTTACTAAGGACCTGCCTTAACTGTTTTTGTTTTTGTTTATTTTTCCTTTCTCCTCTCTCATGATAGTCCTGTAAATGGTGACTGTCCTGACCATTGTATCCTTCAGCCTATTTTTGTTTGTTTGTTTGGAGACAGTCTCGCAACAGAGCTCTGTCGCCCAGGCTGGAGTGCAGTGGCGCGATCTCAGCTCACTGCAAGCTCCGTCTTCTGGGTTCACGCCATTCTCCTGCCTCAGCCTCCCGAGTAGCTGGGACTACAGGTGTCCGTGACCACGCCCGGCTAAGTTTTTTGTATTTTTAGTAGAGACGGGGTTTCACTGTGTTAGCCAGGATGGTCTCAATCTCCTGACCTCGTGATCCACCCACCTTGGCCTCCCAAAGTGCTGGGATTATAGGCGTGAGCCACCGTGCCCGGCCCCTTGAGCCTGTTTTTAACCCATCCTTGTCAACATGGTGATAAGTTCCTGGAAACTGAATAGGATGGAAATGATATTGCAGGCTTAAGCAATTGATGTATATTGCCAAATTGCCTCTTGCAGCAATTGCTGTAATTTATAATTATAATTTATAACATTAATGTTAACTATAATTTACAACATCAATATTAACTATAATTTACAACACTATAAACACTTAACAATTTAATGTTAATTATAGTTTGTAATGTTAATTGTAATTTGTTTCTGCCACACATTCGCCCTTCCAATTGTTTAATGTAACTAATACTTATAACGAATATAATTATAATTTTCTAATAACTACAATATATCATAAATTGATATAATTATGTTATAATTAATAACATGGCTCTAGACCCTTCACCCTCTTGGGTTCAAATATTTTCTTAATAAATTGACTCTAGCTTGTCAGTCTTCCACCTAAGTTGCCTGCTCCAGATGGTTTTTCTTTCCTGTATCACTGTTGTTGTATCTTATGGAATGTCATGTTGGCTGGTTTTCAAGGTGATTTGTATCCTGCCCAATGATGACAAACACAGATATGACAGCATAAAAAGATACCTATGTACCAAATGCCCGATTCCAAGCCAATGTGTAGTGAAAAAGACCTTAGAAAAAGTCCAGGCAAGAACCATTGTCACCAAGATTGCCCAGCAGATGAATTGCAAGATGGGAGGAGCCCTCTGGAAGGTGGAGACTGATGTACGTTGTATTTCATTGACTTCATTTAACTTATATCTAATAAAATGTAAGATTCTCTTAATTGTTAATACTTAAATTTTGCTCACGTTCTAACTCCACTACCTTTTCAAAAAAAACTTAAGGTACAAAGAACAATGTTCGTTGGCATTGATTGTTTCCACGATATCGTAAATCGACAGAAATCAATAGCAGGATTTGTGGCAAGTACCAATGCTGAATTAACGAAGTAAGTAAGCTCTGGTAGATATTGTTTAGTTGGTAACTGACTGTGGACCAAACAGAAAAGATGAACCTAATTAATATTTGTTAACTCAAGAGGTTGGGAATTTGACAGATGAGTTATTCTTAGTCATGTGCTCTCCTGATTTTGCTGGCAAAGTTATGTTCCCAGAACATTTTGCACGGTTGGCGGCTCTACATCATTTTCCGTTGCTGCCTAACATACCACAAACGTGGCAGTTGATGACAAATGCCCGTCTCTATCTGCACAGTTCTTCTCACCAGACACCTGGTAGTTCACAGATCTCAGGACCTTACAGGGCATAAATGAAGGTATCAGCCAAGCCACATTATCATCTGGAGGCTGGGCAGCCCTCCCCTTCCAAGCTCATGTCATTGTGGCTGAATCCATTTCTTTGTGGATGACAGAGGTCCTTGTTTTTTTCTGTTTTGTTTTTGTTGTTGGCTGTCAGCTGCAGGCCAGTCTTGATTTCTCTCACATAGCAAACCCCTCTCCATCTTCCAACCAGCCAGGGCACATTGAGCCCTTGTTCTGTGTTCAATCTGACCACCTCTTCTGCCATCAGCCAGAAAAAAACATCCCTGCTTTTAAAGGAGCTCATGTAATTACAAATGACCCATTTGGAAAACCTTTATCATAAAGTCAATGGAGCCATATAGCATAACATAATCACGGGTGGTATCCTGCCGTGATCACAGGCTCCAGGGATTAGAACAGGTAGAGTTCTGTCTACCATAGGCTCTGATCAGTAAATCAGATTATTTAAGATAAGGTGATGATATCTTAAATGGATATCATTAACACATAGTGAAATATTTGAGATGTGCATGGGTAAGGAGACATTGAAACGTAAGTGGCCAGAGATCTGTAAGTATAAGATCTTGTCTTCATATACTTGCATGTGATGTACTTCCGAGAGGAGATGTGTGTCTATATCCCATGCTCTTGTTTTCTCCCAGGGCCCTTTTATTTTCTGTTCTCAGAGTAGAAACCATGCTGTACCTTGAAATAAGTTTGCAGTCTTAAGTTTGCCGTCCTTTGCGCATTACTTGATGTGTGACCATTGTAAATTACCTCTATGTTTAACAATGATCGTGGCCCACTAGGTATAATTCAGGAATATCTTTTAAGGAAGATCCATCTTTATTTCCATAGATGATTACTTTTTTTCCAGTCATATTCTGCTTCAATATGATAACACTGTTTTGTTCTACTTTTAGTTTGAAAATAACAATCATAGGGAAAAATTATACTTTCAATTATTCAACAGATGCTTTTTCAAGTAATATACTTATTTTAATAGTGTAAAATCTGCTTTCCAATGAAAGAAAAACTTCCAGAAAAATTATGAAAATAGCCAATACCTTGAACAAAGAGAAACACACATAGCTAAGTAAATATTACAATTACGTACTCCAAACCCAAGAAAGCAGAGACCATCACGAACCAAATCATTCTTGGAACTGTCAACAGATTTTTCCGAGTGGCTGCCACGTTCCGATGCTGACACTGGCAGTGAAAATGTGGAGCCAAGACGCCTGGTCATACCCTGTGAATTAAATCCTAGTGAGAAGAGGCAGACAGACAGATACATCACAATATGTCAGGTGGTCAGATGGGGTTCCTCTGAAGTAAACAAGAATGCAGTAAGGGGATAGAAACTTGAGACAGCATACCATTTTACTGGATATGTTGAAGTTGTCACAACAGCTGCCACCATTCCAAAGCAAACCCCTTCCTTAGTGAGGGGGAGCATGTAGGAGCCACTATTGAGAGCATTGATCCCGAAGCAGGAGCCATGGGGAGCACAGGGTTTTCATCTTATTGCATTCCCCCGTAGGTGAAACTGCAGTCGTCTTGTACAATAAAGCATGATTAATTTGTAGTAATGTGAATAAATGCTTCCATTCTGTTTGACTATTTGTATGCACTCAGAATTTTCTAAAATGCCTAAGATCAAAAGAGACCAAGAGAGATCTCTGTGGCGATATGAATTGATGCTAAAATGTCCTCAACTACTGATAGTAATATTTTTTGCTCATAGATTAATGCAGACTCAAAATGAGATTTTAAGAATCTTGTTTTCCAAACTGGTGGTTTGTTTTTCTGTGAACAGGTGGTACTCTCAATGTGTCATCCAGAAAACAGGAGAAGAGCTTGTGAAAGAGCTGCAGACCTGCTTGAAAGGTCAGTGTCTTGTGGCGGTTGGGGAACCCGACACTATACAAATAGTTCTCCACCAGTGGACCTGTTGCCTCCAGAGGACACTTGGTAATGACTGAATCTTTAGTGTTTGGGATCTCAACTGGGGTGGAGGTGGTACTGCCATTGAGTCTAGTGGGTAGAAAACAAAGATGCCGCTAAACATCCTAGCATGCATAGGTTGACCCCATCTCCACCACCTCCACCACGAATTCTCTGGATCAAAACTTCCATAGTGCTGTTGCTGAGGAACCCCGGAATAGACAGGACTCATGCAGTAAAACTGCCCTGAAAGCTACAGTGTTGGGAATAGACAGGACTTAAGCAGTAAAATTGCCCTGAAAGCTGCAGTGTTAAAAGATGGACTTAGAATTTGTCAAAAGCAGCAAGAGCTAGTTTGTTCCAAGTTATGGTTTATTTATATAAGCTTCTGATTTCCTCTCAGCTGCCCTGGATGTCTGGTGTAAAAATGAATCATCGATGCCACATTCTGTTATTGTGTATCGGGACGGAGTGGGAGATGGTCAGCTTCAAGCATTGCTTGACCATGAAGCGAAAAAGATGTCGACCTACTTAAAAACCCTCTCTCCTAACAAGTAGGTGTATTAATTGTAAAGTGTAGTGACTCATCCCTGTAATCCCAGCACTTTGGGAGGTCAAGGTGGGCAGATTACTTAAGCCCAGGAGTTCAAGACCAGCTTAGGCAACACAGAGAGACCTTGTCTTTACAAAAAATAAAAAAATTAGCTGAGCCCGGTGGTGTGTGCCTGCAGTCCCAGCTACTCAGAAAGCTGAGGTGGGCAGGTCACTTGAGCCTAGGAGCACTGCACTCATACCTGGGTGACACAGTGAGACCTCGTCTCAAAAAAAAATCGTACTGTGCAGATTTTAGCTTGACAGTTTAGTCTTTGAAAATAAATCTGATGTTTTTTAGGGGAAAACACCAATACAATGTGTGATGAGAGTAGGCGCTTGATATAAATAGTGGCTTCTGTGAATGAGAGTAGGAGCTTGATATAAATAGTGGCTTCTGTGGATGGGTGGGGGGAGTGCAGGGAAGACCCTTCTGCTTTGATTTTGCGTTCCACACCCAAGTCAGAATGCAAAGCAGAATTGGACCTGGCAGTATTGGAAGGCAGACTGCTTCCACCATGAAGCTCCAGTTGAATCTTCCTACTTTATTTCAAGTTTTGCTGTGGGAGGGCTTGTTAACCTCAGATAATCATAGAAATCCATGAACGGCCTGGTGTGGTGGCTCACGCCTGTAATCCCAGCACTTTGAGAGGCAGAGGCGGGTGGATCACTTGAGGTCAGGAGTTTGACACCAGCCTGGCCACCATAGCAAAACCCCATCTCTGCTAATAAAAATACAAAAATTAG
>NW_012123998.1:17969-18384 GCF_000951035.1 Colobus angolensis palliatus
CAAGCAATTCTCCTGCCTCAGCCTCCTGCGTAGCTGGGATTACAGGTGCCTGCCACCACGCCCAGCTAATTTTTTGTATTTTTAGTAGAGACGGGGTTTCACCGTGTTGGCCAAGCTGGTCTCGAACTCCTGACCTCAAGTGATCCACCCACCTTGGTGACTCAAAGTGCTGGGATTACAGGCGTGAGCCACCACGTCCAGCCAGACGTTTCTATTTTAAAAACGTCTTTCTGCTTTAAAACAGCAGTGTGGGGCTGGGCGTGGTGGCTCATGCCTGTAATCTCAGCACTCTGGGAGGCCAAGGCGGGCAGATCACGAGGTCCAAAGATCAAGACCATCCTGGCTAACATGGTGAAACCCCATCTCTACTAAAAATACAAAACATTAGCCGGGCGTGGTGGTGGGTGACTGTAGT
>NW_012123998.1:18434-18947 GCF_000951035.1 Colobus angolensis palliatus
AAAAAGAAGAAATCCATGAACGTAGCCGGCCAACAGTTCACACTTATCCTAGACTTTCGTGTGTCTCCAGACTGGAGGAGCCAGCTGGAGGGACTTTCCAGCCCTAAGACTTACAAACCCTGGAAAACTCCACTTTTGTAAAACTCCTGTTTCCTGAGGGCCTGCTGCCCAGCCGGGATTGTAGGAATGATCCTAAAGTTGTGAGGAAGGGACCCTTCCCCTGGTATGTGGGTTGCCATGAATAAATACCTTCTCATTTACTGCTTCAGTTGGGCACATGGAGCTTAGACAGTAAAATTAGGGTGTAAGGAGGGCTGCTGTCCATCCGTTCTTCTTAATGGGTCCTAAATGTAAAACAGATGTTTTAATACACTGTATACTTCTGAGGTAAGGCTAAGTAAAGCTAGAGACGCTTACTCTAATTTTTTTAAGTTTCACTCTAGCTTTCATTGTGGTGAAGAAACGAATAAACACTAGATTTTTTCTTAAGCATGGAAGCGATTTTCAAAATCC
>NW_012123998.1:20567-20872 GCF_000951035.1 Colobus angolensis palliatus
GAAATTGAACAGTGAAGGGAGAATGAAATGCAAGAAGCAATGCTGATGAGTGACGATGGAGCATAAAAAAGCCTCGATTTCATAAATGACAATTTATAGGGTATATTAAAACAAGACCTGGCCGGGCATGGTGGCTCACACCTGTAATCCCAGCACTTTGGGAGGCCGAGGTGGGTGAATCGCGAAGTCAGGAATTCGAGACCAGCCTGACCAACATGGCGAAACCCTGTCTCTACTAAAAATACAAAAATTAGCTGGGCATGGTGGTGGGCACCTGTAATCCCAGCTACTCGGGAGGCTGAGGC
>NW_012123998.1:20999-21329 GCF_000951035.1 Colobus angolensis palliatus
CATACTAAGATTCTTCAGTTATTAGGGAAAATGATAAAGCTTCTGGTGTTTTATACTTAAAGCAGTTATATTAATGAAAGATTTAACGTGAAACCACAGTGGAATTATGACATTCATACCAAGAGTTAGGAAGAAATGAAGTAAAAAGGCAGAAACATTTGATCAATCTAGTACAAGGCAGGAAAGGATTAAAGGAAGGAGCAAATAAAAAGTATCATAAACATGAAGTGCAACATAAGATTGTAAACATAGGCCGGGCGCGGTGGCTCAAGCCTGTAATCCCAGCACTTTGGGAGGCCGAGACGGGCGGATCACAAGGTCAGGAGATCG
>NW_012123998.1:26414-26839 GCF_000951035.1 Colobus angolensis palliatus
TGCGCCACCACACCCAGCTAATTTTTGTATTGTTAGTAGAGACGGGGTTTTGTCATGTTGGCCAGGCTGGTCTCAAACTCCTGACCTCAAGTGATCTGCCCGCCTCAGCCTCCCAAAGTGCTGGGATTACAGGTGTGAGCCACCGTGCCTGGCCTTGTTTTGGTTTCTTATACTCATAGATAGTGTTATTGTGGGGGTGGGTGTAGGGATGGGGATTAACTTCAAATATACAAGAAAAGATATATTTGGAAACATAATTGCTTAATTATATATTAGGTTTACAATTTGAACTGGTCTTGTAAGAAATAAAATGGAAAGATTTTAGAATCTAAATGCATTGTAATCTAGGTAATGTCCTTCTGAGCAGTTATTGCCAATGGCAATAAACATTGAGATGGGTCTGTAATTTAAGAAACACTAAGATA
>NW_012123998.1:31914-32546 GCF_000951035.1 Colobus angolensis palliatus
GGAGTTCGAAGCTGCAGTTAGCTATGATTACTCAATATGGACATTAGAGTGAGACTCTGTCTCTCTAAAAATTTTTTTGAAAAAACATCAAATATGGTAACTACATGATAAATATGGAAACTTCCGTATTATGTTGTTCTTTACTGTGGTTGTTTTGGGAACGGGGTCTCAATATATTGCTTAGGCAGGTCTCGAACTCCTGGGCTCAAGCTATCCTCCTGTCTCTGCCTTCCTAAGAGCTTGGATTACAGGCATGAGCCATCGCGCATGGCCCACATTATGTTAATTTATGTTAATGTCTATAAAATATAATTAACTCTTCAAAGTTAAAAAATACATTGTGATTCATAATAAGGAAAAGTAAATTATATAACAAAGAGCACAAAAAGCACTAAAGCTGAGGGGTTTGAAGAACATGCGATCATGGTCTTTTTTTGGAGACGAAGTCTCGCTCTGTCGCCCAAGCTGGAGTGCGGTGGCACGATCTCGGCTCACTGCAACCTCCGCCTCCCAAATTCAACTGATTCTCATGCCTTCGGCCTCCTGAGTAGCTGGGATTACAGTTGTGCGCCACCACGCCCAGCTAATTTTTGTAGTTTTAGTAGAGACGGGGGTTTCACATACTGTTGATC
>NW_012123999.1:0-1518 GCF_000951035.1 Colobus angolensis palliatus
TTGAAATTCATGAGAAGTTGTCTGAATTCTTTTTAAATTGTTATAATTAAATGAATTTAAATACTTAAATCTTTTAAAAGTCACGTAAAATCCATCCTCCTTCACTGACAACCTTTTTTAGTGTTTTTTTTTTTCATCTGTGTAAATGTCCCAAAAATAAAAATGAAATTATGCCTTAGTGGGAGAGTCTTCATTTAGAAAGATTGGCTTTCAATATTCTTAGATACTTTAGGCCAGGCACAGTGACTCACACCTGTCATCCTAGTGCTTTGAGAGGCCAAGACAGGAGAATTACTTGAGACCACGATTTCAAGAACAGCCTGGGCAATAAAGCAAGACTCTGTCTCTACAAAAAAAAATTAAAAATTAGCTGAACATAGTGGTGCTCAGGACATGGTGGCACACGCCTGTAATCCTGGCTACTCAGGCGGGTGAGGTGGGAGGATCCCTTAAGCCCAGGAGTTCAAGGTTATACTGAGCAATGATCACGCCACTACACTCCAGTCATCACACCAGTGCACTGGGCGACAGCAAGACCTTGTCTCAAAAAAAACGCAATTCTTAGAGACTTTAAAAGTAAAGTAGGAAAACATATACCACAAAGATATAAGACAATTTACATATTCATAAAGCAGTGCAAACTTAAGGACTGTTTACTAGAACTACAAAAGAAACAAAAATTATTTTAGAGGAATGGCTTAATAATCCCAAAACGACAAAGAGTGGACCAAAAAAGAAGTGACAGGATACTAAAATTGATGCATAAACTCCCAAGGGAAACAGACCTTGGTTGAAATGTGCATAGGCAAATTGCATAGGCAATTGCAATGTGCATAGGCAAATTGATCATTAGGAAAACAGGCGTTAGGGTGGCCCCAGCCAAAGCCTTCAATTGTGATTCACTTTCCCTTAGTTTGTAGACACCTTTCTCTGAGACGAAATCATAAACAGAGATAACGGAAGATTTGGTAGTTTCCGTCATATGAGGATTCGCTATGTAAGTTCTTTCTAGTTATTACATACACTTAGTGCTTACTCAGTGATTTCCAGAAACACGGGCAGACAAATGCAGTATGTGAACTACAGAATGCCTCTTGGAGCAACATCTTTTATCTCTGCAGTATTTTATTAAAGGTTTCATAAAGCCTCTTAGGCCGGGCACGGTGGCTCACGCTTGTAATCCCAGCACTTTGGGAGGCTGAGGCAGGCAGATCACTAGGTCAGGAGATCAAGACCATCCTGGCAAACATGGTGAAACCCTGTCTCTACTAAAAAAAAAATACAAAAATATTATCCGGGCGTGGTAGTGGGCACCTGTAGTCCCAGCTACTCGGGAGGCTGAGGCAGGAGAATGGCATGAACCCAGGTGGACGGAGCTTGCAGTGAGCGGACATCATGCCACTGCATTCCAGCCTGGGTGACAAAGCAAGACTCTGTCTCAAAAAAATTAATTAATTAAAAATAATAATAATAAAGCCTCTTAGATATAAGCAAATAAAGTGCTTTCCTTTATTTTTT
>NW_012124000.1:0-3141 GCF_000951035.1 Colobus angolensis palliatus
AGAAAGAAAAAGAAAATTAAAAATGCAATAAAATTGCTGTTGTGATAGGCAAAAATTGATTTGAGTATTGGCAGTTTTTGAAGGTTCCGTGATAAAATAGCAGCTGCCTTCCAAAGAAGGTACTGGACCAGATGCAGAACTGTGGAAGGAGATAACTTAAAATAAAAAGAGAGAAATAATCAGGATTAAACATCTCTCTAGCTTGGAGATGGTGCGGGCTTCTTGCAGAGGCACCAGATGAGACGTCTCCCCTCTCCTTACCCTTTACTCCACCCGTTTTGATCCTGAAAGTATTGAGAGTGGGTAAATGGACAGAAAATTCCTATCAAAGAGAAACATATCTGGATACATGTAGAGAGAAGGCCCATGTCCCCACCCCAGCAGACAGCAGCCCATCCTGTACATAGCTCCAGCTGGTGGAGAAATGTCTTATCTGTGAAAGATCATTGAAAACATAATAATGCAATAGACTGAACATTTAAACTTGTTGAATGGATTCAGCAGATCCGTAACTAATCCTGGTTTTTTTGTTTGTTTGTTTGAGACAGAGTCTTGCTCTGTCACCCAGGCTTGAGTGCAGTGGTGTGATCTCAGCTCACTGCAACCTCCGCCTCCTGGGTTCAAGCGATTCTCCTGCCTCAGCCTCCTGAGTAGCTAGGATTACAGGCATGCTACCATGCCTAGCTAATTTTTGTATATGTAGCAGAGATGGGGTTTTACCATGTTGATCAGGCTGGTCTTGAACTCTTGACCTCGTGATCCACCCACCTTGGCCTCCCAAAATTCTGGGATTACAGACTTGAGCCACCATGCCCAGACTTTTTTTTTTTTTTTGAGGCTGAGTCTCGCTCTGTCACCCATGCTGGAGTGCAATGGTGCAACCTCAGCTCACTGCAACCTCTGCCTCCCGGGTTCAAGCACTTCTCCTGCCTCAGCCTCCTGAGTAGCTAGGATTACAGGTGTGCACCACCACACCTGGCTAATTTTTTTGTGTTTCTAGTAGAGATGGGATTTCACCACATCGGCCAGGCTGGTCTCAAACTCCTGATCTTGTAATCCACCCGCCTCGGCCTCCCAAAGTGCTGGGATTACAGGCGTGAGCCACCACACTTGGCCCTACTGGTGTATTATTAAAAAATAATAAAATAAAATTGTGGAATGGAAACTGTGTTTTCCATTTTTAGTGATTGCAAGACTTTTTATTATCTAAGAATGATCAGAAAAATTATAAGGCTTTGCCTGATATTTTTCTAGGGATAGAGGAGAGACACTTCCACTTAGCAAGTCTAAGCAGACATATCAGGAGTCCTGCTTTCAACCTACTGGTTGCAAAGGATTGGACTGTAGCTGAGAAGACAAGGTTCTACCACGGGAAGTCTGTGACCTCATAGTGGCTGAGAAATCCCCGGGGCCTGGAGCCCCTTCGCCAGAAGAGATGGAATCATGGCCAGCTGGATGGCGTCTTCCAAGGAGTTGGTGCCCGCAGTCTAGGTGGGAAGTCAGCAACTGATCACGCAAGACCTGCGGGAGCTCTAGACCCATCTCCGTGCCAAGAGTGACCACCGTGCTGCAGATTTCGTTGTATCTGTCCAGTCTCCTCCTCGGCTTCTTACTGCTCCTCTGTTACTGTGTCTTTCAGGAGTCCATTTGGGTGATGAGCACTCTGTGGGGGCGCTATGGGGGCATCTATGGAGCATGGCAGCAGTGTGCTGTGATAGAAAACAGGTAGATGGGCTGGGCGAGGTGGCTCACACCTGTAGTCCCAGCACTGGGGGAGGCCAAGGCAGGCAGATCACTTGAGGTCAGGAGTTCGAGACCAGCCTGGCCAACATGGTGAAACCCTGTCTCTACTAAAAATACAAAACTTGGCCAGGCGTGGTGGCATGTGCCTATAGTCCCAGGTACTCAGGAGGTTGAGACAGGAGAATTGCTTGAACCTGGGCAGCAGAGGTTGCAGTGAGCCGAGATCATGCCATTGCCCTCCAGCCTGGGTGACTAAGCGAGGCTCCATCTCAAAAAAAAAAAGAAGAACATAAATATAATGATAATGCAAGCCACATATGTACTTTTACATTTGCCAAGAGCATGTTAAAAAGATAAAAAGTAGGCCAGCTGAGGTGGCTCATGCCTGTAATCCCAGCACTTTGGGAGGCCAAGGCAGGTGGATCACCTGAGGTCAGGAGTTCGAGACCAGCCTAACCAACATGGAGAAACCCCATCTCTATTAAAAATACAAAATTACTGGGCGTGGTGGTGCGTGCCTGTAATCCCAGCTACTCGGGAGGCTGAGGCAGGAGAATCGCTTGAACCTAGGAGGCAGAGGTTACGGTAAGCCAAGATCTCCCCATTGCACTCCAGCCTGGGCAACAAGAGTGAAACTCCATCTCAAAAAAAAAAAAAAAGATAAAATGTAAAAGTAAAATTAATTTTAATAATTTATTTAACTGAATATAACCAAAATATTATCATGTCAGCATGTAATCAATATTTTATAATTACTCATGAGCTATTTACTATTCTTTTTCTTGTATGAGGTCTTTGGAATCTGCTGTGTGATTTACATTTATGGCACATTACAGTTCCGACTGGCCACATTTCCAGTGCTCTGTAGCCACATGTGGCTAGTTGCTGCTCTACTCCCCAGCACAGATCTAAGGCAATCTGGCTCTCATCACCCCTTTGGAGCTGGAAGAGACACAGCAAACAGGAGGCTGAGTGCAACCACAACCCACGCCCGCCTCTGCCGCCCCACCTATGAGCCTGAAAGGGCTTGGCCTCCTGCATATTCAGATTGAGGCCTCACTGAGCTGAATCTTTTGAGCTAGCAATTAAGGCCAAGGTGCCCTCAGAAAGCTGGGAACAGGCAGAACTGCAGATTTTCTGTAGTTCCAGATTTTCTTTTGCACTCCTTATTCCCATAACACTAAGGAGGGCACCTTGGCAGGTTCATTCCTGCAGCCCCAGTGCCTATAGCAGGATGGGCACCTAAGAGGAGTGGTTGATGCTTGTTCCACAGTAGTGGAACAGGATGTTAAATTAGCCGGACGTGGTGGCGGGCGCCTGTAGTCCCAGTTACTCAGGCGGCTGAGGCAGGAGAATGGTGTGAACCTGGGAGGCGGAGCTCGCATTGAGCCAAGATGG
>NW_012124001.1:0-2021 GCF_000951035.1 Colobus angolensis palliatus
TTTTTGGTTCCATATGAACTTTAAAGTAGTTTTTTTCCAATTCTGTGAAGAAAGTCATTGGTAGCTTGATGGGGATGGCACTGAATCTATAAATTACCTTGGGCAGTATGGCCTTTTTCATGATATTGATTCTTCTATCCATGAGCATGGAATGTTCTTCCATTTGTTTGTGTTTTCTTTTATTTCTCCGAGCAGTGGTTTGTAGTTCTCCTTGAAGAGGTCCTTCACATCCCTTGTAAGTTGGATTCCTGGGTATTTTATTCTCTTTGAAGCCATTGTGAATGAGAGTTCACCCATGATTTGACTTTCTGTTTGTCTGTTATTGGTGTATAGGAATGATTGTGATTTTTGCACATTGATTTTGTATCCTGAGACTTTGCTGAAGTTATTTATCAGTTTAAGGAGATTTTGGGCTGAGACAATGGGATTATCTAAATATACAATCATGTCATTTGCAAACAGGGACAATTTGACTTCCCCTTGTCCTAATTGAATACCTTTTATTTCTTTCTTCTGCCTGATTGCCCTCGCCAGAACTTCCAACACTATGTTGAATAGGAATGGTGAGAGAGGGCATCCCTGTCTTGTGCCAGTTTTCAAAGGGAATGCTTCCAGTTTTTGCCTATTCAGTATGATATTGGCTGTGGGTTTGTCATAAATAGCTCTTATTATTTTGAGATACGTCCTATCAATACCTAGTTTATTGAGAGTTTTTAGCACGAAGGGCTGTTGAACTTTGTCAAAGGCCTTTTCTGCATCTATTGAGATAATAATCATGTGGTTTTTGTCTTTGGTTCTGTTTATATGATGGATTACACTGATTAATTTGCATATGTCAAACCAGCCTTGCATCCCAGAGATGAAGACAACTTGATCGTGGTGGATAAACTTTTTAATGTGCTGCTGGATTCAGTTTGCCAGTATTTCACTGATGATTTTTTTTACATTGATGTTCAGCAGAGATATTGTTCTAAAATTTTCTTTTTCTGTTATGTCTCTACCAGGCTTTGGTATCAGGATGATGCTGGCCTCATAAAATGAGTTAGGGAGGATTCCCTCTTTTTCTGTTTATTGGAATAGTTTCAGAAGGAATGGTACCAGCTCCTCTTTGTACCTCTGATAGAATTTGGCCGTGAATCGTCTGGTCCTGGACTTTTTTTGGTTGGTAGGCTATTAATTATTGCCTCAATTTCAGAGCCTGTTATTGGTCTATTCATGGATTCATCTTCTTCCTGGTTTAGTCTTGGGAGGGTGTATGTGTCCAGGAATTTATCCATTTCTTCTAGATTTTCTAGTTTACTTGCATAGAGGTGTTTATAGTATTCTCTGATGGTAGTTTGTATTTCTGAGGAGTCGGTGGTGATATCTTCTTTATCATTTTTTATTGCATCTATTTGATTCTTCTCTCTTTTCTTTTTTATTTGTCTTGCTAGCAGTCTATCAATTTTGTTGATCTTTTCAAAAAAGTAGCTCCTGGATTCATTGATTTTTTTGGAGGGTTTTTTGTGTCTCTACCTCCTTCAGTTCTGCTCTGATCTTATTTCTTGCCTTCTGCTAGCTTTTGAATGTGTTTGCTGTTGCTTCTCTAGTTCTTTTAATTGTGATGTTAGGGTGTTCATTTTAGATCTTTCCTGCTTTCTCTTGTGGGCATTTAATGCTATAAATTTCCCTCTACACACTGCTTTAAATGTGTCCCAGAGGTTCGGTATGTTGTGTCTTTGTTCTCATTGGTTTCAAAGAACATCTTTATTTCTGCCTTCATTTCGTTAGGCACCCAGTAGTCATTCAGGAGCAGATTGTTCAGTTTCCATGTAGTTGAGCGGTTTTGAGTGAATTTCTTAATCCTGAGTTCCAGTTTGATTGCACTGTGGTCTGAGAGACTGTTATAATTTCTATTCTTTTACATTTGCTGAGGAGGACTTTACTTCCAACTATGTGGTCAGTTTTGGAATAAGTGAGATATGGTGCTGAGAAGAATGTATATTCTGTTGATTTGGGGTGGAGAGTTCTGTAGATGTCTA
>NW_012124002.1:0-1079 GCF_000951035.1 Colobus angolensis palliatus
GCTTGAACCCAGGAGGCGGAGGTTGCAGTGAGCTGAGATCACACCATTGCACTCCAGCCTGGGCAACAAGAGCGAAACTGTCTCAAAAAAAAAAAAAAAAAAGAAAGAAAAGACGAGAGAATACCAAGGTCCAGGCATAGAGGCTGTAAGCCTGGCCTGCTTTGGCACAGTCTTTTGACTGTGATTATTTGACATTAAATAAACAATCTCAGCGGGGAGCAATGGCTCGTGACTGTAATCCCAGCACTTTGGGAGGTTGAGGTGGGTGGATTACTTGAGGTCAGGAGTTCAAGACCAGCCTGGCCAACTAGCGAAAGCCCATCTCTACTAAAAATACAAAAATTAGCCTGGCATGATGGCGCATGCCTATAATTCCAGCTACTCGGGAGGCTGAGGCAGGAGAATTGCTTGAACCTGGGAGGTGGAAGTTGCAGTGAGCCGAGATCGCACCACTGCCCTCCATCCTGGGTGAGACAGTGAGATTCTGTCTCAAAAAAAAAAAAAAAAAAAAATTATATCAAGGGAGGCTCTTTCTCCATGCAGGCTACAGTTGAAATGAACTGACTGTGGTGATTCGGGGCCTCACAGGGCTTCAAAGCAAAACACCTCCTGCACCCACAAAATGAAGCATCCATGCAAGATGGCTCTGCTGAGGCAGTGGGTTCTCAGCAGCTTCCCACTTGGCACTCTCTTCTAGATCGTGAGAGTCAACCCAGAAGCAAGAGTACTGCCTCCCCTCCCAACTCTGCTTTTCAGAAAGCTAAGAGTAGCTGTCACTAAGATGAGAGAATACTGCCGGGCGCAGTGGCTCATGCCTGTAATCCCAGCACTTTAGGAGGCCAAGGGGGGTGGATCACGAGGTCAGGAGATCGAGACCATCCTGGCCAACGTGGTGAAACCCTGTCTCTACTAAAAATACAAAATTTAGCTGGGTGTGGTGGCACACGCCTATAATTCCTCCTATAGTCCTAGCTACTTGGGAGGCTGAGGCACGAGAATCACTTGAACCTGGGAGGTGGTGGTTAAAGTGAACTGAGATCATAATACTGCACTCCAGCCTGAGCGACAGAGCAAGACCT
>NW_012124003.1:0-2223 GCF_000951035.1 Colobus angolensis palliatus
CGCCTCCCGGGTTCACGTCATTCTCCTGCCTCAGCCTCCCGAGTAGCTGAGACTACAGGTACCCACCACCACGCCCGGCTAATTTTTTTTTTTTTGTATTTTTAGTAGAAATGGGGTTTCACCGTGTTAGCCAGGATGGTCTCAATCTCCTGACCTTGTGATCTGCCTGTCTCAGCCTCCCAAAGTCCTGGGATTACAAGCATGAGCCACCGCGCCCAGCCATGGATGAGGTTTTGGGTTGTATTAGCAATACTTGATGACTTGTGGACCACAGCGTTTGCTATGTCTGTTTGAAACAACGGCTAGTTACTTGGAGGGTTTGGACTACCAGATTGCAAACGAATGAAAGCACCCAAATCAATAGTAATAAAACCAATTGTCAAGATAATAGTGTGCAACGACACATGACGCTTTGGTTATCTAATGATGATTATTTTTCTAGCATATATTATTACCAGGGTAGGAATATGCATACCTACCCTCAAAGGCTGAGAGAGCTGAAAGACCAAAGAAAGAGGCTGACAAATCCCGTTTCTTAGAAAGAAATATTTAACATGAACAGAAGCTATGTTTCAGGCGGCCACTAGAGGGTGAATCCTTGCACTCGCCCTCTGGAAAGTATTCTTTATACCGCAAGCCTTCTTTGGGTAAAACGTATGCAGCTGGTTATGTCTGAGACCCTTTAGTGAAACTAGTGACTATTGGGGAAGTTAGATAAGCATCTTTATAAAGGGTTAGCTATGCTGCAGGGATTGTTCCGTTAGGAGGGGTTAGCTATGTTGCAGGCATTGTTTCTTTATGAGGGGTTAGCTATGCTGCAGGCATTGTTTCTTTATGAGGGGTTAGCTATGCTGCAGGCATTGTTTCTATAAGAGGCGTTAGCTACGTTGCAGGCGTAGTTTATGAGGCGTTAGCTATGCTGCAGGGATTGTTTCCATATGAGGAATTACCTATGCTGCAGGCATTGTTTCTATGTGAGGGGTTAGCTATGTTGCAGGTGTAGTTTCTTTTTTTTTTTTTGAGACGGAGTCTCGCTCTGTCGCCCAGGCTGGAGTGCAGTGGCCGCATCTCAGCTCACTGCAAGCTCCGCCTCCCGGGTTTACACCATTCCCCTGCCTCAGCCTCCCGAGTAGCTGGGACTACAGGTGCCGCCACCACGCCTGGCTAATTTTTTGGTATTTTTAGCACAGACGAGGTTTCACCCTGTTAGCCAGGATGGTCTCAGCCTCCTGACCTCCTGATCCTCTCCTCTTGGCCTCCCAAAGTGCTGGGATTGCAGGCGTGAGCCACTGCACCCAGCCAAAATTGCTTTGCTTATGTCTAGTAGTCTTAATGACATATATTACTTACAATGTAAACTCTTAGTAACCCTTATATTCAGTGACAAACCCAGGAAGCAAGCAGTTTTAATTATGTGTCAGGTGTGTAGCCCAGGCCAAAGGCCAGACTTGGGGATAGGTCTCATCATGGCCTAACAGCTCAAATCTAGAGGCATAAGTTTATTGAAACTTTAAGCAAGTATCAAAAGCACTACAGAAGCAACCATTCTATGATCTTAAAACATATAACAGAGATAGTATCTGATCAATACATCTAGGCAAAAATGTCCAAATTCAATTCTGAAGATGCTTTTAAGAACAATTTTGAAACTATCTTTTCTACTGAATGTCATTATTAAAATCACATTAACCTGAAAAGCATTTAAATTTATGTATTTAATTTATGAATACTCTTTTATTTATAAGCCAATTTGCAATTATAGACAACATACAATTCATAAATGCGTGCATACATAAAGATCAAAACAGACATAAACAAAGCCCCTAAACTCTTGATTTTAAAATTCTAGCTATTAGACTGGCAAAGCTCGCCAGTCCAAAAACGGCAGCTGGATTCCAGTTATGTCTCTGTAAATGGAACAAGTCAAAATCCACCTGTTCCACATGGCTCAAGCGCTCCCCAGATCCCAGAGGAAGCAAACTGGCAATCCATAACTCAAAGCAGAGAGAGAGAGACAATTTACTTTCCTTTAAGAAAGAGTTTAAGGCCGAGGCAGGCAGATCACCTGAGGTCAGGAGTTTGAGACCAGCCTGGCCAACGTGGTGAAACCCCGTCTCTACTAAAAATACAGAAAATAGCTGGGCGTGGTGGCATGTGCCTGTAGTCCCAGCTACTTGAAAGGCTGAGGCAGGAGAATCGCTTGAACCCAGGAGGTGGAGGTTG
>NW_012124004.1:0-1253 GCF_000951035.1 Colobus angolensis palliatus
AGGATTTCTGTTTTTCTTTTTTTTTTGTAACGGAGTCTCACTCTGTCTCCCAGGCTGGATTGCAGTGGCACGATCTTGGCTCACTGCAAGCTCTGCCTCCTGGGTTCACGCCATTCTCCTGCCTCAGCCTCCCGAGTAACTGGGACCACAGGTGCCCGCCACGCCGCTCAACTTTTGGCTAATTTTTTTTTTTTTTGTATTTTTAGTAGAGACGAGGTTTCACTGTGTTTGCCAGGTGGGTCTCAATCTCCTGACTTCGTGGTCTTGATCTTCTGACCTCATGATCTGCCGGCCTCGGCCTCCCAAAGTGCTGGGATTACAGGCGTGAGCCACTGCCCCTGGCCCCAGCCAAGGATTTCTTAATGTTGATCTTCAACCTGGGAACCCCAGACTTTTTTTTTTTTTTTTTTTTTTTTAGATGGAGTCTTGCTCTGTCGCCCAGGCTGGAGTGCAATGGTGCAATCTCGGCTCACTGCAGCCTCTGCCTCCCAGGTTCAAGCAATTCTGCTGCCTCAGCCTCCTGAGTAGCTGGGATTACAGGTGCGGGCCACGATGCCCAGCTAATTTTTGTATTTTTAGTAGAGATGAGTTTCACCATGTTGGCCAGGATGGTCTTGATCTCTTGACCTCATGATCTGCCCACCTCAGCCTCCCAAAGTGCTGGTAATACAGGCATGAGCCACCACGCCCGGTCCCCAGACTCATTTATCCAGCTGCCCACTCAGCGTCTCCCCTTGAGTGTCTGACATTCATTGTAAACCAACACGGCCAAGGCAGACATTTGATTTTTTTTCTGCCAAACTTACTTCTCTCTCTGTCTTTCCCATCTCATAAGTGAGACCACCATCTACCCAGCTGTGGAAGCCAAAATTCTTCAATACTCATTTTCCTTCATCCCTCCAATCTCCCAAGCAGGCAGAGTCTGAGTGTGCTGGCCCTGAGCCGGTGGTAGCACACTATGCCACAGAAGAGCGCGAAGCCCAGCTCTGCCCAGCAATTGATTTCCGTGGGATCTTGAGCAACAGTCCTAGCCTCTCTGTGCATCTCAGAGACAGGGCCCCACACATCACAGACTGTGTCTTCAAGCTATATTAGATGACCATTACATTAAAGAATGTATATGATGTGATGGGGCCGGGCGCGGTGGCTCAAGCCTGTAATCCCAGCACTTTGGGAGGCTGAGATGGGCGGATCACGAGGTCAGGAGATCGAGACCATCCTGGGAAGGGCAAGGAACGGCTTTTCCTCTAGAG
>NW_012124005.1:0-1685 GCF_000951035.1 Colobus angolensis palliatus
CTCAAAAAAAAAAAAAAAAGATTAGTAAGGGTCAGATACACAGCTTGCTACTGGCTGCAGTGGGCTTATTATAAACGTGTTTATCTAGAGCAGCAATTCCCATGTTTTAGTCTCTGGATCCCTTCGCAATCTTAAGACTTATTGCGGACCCAACGGGCTTTTCTGTAGCTGGAATCTGGGTCCCCTTGATCACATAGTCCCAATTTATGCTACTGGGACATAGAACAGTCAGCTTTAAGGTTCAATGCAGGTCTTTTTTTTTTTTTTGAGACAAAGTCTTGCTCTGTCACCCAGGCTGGAGGGCAGTGGTGCAATTTTGGCTCACTGCAAACTCCACCTCCCAGGTTCAAGTGATTATCCTGTCTCAGCCTCCTGAGTAGCTGGGATTTCAGGCCTGTACCACCACGCTTGGCTAATTTTTTTGTATTTTTAGTAGAGACAGGGTTTCACCATGTTGGCCAGGCTGGTCTTGAACTCCTGATCTCAACTGATCCACCCCCTCAACCTCCCAAAGTGCTGGGATTACAGGCGTGAGCCAGCACGCCAGCCCAGGTCTTCTTACTCAAAGTTATTATCCATAATTTTTCCAGGGTAATAAGAATTTTGTAATAAGTCTGAATTTGATTGGAACCTGAGTGGCCGCTTTCAAATTTCTATTTCCTAAGACTCAAAACCAGCAGCCGTCATGTTATCAATCATTAGGAAAATGAGCTCTACATTTGCCAAATCCAAAGTTGATAATACTGTATTGGTTTAAATCTGAGAGCAAGTCATTGTAAAAAGTCAGGGGAGACTATTTTTGCCAAACAAACATTGGAGGCAGAGTTCTGAGCTATCCTCACATAGCAATAGATTGCCATTGGGATTCAACTCAACTTTCTTAAGATTCATTCTTTTCAACCATTGTATTAGCAAATGTACAGAAGTTATAGTTAAGTTATAAATAACAATTTTTTAACAAAATAAATGTTCATTGGTTATATTAATAGATAATAAAAAATTTAGAAAGAGTATAAAAAAATAAAAATTCTACTGTTTACCTTTAACATTGGGTATACAGTTGAACCTTGAACAACACAGGTTAAAACTGCTTGGGTCCACTTATACATGGAGTTGTTTAAATAAAGGTTACACTGAGTGTGCCTGCCTCTCCTGCCTCCGCTTCCACCTCCTCCACCTCTTCCTCCTCTGCCACACCTGAGACAGCAAGAGCAGCACCTCTTCTTCCTCATCTTACTCAGTCTACTCAACTTGAAGACCACAAGGATGAAGACCTGAAAAGACTAAAAGGCAGAAATGAAATCCACAGGCAGACAGCCTGGGCAGCGCCCTGGGCCTGGTTAAAGATCGACCCCTGACCTAACCGGTTATATTATCTATAGATTCCAGACGTTGTATGGACAAGCGTTGTGAAAGTCCCTGTCCTGTTCTGTTCTGTTCTGATTACCGGTGCTTGCAGCCCCCAGTCACGTACCCCCTGCTTGCTCAATCGAAACCACCCCCCTCCCACCCATGGTTAAGCAAGCAGTTTATCTAAAAAAAAAAAAACCCCTAGACGTTCGTGGTTTAAAAAAGGGCGGGAGCCAATCAGAAACTGCTGAATGTTCAAACTTCAAAATGTCAACCAATCCCAATCTTGTAACTGCAAAAATGCCCTAATCTTCTGTAACCTGTTTGTGCCTTAC
>NW_012124006.1:0-1328 GCF_000951035.1 Colobus angolensis palliatus
CTTTGGGAGGCTGAGGCAGGCGGATCACCTGAGGTCAAGAGTTCAAGACCAGCCTGGCTAACACGGTGAAACCCCGTCTTACTAAAAATACAAAATAATCAGCTGGGCATGGTGGCACTCATCTGTAGTCCCAGCTACTTGGGAGGCTGAGACAGGAGAATGGTGTAAACCCGGGAGGTGGAGCTTGCAGTGAGCTGAGATCCGGCCGCTGCACTCCAACTTGGGCGACAGAGCAAGACTCCGTCTCAAAAAAAAAAAAAAAAGAAAAGAAAAGAAGGGAAAGAAAGTTATCAAAAGAAGACAGAGAGGCTTATTAGGTTTGAAGGTGACAAGGTGCTACTCACTTGGGCTGTAGGATTCAGAAGTTTATTGCCAGTTATCTGCTGTCTGCTGTCCTTTCCATTAGTTGTTAGCTGACCAGTATTTATAGCTTTTCTATTCTGACTCCTAAGCCTTTTAGATGTTTGACTTTGAATAGGTTGCTTAGACCATCTCACCATAGCATACTGTTTTCTGTGCTGTAATATCAGAGAACAGAGTAATAGGACCCACCCTGCATGGCTTACTAAGTCAGATGGGTCCTCCATTTTTTTTTTTTTTTTTTCGGAGATGAGGTCTCACTCTGTTGCCCAGGCCAGAGTGCAGTGGTGCAGTCATAGCTCACTGTAATCTCGACCTGCCAGGCTCAAGTGATCCTCCTACCTCAACTGCCCGAAGTAGCTGGGACCACAGACTCACACCACCATTCCTGGCTAATTTTTGTATCTTTTGTAGAGATGGGGTTTAGTCATGTTGCCCAGGCTGGTCTCAAACTCCTGGGCTCAAGTGGTCTGCCCACCTTGGCTTCCCAAAGTGGTGGGATTCCAGGCGTGAGCCACTGTGCCTGGCCAGAGAGGAGTCCTTTACTTAGAGTCAAGCTGAAGGAGCGTCACAACCCCGAAGACTGTTATGTTGTGAAATTTAGGCTGTGTTTTAATAATACTGATGATGATAAGATGAAATAGTAATTTATTGAGTATCTACTGTATATCCATAAGATAGCAGGGTCTTTATATTCAGAATCTCATTTGATCCTTATAGTTTTTATTGGTTATTATTTTCCTCATTTTACAGATATAGGAACTGCAGCTTCAGAGAGGCTGTATAATCAAGAGTTTGTATGCCTTTCATCTGAGGAGGTTGAGGACAATCCCAAGTTAGAAAAATAAATGTCTTTAACATTACTTTTCCTTAATTTTTTTTTTTTTTTTTGAGACGGAGTCTCGCTCTGTCGCCCAGGCTGGAGTGCAGTGGCCGGATCTCAGCTCACTGCAAGCTCCGCCTCCCGG
>NW_012124007.1:0-1189 GCF_000951035.1 Colobus angolensis palliatus
TTGAACCTGGGAGGCAGAGGTTGCAGTGAGCCAAGATCGTGCCACTGCAGTCCAGCCTGGGCAACAGAGCAAGACTCCGTCTCAAAAAAAAAAAAAATACATATATGTATATAGATAGATAGATAGATAGATAGATAATATTTCTGCAAACCCCAAAAACCTGAATGAAATGACTGATTTTCTAAGAAAATATAAATAATCAACATTGACCAAAAAGAGACAGAAAATCTACACAAAACAGATGGAGAAAGACATGTAAGAATTGAGAAAATTAGCAGAACCACCCTGTAATATGGCTAAGCTCAGAATGCTTCACTGTGTGAATTCTTTCAAGTCTTCAAGCAGCTGATATTTCTAGTGCTATCAAACTGCTATAGAACATAGAAAAACAAAGAAATTACCCCCATTGCTTTAAGATGCCTGCATCCACTTGTACCAAAATAGAATAAGGCATATACATAGTCTTAAAAATACAGACCAATCACACTTCAAATTATTCAAGCAAAAATACTTAATAAAATACTAGCAAATAAAACACAGTATTATATTTTAAGATTAATACAACACAACCAAGTGAGATTCATTTCAGGAAATATTGTTATTCAGCTTATGACAAGTAAAAAATGGGGAGTGAAGGGATAGTCTAAATAGATTACACCGTTTGATAAAATTCAACATATAGTCAATAAAATTCAGCATATGTTCTTGATTTATTCCTATTTTTGGCATCTATAAAAATGAAAAACTAAAGGTATCCCTATTAAAGTCAAGATTAAGGCAAGGATGGCCACTACTGCTGGCATAAGGAATTGGGCATGAGCATGACATAAAAAATACAAATGTATAAGAAAGGGGGGGAGCAAAATTATTTGCAGATAATGTAATTATAGAGCAGTAAAGCAAAAGAGAATCAAGAAAATAACCATCAGAATACAAAGTTTAATGAAGTGGCCAGTTATTTTTTAAAAATCAAATGTTTTTTATAATGACAAATAATATGAAGGAAAATATGATGAGGAAAAAAACCTTATGGACCAGAACCTTAAAATAACAAGGCGGCCGGGCGCGGTGGCTCAAGCCTGTAATCCCAGCGCTTTGGGAGGCCGAGACGGGCAGATCACGAGGTCAGGAGATCGAGACCATCCTGGCTAATACGGTGAAACCCCGTCTCTACTAAAAATACAAAAAA
>NW_012124008.1:0-1067 GCF_000951035.1 Colobus angolensis palliatus
GAGAATCGCTTGAACCTGAGAGGTGGAGGTTGCAGTGAGCAGAGATCATACCAGTACACTCCAGCCTGGGTGACAGAAGGAGACTCTCTCAAAAAAAAAAAAAAAAAAAAAGGGTCACAGGACATTTCAAATTCTGTTTTACATTTTTCAACACAGTCATCTTGAGAATTCAGAGGAAGGGGCTGCTATTTATTTCTAGAGAGGAGACTCAAGAGAAATTGGCAAATCAACATTTAAAGAAGAACCGATACCAACCCTACTAAAACTATTCTGAAAAATAGAAGAGGAGGGAATACCTCCAAACTCATTCTACAAGGCTACTATCACCCTGATACCAAAACCAGAAAAAAAAGGAAAACTATAGGCCAATGTATGCAAATATCCTCAAAAAAATACTAGAATACTAGCAAACCAAATTCAACAATACATTAGAAAGATCATTCACCATGACCAAGTGGGATTTATCCCTGGAATGCAAGCGTGGTTCAACATATGCGAATCAACAAGGTGATACATCATATCAACAGAATGAAAGATAAAAACCATGTGATCATTCAATTGATGCTGAAAATATATTTGATAAAATGTAACATCCGTTCATCATAAAGCCCTAAAAAAACAGAACACAAAAGGAATATACCACAAAACAATAAAAGCCGTCTATGATAGATCCACAGATAATATCAGACTGAATGTGGAAAACTTGAAAACCTTTTCTCTAAAATCTGTAACGAGACAAGAATGCTCAGTTTCACTGCTATTATTTAACATAGGACTGGAAGACTGAAGACCTAGCTAGAGCAATGAGACAAGATATTTAAAAAAATGCATTTGAATTGGACAGAAAGAAGTCAAATTATCCTTGTTTTCAGATAACACGATCTTATATTTCAGTAAACCTAAAGCCCTCACCAAAAAACTATTAGAACTAATAAACAAATTCAGGGCTGGGCATGGTGGCTCACGCCTATAATCCAAGCACTTTGGGAGGCCAAGGCAGGCAGATCACGAGGTCAGCAGTTCAAGATCGTCCTGGCTAACACGGTGAAACCCCGTCTCTACTAAAA
>NW_012124009.1:0-1283 GCF_000951035.1 Colobus angolensis palliatus
TTAACAAATGTCTTTATTTCTCTGAAAAAGTGGTGAGGAAATGGATTGAAAATAAAACTAAAACCTAGTATGAAAATAAAACTAAAACATTAAAATGGTGCAACTTCTGTCATAGGAATCGTCAGTGAAAGCAATTAGAGACAAGAAAGTAAAAAAAGCCATATTTTAATGACAGTTTTTTAAGGGGAATGAGTTTAACAAAGAAAAGTAATCAATGCTGATTTCACATCTTTTTTATTTTCCCAGTCATGATGCCTATTTAAAAATAGAAACCAGTTTTTTAAGAATTCTAAATTTTAACTCAATCAATACTGATTAAATTTACAATTTAACTGTAGGTTTTATAGATTTTACTGAAGCAATATTTTTTATACTTTTGTTTCGTGATAGATCTATACAATAAAAATTGCTTTAATCTCATTTTCTGACAGGCTGACTGCTGCTGTGAGAGTTTAATTTTTTTCTTTCAAATGCTAACATGTATTTTTTCTTCTTCAGTTATGGCAGATCTAAGTTTTAAAATAAATGGCATTGTAATTCTCAAACAGGTATTCAGCTGGGAATTTCTTTACTTAATTCTCATCTTTTGGGATATGTGTTGTCCTACTGAATTGTCATACTTTCACGTCTAACTGAACAATAAAGATATCCTCTAAGCATAGTGTGAATTCCAGATTCTGGATGTGTACCTTTGCCTTACCAATGGACTCTGATAAGACTGTAGGCCATCATAAATGAGTCAGAAAATGTCATCAATCAGAGCATTATATGCAGTCATCTAGGGACAAGGTGAAATATATGGGTTAGTGCCATTCTATAACATTTGTTCCAGAAGGTCACAGGAATTTGAAGAGGTGAAGTTACCTGTCATTTATAATGCTGTGAATCTTGGTGAGGAAATCTGGTCATATAACACTATATTACTATATCCACTGGTTTTCTAGACAGTGGTTTCTCTTCACTGACTCACTATTAGAGTTTCCCAAATATTTTGATTTAAGTGAATCCAAATCATTCTGAACATCAACTAACTGTATAAATTCCAGTGGATGGTCTTGAAAAAAGAGTAAATGGACAAAACCATAACAAAGCAACACATGACATTGAAAAGCCGTGTACAGATATATTAATAACCAAATGAATCTAGTCCTTAGATAACTATTACAAATACAATTAGAGAAAAAAATAGCCTAATTGATAAGATGCATGAAGAAGGTCAAAAATCTTTAAACAGAATCTGGGCTTAATTCACTCATCCCCTGTTTTGCTAAGCAAATGTTTTT
>NW_012124009.1:2647-4056 GCF_000951035.1 Colobus angolensis palliatus
GCCTAATTGATAAGATGCATGAAGAAGGTCAAAAATCTTTAAACAGAATCTGGGCTTAATTCACTCATCCCCTGTTTTGCTAAGCAAATGTTTTTCATTTTTTAATCCCCTTGTGCAAGGTAATGTGGTAATCTAGTTATGAGCACAGGACAAATAATATCATCAGCAAGCATTTTAACAACCTTGAGTTACACTTTTACATTATTTATGATATTAGGAACATATAATACACCTGCCAACTGGGAACTCAACAAGGATTTAGCCAAACGGGGTCTCATATGATAACTATAGGAGCATGCTGACAGATCACAGAGTTACCTGGGGATAATGGCTGAACGTTGATTCCAAAATGCATTAAAATATTTGTATGAGTAATATATAGATTACCAAAACTTATTCCTTCAGTCTAAAACTTTGTTATTCTTTGGTTAACATCTTTCTTTTCCTCATCCTTCTCTCTCCCCGTAGATCTTCGACAACGACGTTTCTACTCTGTTTTTATTGCACTGCATGGTGACAACAGTTAATAACATATTGTGTATTTCACAATTGCTAAAATGTATTTTTTACTTTCTCATCACAAAACATGAGAAATTGGCAAGATGTTGGGCATATTAATTAACTGTAATGAATTTTTCTATAATGTGTATAACTCAGAATACCACATTATACCCCATAAATGTATGTCATCATTGTCTATTAAAAATAATAAATAAGTAAAAATAATGTATACAAAGGGTCCAAATGCTTTCATTTTGCATGTATCCATAAGTTAGTAAAACATTTTACCATGCTGTCCTTAATTTTAAATAGAATATTCTTGGTAAAGCAGATAAAATATTTTCCCAAAATTAATTATACACAACACATACCCACAGATGTGCGGGTTAGGCTGGATGTTTTTCCTTATCTTTAATATAATTTTTAATATAATGGAGTTTTTTCTTACAATATATACACTAAGCATCATTTCAAACTTTCCCATTAGGATTTTATTAGTTCTTTTATTTCACTGGTCACAACTATTTATCTACACATAAATACTTAAGCAAGGCAATCAGATTATATTAGTTTTTAAAAATGGTTCAAAACCCCTGTGATCCTTGATCAAGAGGGCTGTGAGAACAAGCACCCATCCAGTGACAACTGCTGTCCTGGAAATGAGGGGTTGTGTCAGTTATTAACAAAGTATGTCTTTCCTAGTACTGAATATCATTAAAGTATGCTGCATGCCTTTGTTCAAATCTTGAGTTGACTGTTTGCTGCAGACTGTGGACAATAAACTTCATGTCTTCTACTGTAAAAGGGTAACGGTAACATGACTAAGTTCATAAGGTCACATATGGGCACCATTTAGTATGATACTCGGTTAGTTCTCAACAAATATACGTATTGTTAGGAGGGTACCC
>NW_012124009.1:5624-6864 GCF_000951035.1 Colobus angolensis palliatus
TGAAAACATCCATACTCTTGGGGAGGAAGAATTAATAAATAGAGTCACTATAACATATTATCAAAAATGAACAATTTTCAACAAAACGTATAAGACATGCAAAGAATCAGCATCAGGTGACCCATACATAGATTGGGAAACGAAATAGACAGTGGCTTTGAAGAAGCCCAAGTCGTAAAATCAGCAGCCACAGACTTTAATGTAGCCATTATAAACATGCTCAAAGAGCTAAAGAAGACTAAAGGATTAAAAGCAGACATGAAGACAATATCTCATCAAACACAGAGGATCAATAATGTGATAGAAAATATGTTTTAAAAGAACCAGAGAGTAATTGCAAAGTTGCAAAGTAAAAAAACTAAAATTACAACTCATGAGAGGACAATAAACTTAGTGTTCCCATATGATTCAGAAATCATACTTCTAGGTATTTACCCAACTGCTCTGAAAAACTATGTTGACATGAAAGCCTGCATGTGAACATTTATAGTAGTTTCACTCATAATTATCAATAATTGAAAATAATCAAGATTCCTTTTGATGGATGAATGGAAATACAAAATGTGATATGGACATAAAATGGAATATTATTCAGTAAGATAAACAAATGGGCTACCAAACCACTGAAAGAGTGAAAGGCCTTAAACGTGTAATGGTAAGTAAAAGAAGACACTGAAAAGACTACACATACTGTATAGTTCTAACACTATGAAATTCTGGAAAAGATAAAACTGTGTAGATGATAAAAATCTCAGTGCTTTCCAGGTGTTAAGAGATGCAGTGAGATATGGTGGAGCAGGTGAAGCACAGGTAATTTTAGGGCAGTGAAATCATTCTGTATGACAATGAAATGATAGACACTTTAATGCACTTGTCAAAACCCATCAAATTTTATCATATAAAGAGTGAACCTTAATGTATGCAAATAAAAATATTAGGGAGGATGGTAATTCCAGCATACAAGGCAGAATGAAACACAATGATCTAACTGCATTGGGCATGTATGAAACCCCATCTTTTAAGGGGATGCCGGGGGAAAGGAGCAGACCTAAATAACACTGGAAATGAGTGGCATCTGTAAAGCTAAAGGCAAAAGAACATATATGTAAACACTTTAGTTAATAACATTGCCTCCATGGGTGTGCAGTTTAACAATTCTGATACTACTACTTATGTATACTGGAAATGTGCAATTAAGTAAGTAAATGGCAGATGGTGACAGCCAGGTTTCTCACTGTTG
>NW_012124009.1:11080-12206 GCF_000951035.1 Colobus angolensis palliatus
AAAAAAGAGAATTTTAGACCAATATCCCTGATGAACATCGATGCAAAAATTCTCAATAAAATACCACCTATTATACTGGGTACCAGGAGAATTATAAGATAAATTTTAAAAGATAATAAACTGATATTAACACCAAGGTTACTCAGATGCTCAAATTGTCTATTGAGGATTATAAAGCAATCATCCCAAATATAATTCAGCAAGTAATCACAAATTCTTTTGAAATAAATTTTCAAAATAGAAAATTTTAGCAAAGAAAATGAAGTTACAAAAGAAAAATAAAATCAAAATTGTAGAAATGAAAAAAATAGAAATTTTTAAAAATGCAGACTCACTAAATAGGCTCAAATAGCAGAATGGAAATAACAGAGAATATAATCACTGAATTTGAGGACAAATCAATAGACTTCACTCAATCTGAACAATAGAACAAATAGAGTAGAAAAAAATTAACAGAGCCTCAGGTGGGAAAACAACAACAAAAAGTCCACATACATGCATTAGACTCTCAGCAGCAAGTGGGCTTAGAGTATTCAAACAAATAAGTCTGGAAACTTCCGAAATTTAGCAAAAGTCATACACACACAGATTCAAGAAGCTAATCAAACTTTCTATAGAATAAACCCAAAGAAATCCATGTCAAGGCTCGTTATAAGTGAACATCTAAAAACAAATGATAAAGAAAACATCTAGAAAGCAGCAAAAGGGAAGTACATATTACCTATAGAGAAACACAATTTTGAATAACAGCGGAAATTATCTGAAACCATGCACCAGATAATGTAGCAAAACAATTTTCAAGTGCCAAAAGACCTGTCAACTACAAACTCTATATCCAATGAAACTATCCAAATGAATGAAGGGAAACAAACATTTTCTCTGATGAAAGAAAACAAAAACAAAACAAAAGGCTAATAGACCTACCCTTAAAGAATGGCTAAAGGACTTTGTATAAAAAGAAAAGATGTGATAAAATAAAGAAACTTGGAGCTTTTTCGTATTTGTCCATTCTCATGCTGCTATGAAGAACTTCCCAAGACTGGGTAACTTATACAGGAAAGAGGTTTAATTGACTCACAGTTTCCCAGGGCTGGTGAGGCCTCAGGAAACATACAATTATGGCAGA
>NW_012124009.1:13792-15712 GCF_000951035.1 Colobus angolensis palliatus
AAGAGAAAGGGGAAGCCCCTTAAAAAACCATCCGATCTCATAAGAACTCACTACTATCACTAGAACAGCATGGGAGGAACTGCCCCCGTGATTCAATTACCTCCCACTGGGTCCCTCCCATGACACATGGTGATTAAGGGAACTATTTAATACAACTCAAGATGAGATTAGGGTAGGGACACAGCCAAACCATATCATTTGTTAAGCAAAAAACAACAGAAATAGGAGAAATACATGTAAATACAATAGATGATCCTCCTTATGAGCTTTCTAAATGAGTTGTGATGTTAGCAACAAAAATTATAACACTATCTGATACTGATGATATTTAGAAGGGGGGACCTTTACCCTTACCTAAGGGGCCCTAAATGAAAACAAGGTTTCTACACTTCACTCAATGTGGTAAAACACTGACACCATTTATATCTGTATTACAATATTTAATACCTAGCATAATCACTAAAAAGTATCACTTACAGGATATGCACATTAAGCCAAATCCTTAGTTTTCAAGATCTCCATGACAACTTTAAGTCTTATTTATGGCTAGTGTATATGGTTTCTTTATGGTTCAAATGAAACTTCCTTCCTTTCCAAAATCTTCTTAAGTAATCCCAATATCTGAAGATAAGTGAAAGTCTATAAAACAGATCATCTGCCCCACTCGCATCAGCGATATTGCATGATAATGTAAACTGTTATCCATTTTTCTTATATGTCCTATATTCCCAACCAGTTTGGAAACTTTTAAAATATAATCGTGGAAAATGTCTTTGTGAATCCTTGGTGCTCATCATGGTGTGAAGTATGCAAATAATCAATATTTAATAAATGTGTGATAAAGAAGGAATTAATGGATGCCAGTGTTTGAATGACACCTAAATATTATCTAATAAAACATCTCAAATTTCAGACATAGAAAAAACTGAGACCATAGAATTTTTTATAAGAATATAGAGTTCAAGCAGAAAAGTAAATAATGCAAAATGTGTAAGACTTTAATAGTGAGATAGGATCTCAGCAGGGTACCTAATCATGGTCCAGCTACCCTTCATTGTGGTGACATTGGATCCAGCAGAGGCTTGGTAGGAGCTGTGGCCTTGGTGTAAGTCCTACCATCTGAGGCTTAGAAGAGGCTGAAAAACTTGGATCATTAGATAAACAGGACAAAATCTAAAAAGTACCAACCATAAAGTGACAATTTCTTCTGCATAAAAGGTTAGTATATACCCTGTTAGTTTTTAAGTGTTTTACATATAAAGCATGTCATAAAGATGACGTTACGTTTCACATTTCAAAAGTACTTTTATTAACAAGTCTTCCAACTTAGTTATGAATGAAACTGGGTGAATTTTGGGGCTTGAATGTATAGCATGGTGACTATAGTTAATAATATTCAGTTGGGTACCTGAAATTTGCTGACTGTATGTTCTCACCATAAGAAAGTAGTAACTACGTGAGGTGATGTATGCGTTTATTAATTATTGTGATAATCACTTCATCTTAAATATGAATAACAAATTGTCAGGTTGTACACCTTAAATATATATATTTAGTTTTCAATTATACTAAATAAAAATAATATAAACCAATACATTTAGAATTGCTTTGTTCACTTAATATAATTATTAGATAATGCATTGCATTATTCTTCAAAAGGTAAAGTAGTATTAATTTTATATATGATTGTCATCAAAGGAAATAATTTCCCTCCACCACATAAACTATACTTATAAATGATGAGATGTAAATAATATGAGTAGAAACATGATTTTAATCAAGTATCTATCACATCGAATTACCCAAGAGAGAGGCAATAGAAAAAGAATGAGGACATAGAAACATTCATTTACATAAAAAAGTGATGATCAATATATAAAGTAGACAAAAGAATAAGTAAAGTATTTGCTGAATGCAAAA
>NW_012124009.1:16889-18556 GCF_000951035.1 Colobus angolensis palliatus
GCTAATTAGCAAAGTGGGATGGTGGATGGAACTACGTCAAATAAACTGCTCAGAATGGCCCCTTCAGAAGTTATGTTCCGCCTGATTAGAACCATCCTAAATTCAAACACCCTAATTTCCTGATTAAAACCTAGGTAACAAACACATAATTTCACACTGTGTATGCTGAATCATCAAAAGTAAATTATGCAAGCTATAGCAAAAATTTTAAACTAAAACAAGTAAAATATGCTCGTAATACTACCCCCAGATATGGCATATGATCACTATTAATGTTTTGACATTCAACAAATACCCATGTACACTCATATTTTGGCATATACAAATATACTTAAACATGCACACAAATATAAAAGTAAGCACTAAGTGACCACAGTTTTCACCATCCTATGTTTACAAAGGATGTCATATTAATGTGCAAATGAAATTTTGCTATCTTATGAGTACCATCTGTACTTACAGGGGCTTGAGCTCTCTTTTGAGGATACATCTTTGACGCCATTATTTCTGGAGTCCCTAGGCGTTCATCACATGACATCCATTTTCATTACTTTGCTCTTGCTATTTTCTTATCATTTGACTTAGACTATTTACCTTACAGGTCTATTAATTCCCAAATCAGAATTCTTGCCAGAGGGCTCATCTGCTCAACACCATAATCTGAGAGGAAATTGATTGGTCAGTTGGTTGATTGTTTCACTCACTCATTCATTTATTAAATTTGCAAATACTTATTCATCTCCTACTATGGTAGTGTACTGTTCGATATCAGTACAGCCCTGGGGCTGCAACAGAGAAGAAAACAGAAATAAATTCATTATTTTCTGGAGTTCACCTTCTGTTGAAATTGGGGTAGGTGTGAGAGATGACAATAAATAAATTTTTAAAAAAACTAAGTAAAACAGGTATCATCTTACCCAGCAACAAGTAATAAAGAGAAAATTTAAAAGAAGGAAAGATAATAGGGAGGGTTGGGATTAAGAGAAGTTCCAAATTCAAATAAGGTGACCAAGGGGAACCACACAGAGATGAGATTTAAGTAAAATCCTTTAGAAAGATGGGGAGTAAGGCACATAAAATATCTTGGTAGCTGGATGGAAAACTTGTGTACAAAGGCTCTGTGTCCAAAGCACATGTGTTATGTTCAAGGAATAGCAAAGAAGTGTGTGTGGTTGGAGCAAAATGAGCTGGGAATGAGTAGAAAAAAATGAGGTCAGATAAATTGGGATCCAGATTACACAAGGCTTTGCCAGCCATGGGGGACTCTGGCTTTTATCTACATGAGATGGAATCATTTTCATCAGAGAAGTGATACTTGTGTGGTTTTACCTTAAAAGATCAACCTACCTTTTCTATGAGAATATAAAGAAGAGAGCAAAGGCAAAACAGAGAAACTACTGGACTAATAAAGCAAGAGAAGATGGTTATATAAACCCCACTGACAACAGTGAAGGTAGTGAGGAGTGACTGCATAATAATATAATACAGTTTGAAGGTAAAACCAATAGAATTTACCAATAGATCAGATAAATAACTTGAAAGGAGGGAAAGATTATGTTTGATTTCAGTATTTTTGCTGCGATTTTAAGACTGGATTTACCATCCATAGAAATTGAGAAGACTGCATTTAAAGGCATGAGACTCTGTGAGATTACCAAGAAAGGAAG
>NW_012124009.1:19939-22389 GCF_000951035.1 Colobus angolensis palliatus
CTGGGGTAGTGAAACGCATGGAAAGGGTGATGATGTCCTGTTTAGGAGTTAATATAAATGCCAAATAAGGAATTCTAACATGAAAAAAGGCATATGGAAAGTACATTTTCAGAATATTTTGGAATTAACTGAACTAAAATATCAACGCAAAACCTCGGATGTTAGGCTGCAAAGAAAAGGAGGAAGTAAGTGTTTCGAAGTTATCCTAGAGTTGGAGAAAAGAATGCAGGAAGTCATCTTATTAAAAAGGTACTGTCTTTCTAGGCTCAGAGGAAACAGTGGGAAAGCTGTCATCATGTAAAGAGTTGTTTTCCTGCCACACTATACTAAGGAAATCCGTGTATGATCATAAATACAGGGAAAGAGAAAGTCATCGGTAAGAATAAATGGAATGACTACGTAACACATCGTCTACACAAGAGCACCTCTGAGAGTGAAAGGGGGCCTATGTTAGTGATCGGCCTGCTAAGGTGATGATCGCCTTAGCAAAAGGGACTGTTTCTGGGCAATCTAGATGGATGACTAACCAACAAAAATACACACACACACACACACCCCATATGTTTAACGTTTTATCTTTCCTGTTTCATTGGGGGAAAAAAAGATGAAGATGACAAATTGGTATTGTTAACTACTATTCCTGATAAGTAAACAAGTTTTTTGCATACCTTTTTAAAGGAGAAAAAAATTGCTTTATTGCTATAAATGAGCATATAATGTTTGGAAAGTTATATATACACACATATATGCACATATGTGTATACATGTATGTATGTGTATGTACACTATATACACATATATATACACATATCTATGTAGCAAAATGAATTAAAGAGCTATTTTAACTAGCCCCACCCCCACCCCCCAAAAAAGGATGTGGAAGCCCAAAGTAGCATCAGCGAGAAACAAGGTAAGAACAGAGAATAAAATCAAGTATATTGGACTTCACACATATTGTAAGCAAAAAAAAAAAGAAATTATATTCAGAGGCAAACTGTTACATTGGCTTAAAAAATAGCTATTTTTAAGAACTACATTGAAAAGAAACTATCAATAAAAAAGGCTGAAATAGTAAGATGGACAAATAGATATCAAAAAAATTAAAACAAAAGAAAGTATAAATGAGAATAGTAAATCAAACAAAATTAAATTAAGGTCAGAAGCACTAAGCATAATAAAGAGATATCATATGGTGAGGAAATAACAGGCACCCTGAATGAAGGAAATGCAGCAGTCACAATACCCAAAAGAGGAGAGCAGTTGTTTACATAAAACACCAACTCTTATCTAAACAAAGAACACTTGGGAAAAGTACCCCTCCAGAAGGGGATTTTAGTACCCTCTTCAGAAATCCGGAATCATACAATAAACCAACCTGAATTAATAGATGAGTAGACCCTCGAAATGTGTGAATGATTATGTGCCTGCTTCAGTGAGTCTATGAAATGTTCAAAAAGTTAAGATACTTTGCTACAAAGAACAATTTAACAAAGTACACATTTTCCAGTCCAATTTCTTTGGTGGAATCCGATAAATTAGAAATACGTAATATGGTTCAGATAAAAGATATTAATAATAACCTTGTTGACCAAGCAAAAAATACACGTATGTAATGTAAAGGTGACCAAATAGATTATTTTGATATTTAAAAATTTGCTCCTAAATTATTACGTATAAACAAATATTCATACTAAAAGAACTGTGCTCAGGAGGAAATAGTTGTAGAAGGCTCAATAATTAAAGAATAACAATTAAAAATAAAAGCAATGGTACTTTAAGAAACAAATAGAAAATAAATAATAAATTACACAAAAAGAAGTAAATAAAAGGGAATAAGTATAGCCAGATGTAGAAATTGATAAAATAGATTTTTTTTTTTTTTTTTGAGACAGAGTCTCACCCTGTCGCCCATGCTGGAGTGCAATGGTGTGCACGATCTCAGCTGACTGCAACCTCCACCTCCTGGGTTCAAGTGATTCTCCTGCCTTGGCCTCCCGAGTAGCTGGGATTACAGGCACATACCACCACGCCTGGCTAAGTTTTCATTTCTTTAGTAGAGACAAGGTTTCACCATGTTAGCCAGGCTGGTCTTGAATTCCTGACCTCAAGTGATCTGCTCACCTTGGCCTCCCAAAGTGCAGGGATTACACGCATGAGCCACCACACCCAGCGTATTCCCTGTAATTTATAGATTGTTTTTAATGTGATATTATTTCTTCTATTCTTGTTTTTATTTTCTATTAATCTTTACTTGTTAAATGGTTAGCCTTAATTTTCCAGCCTTTCTTCTTTTACAGAAACATTCAAATGTATAAAACATCCCTTTAAGTAACACTTATCTTCATCCCACAGTTTTCATTTATCCTAATTCCTTCAGAAATGTTTCTTTACTAATACTCTATCTTTGGGTCTAATCTATCCTTCACTTACTCCTATAATTTTTTTTTTTT
>NW_012124009.1:24149-25410 GCF_000951035.1 Colobus angolensis palliatus
GCTGAGCTAACTATAGGAAGAATATAGTTTCTAGTTTAACTTTGAAACAAAGATGGTAGCTCTTTACAAACACAAAGGGACCAGACAGCCTTTGTAAAACTAACAAATTAGCCTGGGACTAGACAGTCTGTGTAAAACTAACAAATTACCCACAAGATTAGAAATTATGGTTTAGGAGTCATGCAGCCAGAGGCTACAAGATTCCTAACCTCAATTGCTTCTATGGATAACATCACTATTATAAAATCTAATATTAGTGTTTGAGATATTTTTCAGACCTTGCATTCTGATGCACCAGCTGGTGCTAACCAGGCTGGTAATCTGGCTCTACTAGTTCTAGGATCTCACCCAGGAACACATGACAGCAAGAAGAACTCACTTTGACTCCCTATGATTTTATCTCCAACCCAACCAATCAGCACCCTCCACTCCCTAGCTCCATACCTGCCAAATGATTCCTTAAAAATCCCAGTCCCCAAATTTTGGGGAGCCTGATCTGAGTAATAATAACATTCTAGTCCCCCATTTAGCCAGCTTTGTGCATATTAAACTCTTTCTCCATTGCAATCCTTTGTCTTGATAAATTGACTCTATGTGAGAAGCAGGAGAAGAATTCATTGGATCATTACAGTAGTACTGTGCTGTACACACATAGTTACATAAAAATACTTTTTGTGTTGTCTTTAATCAATAGCAAATCATCTCAAATCATAAAGCAACCATAAGACTTACCAATGAGTGACACTTTGTAGAAAACAAAATCTCTTCATTAATACTTTAAGACAATTGAAATATTCCTTTATTACATGGAACTAAGAAAGGATAGCCATATAAGGATTTCAGGAGCATGGAGTGGGATGTTATGGAGAGATAATATTGAGGAAATCTACCCTTACATTTGAGTGATCCAAGTTATTTTTGAAGAAAGTTTGGCGACTCATCTGCCTTATGAAAATAGGAGAGCAAGAAACATTCTCTGCACAGTGTGAAGTTCCTCTGTCTTTCATATTTCTAATTCCAGGCAGCATGCTGTCTGCTCCAAAGAACAGGAAAACAAATGCCAAGCTTTAATCAGAGTGGTACGGGCTGTGTGGGGACTTTCAGATCATTTGCCCATTACTAACAATGTCATGCAGATTCCCATCAGAATATCAATGCCTAGACCTTTGCCCTTGCTGCAAAGGGAAGGTTGCAAAACACTGAAGAGCAGCAATGCTGGATTAGCTCAACATTCTTTCTCTATGTTCAAGAAAAAAAAAAA
>NW_012124009.1:25493-28084 GCF_000951035.1 Colobus angolensis palliatus
AGATACAGGTCATAAAGACCTTGCTGATAAAACAGGTTGCAGTAAAGAAGCCGGACAAAACCCACCAAAACCAAGATGGCCGCAAGAGTAACATCTCGTCATCTTCACTGCTACACTCCCATCAGCATCATGACAGTTTACAAATGCCACAGCAATGTCAGGAAGTTACCCCATGTATGGTCTAAAAAAGGGGAGGCATGAATAGTCCATCCCTTGTTTGGCATATCATCAAGAAATAACCACAAAAATGGGCAACCAACAGCCTGCAGGGTTGCTCTGTCTATGGACTGGCCATTCTTTTTATTCATTGACTTTTTTAGTAAACTTGCCTTCACTTTACCCTGTGGACTTGCCCTGAATTCTTTCTTGCGTGAGATTCAAGAACCCTCTCTGAAGATGTGGATCAGGACCCGTTTCCAGTAACATTTTTACATACTTGAAACCTCTGTTTCTCCACAGAACATAACTTTGAATTCTAATATGATTTTTTTGGATGTATTTTGTCCCATATGATGTTATATTTCTTGTCTCCCAATACTATTACTGGAGTTCTATTTCCGTTGAAATAAAATTTAATTTTTTTTCTATTGTCAAAGAAAAATTGCACTAGGCAAGTTAAACGGGAAAGGGAGACTTTATTAAGGTTATTTTGATAGGAGAGAGAAACTGAGTTCAACTCCACTGAAAGAAACCGTCAGGAGGTTTTTAAGTGCTGGCATGAATTTGTGGGAAAGTCCTGGAGGACATTAGGGTGAAGGCTGGTCACTGTGATCAAGCATCTCTGTTTACTATTTGGTGCTTATTAGAGCTAGGCCCCTGCCTCCCCATAGAGACTGGGAGATGGAAGCCATAGTTTCCTTGATGATTCCATTTCAGGGAAGGCTCCCAGGTCCTTCAGAAAGACATTCTGGTGTCATAAAATGATTGACAAGCTTTTAAAGAGAATTACATCTCAAAGGGATTTCCTTAAGGAAAGAATTTAGAGTTTCAAGTTTTCTAAAATAAATGTCCCAAGAAGAGGAAGATCAGGTGCCTGTAGTCAGAAAGAAACCTATTTAAAGTTTAGTCAAGGTAAGGGAAATGTTAAGGCCTTTTAAAATTTTAATTTAATTTAATTAATTTATTTATTTTTGAGACAGAGCCTCTCTTTATGGCCCAGGCTGGAGCACAGTGGTGTGATTTCAGTTCACTGCAACCTCTGCCTCCCAGGTTCAAGCCATTCTCCTGCCTCAGCCTCCCAAGTAACTGGGACTACAGGCATGAACCACCACGCCTGACTAGTTTTGCATTTTTGGTGGAGATGAGGTTTTGTTATGTTGGCCAGGCTGGTGTCAAACTCCTGGCCTCAAGTCATCTGCCCACCTTGGCTTCCCAAAATGCTGGGATTATAGGCGTGAGTTACCACACCAGGTCAGGCCTTCTTAATCACTATAGTCACTACAAGATAAAAGAAATTCTGCTTCAGGTTAATATATCCACTTCTGTGTGCTAAAACTTTAATTAAGATGAAGTCATTTAGGAGATGGTATAGGTTTGAGAGATAACAAAATAAGCCTCCAAATATTTCAGACCTAAATTCAAATGCTTAAAATATTTATATAATCAGGATAATATATAAAACATGATATATTCTATTACTTTAACAACATATTACAGATTGTGTTTGAAGTTTGATTTTTTAATGTAGAATATCATAAATACTTCATTTATTTAATTTAGGGTTTACCTTTACAATAAAATAGCATATTCACTTTACAAATTATATAATTCAATATAAATCATGCTATATTCAGGACCATTTGTGGTTTGTTTGTTTTTAGTTAGCTACATCTGGTATGCAGCAAAGATGGTATTTCTAAATGGTATACCATGAGTGTCTTATGTAATGAAAACACCATACATAAGTTTACGGTGGCTTTTAAAACTTATATGGGATTTCTTCTGCTAGTCAAACAACAAGACGCATAGTTTAGAGACTTGGTTAAGATGACATGGTCTTGTGGTGATTGAATAAAGATGTAAGAAGCTCCAGGAGTTTAAAATTTCTTACCAGATCTATTTGATCATCACAGTTTTTAGGCCATTTTTATGCTTAGATTGTATGGTTATTGTTAGATCTATGGTTATTATTGTGTTTGTATTTGGATTAATTTTTATTATCCTGTTCTATAAAGAATTAGAGTAATTGATGAAAAACATAGCAAACTGTGGTTTCCTTTCCATTTTTTCCCGTTAAGAAGGAGAAAAGAATATGGAACTAGAACATGTCTCTCTTTGGAATGCATGTCTGGAAGGACAGCTCCCTAACAACTTCCACATCTTAATCCCAAGAACCTGAGATGTTATACTATAAGACAAATATAGTCTTATATACTGCATATATATGTAGCATATATATATAGTATATATATTGCATATATATAGTATATATATATATATATAGAGAGAGAGTAGCTATAATTAAGATTATGGACTTTAAGATAGGAAGGTTATACTGGATGACCAAACAAACCCAGTGTCATATCATAAACCTTTAAAAGCAGAGAACTTTCTCTGGCAGAAAAGGAGATGTCAGAAAGATCCAAAGAATC
>NW_012124010.1:0-2543 GCF_000951035.1 Colobus angolensis palliatus
GGAGCTTAGAGATGGGATTACGTACTTCCTCCTCCCCGGAGCTTCCGGGTCAACCAGGGGGTCTGGAAGTGGAGCTTAGAGATGGGATTACGTACTTCCTCCTCCCCGGAGCTTCCGGGTCAACCAGGGGGTCTGGAAGTGGAGCTTAGAGATGGGATTACGTACTTCCTCCTCCCCGGAGCTTCCGGTCAACCAGGGGGTCTGGAAGTGGAGCTTAGAGATGGGATTACGTACTTCCTCCTCCCCGGAGCTTCCGGGTCATTTCTGCCCCGAGTGTGCAGTGCAGCGATGCTCAGGGCACTCCCCGCAGCAGGAAGAGGGCGCTCGTGGTGAGGGCTCCTAGAAGGGGCTGGACTATGCATTTCCTGTAAGTTCTCCTATATGTCATATTTCCATCCTGCTCTTCTCAAACCTCAGCCTTTTTTTTTTTTTTTTTTTTTGGGACGGAGTCTCACTCTGTCGCCCAGGCTGGAATGCAGTGGCGCTATCTCGGCTCATTGCAAGCTCCACCTCCCCGGTTCACAACATTCTCCTGACTCAGCCTCCAGAGTACCTGGAACTACAGGCACCCACCACCACACCTGGCTAATTTTTTCTGTATTTTTAGTAGAGACGGGGTTTCACCGTGTCAGCCAGGATGGTCTCAATCTCCTGACCTCGTGATCCAACCGCCTCGGCCTCTCAAAGTGCTGGGATTACAGGCGTGAGACACCACGCCCGGGCAAACTTCAGTGTGTTCTTATAAAAAGGTACAGTCCGAGGTGGGGCACAGTGGCAAACCTGTAATTCCAGTACTTCGAGAGGCCAAGGCAGAGGGACCGCTTGAGGCTAAGAGTTTGATACTAGCCTGGCTGACATAGGAAGACCCCATCTCTAGAAAAAATAAAAATAAAGAAATTAGCCAGACACTGTGGTGCATGCCTGTGGTCCCTGCTACTCCAGAGGCTGAGGTGGGAAAATCACAGGAGGCCAAGGCTGCAGTGAGCGGGGTCACACCACTGCATTCCAGCATGGGTGACAGCAAGATTCTGTCTCATAAACAAATGAAACAAAGGGTACAGTCTGGTCTCTGCTATGATAGAGAATTAACAAAGGGGCTGGTCAGTGACACAGAGGAGGGCAAAGTGCCTCACTGGGAACATGCTGTTGCTGGGGGCAGTGATGTCCACTGAGCATTGTTTCGAGGGCCACCGGCAGCAGCAGTGCACAGGTACCCGTTGCTAAGGAGACCTGGACCCTGCCCTGCCCTGCCCAGAAAGCTGTTCATCTCTGCCTGCATGAAGCTTAGTTCCTGCTCCTTCAGCCAACCTAACACGGAAGCCCTCGAGCAACTGGACCAAGCAAGGAAGCGGGCAGGAGCCTCTGCACTTCATGTGAATTTGACCAACAGGATTTGGACTGGTTTTACATTTAGTATCACATCTCCTAACATTCATTCTTCCCTTCTTTCTTTAGCAACAGAACCCCTGAAATTTACCTGGGTGTGTAGCTGCCCCAAATAAAGACTTTCCTTTCCCGCCACCCCTGTAGCTCAGTGCGGTGTGTGGACAAATCCTGGCTGATGGGATGTGGGTAGAAGAGACGTGCGCTCAGCAAGGCGTCCTGTGCAGGGAAGGGGCAGGGCTTGTGCTGCCCTGTCTCCATCCCACTTGCCAGAAAATTGCTGCAGTGGACACTGTGGCACTATAGGTGCTGTGGACGCCACGGGCATGGTGGTGAGCACCTTCAGCTGCATGGAAGAGGTGTCATTTCAGGGTGGTTCTACACACAATCTGCCCAGCACACAGGAGCTACTGTGTGAAGCTCGCTCCCAGTGTGTGAGGTGAGAAGGACAGAAATTGGGTCAGCTTTGATAAACGTTCATAGCACCATGATATTGCCTTGACATTCAACCACAGGATCTGCGGACCCACCTCAATATGTAGACCAGGCCTGGACATGACTCAAGCACTTTTTATGCCCAATAAAGCCACACAGGGATCTGAGATCCACTGGAAATTTAAATAACAATAGAAATCATGATTGTCGTACTCCAGATTGTGCGAGAAACACTGCTGTAAGGGACGACAGAGTCACGGAGAGAAGGAGGCAGGACCTGGGTACCATGGAGCCAAACAAGCAGCCCCACCACGGATCCTCCTACCTTTACAGAACAGAGAAACTCTTCCCCGGTTTAAGCTGTCATATTTGGGGGCCCATTTGTTTCTCAGCCTAAGCTGTACCCTGTCCGGTGTGCCTGCATATGAATAATGCCAGTATATGGGCTCAGCTGATGGACCAGACATTCCACGTACTGGCACGTAACATTCTGACTCTCATGCAGTAGGAACAAAAGGAAACCCAGCCCAATTTGGTATAATTCTCTCACAGCCTGGAAAAGAGCATCCCAAACAGTGGGGAGGGAGAGGGAGCAAGGCCCTGTGGGCACATCAGAGTTAATGAGAGAGGAGTGCTTGGCGGATGGGGATTGGATGGGGGCTTTCCATGGGCACCAAAGAGCCATCCTCACGGCGTTCCCAGAAACGGACGGGGGTGAACTTTGC
>NW_012124011.1:0-1308 GCF_000951035.1 Colobus angolensis palliatus
CCAGGCTGGAGTGCAATGGCATGATCATGGTTCACTGCAGCCTCAACCTCCTGGGCTCATGTGCTCTTCCTGCCTCAGCCTCCTGAGTAGCTGGGTCTACAGGTGTCTGCCACCACACCCAGTTAATTTTTGTATGTTTAGCAGAGATGGGGTTTCACCATGTTGGCCAGGCTGGTCTCGAACTTCTGACCTTAAGATATCCACCCTCCTTGGCCTCCCAAAGTGCTGAGATTACAGGCATGAACCACCGTGCCTGGCCTCCATCCCTCACTTCTGTCTGGCTCAGCTCAGGTCACCTCCCGCATGAGGCCCTCTTCCTAGAGAAAAACCCCCACCATGGCCATCCCTGTCTTCCCTTCTGCTTCTCCTTCTTTACCCACTTTCTCTATCAGCATGGGCGCTACTGACTTATTTCCCTGTTCATGGTCTTGCCTTCTCCCCTCGGACCGCAATTCTTTGAGAGAAGGGACCATGTCTTCCCATGCACAGGTGTATCCCTGGTGCGCGGCTGGGACTCATCCTGGGCCGTTGTAAGGACCTGCGATGGTGAGCGCTGGGGCCGCCTGTAGCCGTGTCTCTGAAAGAAGCCTTTATGATGAGTGCCATGACTCAGCACGTAAGGCCCAGCTTGGCTGCCAGCTCCGTGCGCTGGCCCCGACCCCCGAGACAGAACCAGCCACTCTCTCGCCAGGTTCCCCGCGCTGGGTATGGTGAGAAGGCTCATCACGCAGCACCGCACAGTGGTTCTTTATGAGCCCAGGGCGGCAGTCAGCCAGGTCTGGGGATCTGACCTCAGGTGAGCAGCCTGCCTCGGCCTCCCAAAGTGCTGGGATTACAGGCTTGAGCCACCGCGCCCGGCCTAAGCTGACTCTTTCTTCTTGTCTTCTCATCTCCAGCACTGCTTCCCACCACTCACTCATAGCCAATGACCGTGCCTAATGACCTCCCCACCAGGTCTACGCTCCAACCTGCACAGGTGCCTCTACTCTGCCTTCTTCCTGATACAAAGCATTATTCACAGATGGACCCTTCCATGTGGGCCCTGGACCCCATCCCTTCCAAGGTTTTGCTCCTGCCACTCCCCTTCTAAATCATCCATTTCTCCTTCTCTCTGAGTTCCTCTCCTCACCAGATTATGCCCCTGGCTTTAAAAGTTCCTCCAAGTTCCTCCCTGAACATCACAGCGGTTGAAATGAACTAACTAGAGTGTCATGGGTCCTCATCCTACCCGAACAATCCTCATAGCACCTGGCGAGGTGAATCTCTCCTTTTCTTTTTGAGACAGAGTTTCGCTCTGTCATGCCCAGG
>NW_012124012.1:0-1224 GCF_000951035.1 Colobus angolensis palliatus
TACAAAATTGCTAGAAGAGAGGCTTTTGAACATTCTCACCACAAAGAAATTATAAATGCATGAGGTGATAGATATGCTAAATACCCTGATTTGGTAATTATACTACATATATGTATGAAAATATCAAATTGTACCCCATGAATACATACAATTACAATGTGTCAGAAAAATAAAGTGCATGTGTACTCTAAAATCATCTCGTTCGTATCTGGGTCTATTTCTATTGGTTTCTCCCAGTATTGTGTCATTTTTGGTTGCCTCTTTGTATATTTAGCAGCTTTTATTGCATACTGGATATCGCGAATCTTATTTTGTGGAGTGCTGGATTTTGTTTTGCGTTCTTGTTATCCTTCCAAAAGTGTTAAACTTTGTTCTTTCAGATAGTTAAGTTACATAAGGATAAACTTGGTTTTTTGGAGGCTTATGCTTGAGCTTCGTACAGCTTTAAAGTAGTAGCTTTTACTATGGTATAGGAGAGCCTTGTTGTAAAGTCATGACCATTCTGGATTCTCTACTGAACGCCCTGAGTGTTCAAGGACTCTCCACTGTGGTTTGACCAGAGCTTAAATGTCTCCCATTCTCGCATCAACTCTGGGAATTCTTTAGCTCACAGCTTCATAGCAGTACTTCATCCAACCTCACGAAGTCTCATCTTCTGCCTGTGTGGCTAGTATTCAGCAAGAGACTTAACTCCATGAAGATTTCTGGAGTTTTTCTATGCTTGGTCCCCTCCTTTCCAGTTCTCTGTTTCCACAATCTCTAGTCACCTCATCCTCCCTGAACTTCTTTTTCTCCTTAGCATGCTCGTCCCTCTATAGCTGTCTGGAAAGTGTCACCAGGAAAAATCCAGGGTAATCGTAGGACTGACTTCATCTGTTTCCTTATTTCAGTCCTATGCAGTGATTTAACGCCTTCTGTTCAGTTGTTCGGTTTTGTATAACAGGAGGGGAATTCTGCTCCCACGGATTCCACTGTGGCTGAAAGAAGAAGCCTAGCGATTTCTTTCATCTAATCTGTTGTCATTGTTAATATTGCTTAGAAATATTTCTAGGTGTCTGAAGCTAAAAGCTGTTTAGGTTCATTACTGGTTTTTGTTTGTTTTTGTTTTTTTGAGACGGAGTCTCACTGTGCCCCCCAGACTGGAGTGCAGTGGTGCGATCTCGGCTCACTGCAAGCTCCGCCTCTCGGGTTCCCGCCATTCTCCTGCCTCAGCCTCCCAAGTAG
>NW_012124013.1:0-3396 GCF_000951035.1 Colobus angolensis palliatus
GTGCAATGGCGCAATCTCGGCTCACTGCAACCTCCACCTCCCAGGTTCAAGTGATTCTCCTGCCTCAGCCTCCCGAGTAGCTGGGATTACAGGCAGGCACCACCATGCCTGGCTAATTTTGTATTTTTAGTAGAGATGGGGTTTCTCCATGTTGGTTAGGGCTGGTCTCGAACTCCCGACCTCAGGTGATCTGCCCACCTCAGCCTCCCAGAGTGCTGGGATTACAGGTGTGAGCCACCACACCTGGCTGAGACTATCCTTTCTTGATCGGATTGCCTTCAGTCCTTTAGCTATATTTGTGTGGATCTACTTATAGGATCTGTATTTTATCCCACTCATCTGTCTCTTCTTTCACCAATACCACACTGCCTTGATTACTGTAGCTTTATAAGTCTTGAAGTAAGATAGTGTTAGTCCTCTGACTTTGTTCTTGAATATTATGTTGACTATTCTGGGTCTTTTGTCTTTCTATATAAACTATAGAATCAGTTTGTCAATATCCATGAAGTAACTTGCTGGGATTTTTACTGGAATTGCTTTGAATGTATAAACCAAGTTGGGAATAATTGATATCTTAATATTGATTCTTCCTATCCATGAATATTGAATACCTATCAATATTTATAACTCTTTTTTGATTCTTTCATCAGAGTTTTGTAGCTTTCCTCTTGTAGATCTTATATGTATTTTGTTAGAATTATGCTTATGTATTCATTTTTTTTGCAATGCTAATGTAAATAGCATTCTGTTTTTTATTTCAAATTTCAATTGTTCCTTGTTAGCATATTAAAAAATCAGTAGACTTTTGTATATTAATGCTGCATCTTGCAACTTCGCTATACTCTGAAGACTAAGTTTTAAGAGGCTTAAAACTAAAAATATAGTATGCATTAAATTCTCTCTTACTCATGGATAGGAACACACACGTATATATTGAGTAGAGGTATACACTGATAAGAGATATGTTAATGAATATTACTAGAACTGTCAAAATTTTGGATCACTCAACTCACCCTATTTGAAACCAATAGAAAAATTGGAGACATTATTTGATTAGGGAATAAAGTTTAGAAAAGTTAAGTAACTTACCCAATTCAACTTGGATTTGAATCTACATCCGTTGACCACAAAGCCCATTTCTTTCCATTATATCACCCTATTTTAGAAAGGCACAGTTCCTTTGATGGCATGGAATACCAGAGGCAAGAAGATAATTTGGGGCTATTGAAATAATGTAGGAGAGAAATAATGATAGCCTATCCTAAAACATTGGCCTTAAAGGTTGAGACAAAGGTTAGAGTCAAAACATAGATGGACAGGACTTAGTGACAAATGAATTGTAGAAGTCTGAGGAAGGAGTAAAATATGATTTCTAGTTTTGTGTCTTTAGAAATAAGGTAGAGAATACTATTATAACTGCGAGAGAAAATACAAGAGGGGGATAGGTTTGGGAGGAAGATACATTAGATCATGCAGATGATTTTGAGACATTCAATAAGTATCTGGAAATATGGATTTAGCACTCAGGAGACTACTTGAGAATAACTGGAGAGACTTATTCGGGAATTGCATTTAGTAATAATAAAATAATATTGAGGATGGACGCGGTGGCTCACGCCTGTAATCCCAGCACTTTGGGAGGTTGGGATGGGTGGATCACTTGAGGTCAAGAGTTTGAGAAAGCCTGGCTAACATGACGAAACCCCATCTCTACTAAAAATACAAAAATTAGCCAGGTGTGGTGGCACGCACCTGTAATTCCAGCTACTTGAGATAGGTTGCGGCAGGAGAATTGCTTGAACCTGGGAGGTGGCAGTTGCAGTGAGCCGAGATTGCGCCACTGCAATCCAGCCTGGGTGACTGAGAGACTCCATCTCTAACTAATAATAATAATAATAATATTGAAGAGATTGGAAGCCTGGAGCACGTGCCATTGTTTGAGTTGTGAAAGAAATGCTACCTAAAGAAACAGAGAGAAGCCAGGCGTGGTGGCTCATGCCTGTAATTCCAGCACTTTGGGAGGCAAGGCAGGCGGATCACTTGAGGTCAGAGGTTTGAGACCAGCCTGGCCAACGTGATGAAACCCTGTCTCTAATAAAAATACAAAAATTAGCCGGGCATGGTGGCACGTACCTGTAGTCCCAGCTATTTGAGAGGCTGAAGCAGAATCGCTTAAGCCTGGGAGGCTGAGGTTGCAGGGAGCTGAGATCATGTCACTGCACTCCAGCACAGGTGACAGAAGTGACAGAGGGAGACTGTCTCAAAAAAAAAAAAAAAAAAAGAAAAATTAGGGAACGTTCAAGGGAGCAGAGTGAGGCATAGAGGGGGTTGAGTGGTACCAAAAGTGTATTTTGCCTATTTCATAGTTTTTCCAAAGCCAGATATTCTGTCTGAAATTTGTCTGTACAATCTCTTCAGAATCCAGTGCTACAAAGCCATCTACGAATGACCTTGATAGGCTGATTGAGGTTTTTCCTGTTAAAAAGTGTGCATTTTACCTCGGGTCTTCTGGAGACAATATGTTCATTGTTTGGTTGCATAATTTATTGTCTTAATTTTATTATGTGTTATATTAGTAATTCTAGAAGTGAGAATGTTGGGTCCAAAGAATGTTTGGATACTTTGAGCCTTTCGGTACTCCTCAAATCACATCAAATATAGCATTGGTTTTAATTCTTCCTTTTTTTCCCCCTCATATGGGATTTGTTTGAGTAGGAGTCATCTAATGTAACCATATTTCTTAAGCACTCTCTTTGAATTAATCAGCTGATATTTGTTAGTTTTTCTTCTAGGAAGAGAACCCCAAATCTTTCAAAGCCTAAAAAGCAATGGGGAACTCCAGACAGGTAAGGCAATATTATATGGTCTTGTTTGTGATGATTGTGTTTATTACATCAAATAGGTAAGTATTATTTATCCATCCACCTCTACTTAATTAGATCCTCTGAACCAATATTATCACCTCATTGTAGTCAGCATGTAAAAAGCTAACCCTTGGTCAGTGGTTCTTAAATTTGGCTGTACATTGGTATCACCTGGGGAACTTTAGTAATGACTGAGTGCTTTCCCCAAAAATCCTGATTTAGTCGATACGGGGTGTGCCATAGACTTTGGGAGTTAAAAGCTCCCCAGATGATTCCATAGGCAGACAGACTTGAGAACCACTGCTCAAGGGTGTGACTCCACACCCCTTTGAAACTTTTTGTGCATTCTCCAAGTCCAGCTTTGCTGCCTCTCTAAGGCTGCTATCACTAATCTTGATACCTCTAAACCTCTTATTAGAGCACACCTGTCCTCTGGGTCCCCAGCAAGCTGGACCCTCAGTCCTTTCATGCTTGGCCAAGGGACTCCTCTTTTTCTTCTTTGGCTCCTGAGTCAAGCTTGAATATTTTTTGG
>NW_012124014.1:0-1266 GCF_000951035.1 Colobus angolensis palliatus
CAGGATGGTCTCGATCTCCTGACCTCGTGATCCGCCCGTCTCGGCCTCCCAAAGTGCTGGGATTACAGGCTTGAGCCACCGCACCCGGCCCAAAAATGAATTTCTTACTGCATGGTGTTCGGCATAGCAGTTTTGTAGGGGAGCAAGAAGAAAGATGTCTTTGTCGCGGAAAGATGTCTTTACGCATTACTCATTTCTCTTCTTTTTTTCTTTTTTTTTTTTTTTTGCGACAGAGTCTCACTCTGTCACCCAGGCTGGAGTGCAGTGGCACTCACTGCAAGTTCTGCCTCCCAGGTTCACGCCATTCTCCTGCCTCAGCCTCCCAAAAGTGCGGGGTTTACAGGCATGAGCCACCGCACCCGGTTGTCCTTACTCATTTTGCTGAAAAAAAAAAAAAAAAAAATGCGTTTTGACCTCTTGGTGCCACTTACATTTCATTATGCCATGACTCTATCCCGAGATCCTGTTGCCCTTTTTACAGAGTTTTCTAGCGTCATTTATTCAAGGTGCTCTTATGTTCTCGTGGTAAACTATAAATCATCTGCCCCACAGACTTTTATTGGGTTAAGTTTTGTGTTACAGGGATTTAGGGTTTGGGAGCCGGGGAAAAGGTAGGGTTTTATATCTGAGTGAGAAGGATATTCCTTTTGAATTTCTCAGCAAGATTTTTAAAACTTGATTAATGCAGTAGGAGATTCTATTTGAAATGCCAGAAGCCCATCAAATTAGCAGGGTATATGAAGCATTCTTATGAAATAAAACATGATAAATATGACATTATTCATCTCACTGGATATAATTACATGGTTAAGAAAATACTTCATAGAGTCAATCATATACATTGCTTGGTTATTGTGATTCTAACCCTAGACTAGAAATATTTAGTGTTTTTTTTTTCAATAGGTTTTTGGGGAACAGGTGGTGTTTGGGTTACATGAACAAGTTCTTTAATGGTAATTTCTGAGATTTTTGGTGCACCCATTACCCGAGCAGTGTATACTGGACCTAGTGTGTAGTCTTTTATCTCTCACTCCCCTACCACCCCATCCCCCAAGTCCCCAAAGTCCATTGTATCATTCTTAAGCCCTTGTATCCTCTTCATAGCTTAGCTTCCACTTATGAATGAGAACATACCATGTTTGGTTTTCCATTTCTGAGTTACTTCACTTAGAATAATTCCATCCAGGTTGCTGTGAATGCCATTACTTCATTCTTTTTTATGGCTAAGTAGTATTCTATGAGATATATATGTGTGTGTGTGTGTGT
>NW_012124015.1:0-1148 GCF_000951035.1 Colobus angolensis palliatus
TCTCTACTAAAAATACAAAAATTAGCCAGGCGTGGTGGTACGTGCCTGTGGTCCCAGCTACCCGGGAGGTTGAGGCAGGAGAATCGCTTGACCCTGAGGGGTGGAGGTTGCAGTGAGCCGAGATTGCACCACTGCACTCCAGCTCAGGTGACAGAGTAAGACTCCGTCTCAAAAAAAAAAAAAAGGAAAATATTTTTTCTCTTTTTAAGTGTATGTGTATATACATACATACATAGATATATATATATATGTTTATTGTTTTTTGTTTTTTGAGACAGAGTCTCGCTCTCTCGCCCAGGCTGGAGTGCAGTGGCGCGATCCCGGGCTCACGCCATTCTCCCGCCTCAGCCTCATGAGTAGCTGGGAGTACAGGCAGCCGCCACCACGCCCGGCTAATTTTTTGTTTCTTTTAGTAGAGACGGGGTTTCACCGTGTTAGCCAGGATAGTCTCGATCTCCTGACCTTGTGATCCACCCACCTTGGCCTCCCAAAGTGCTGGGGTTACAGGCGTGAGCCACGGTGCCTGGCCTATATTTTTTAAGTTGAAACTTGTGTTTGCCTTGTCTTTATGCCCACAGTTAAACTTGAAGTCATTTTATATCAAAAGCATCTTCTCAGATTATTCTGGATTTTGAGAAGGCTAACATTTGCTAGGCTTTATGTTTAAAAAAACAAAAACAGAAAAAGCTCCTGGGCTTCTCCCATCGTGCTTGGCATATGAGCATCTAGGGTACTTGTCTTAAATGTTCTGACATATTTCAGTTAAAGCAGTGAACAGTATTCTAGAAGATAAGGCAGCAGCTGATACTTGGTAATGGCCTTGAAACTGCATAGTAATAACCTTCAGTGAGATTTATATAATTTGGAGGTAAGCTCCACTTATATCTGGAAAGTTAAAGCAAAGAGAAAGTTAGTACAGTATTTGCCTGAGGTAAGTCACACAGTTGGTGATAAAAGCCACCATTCTTAGTACTTTATACGAGACTTCTGTTTTATATGATAGATTATAGAGGCCAGGTACAGTGGCTCTTGCCTGTAATTCCAGCACTTTGGGAGACTGAGGTGGGAGGATCACTTGAGTCCAGAAGTTTGAGACCAGCTGGGCAACATAGCAAGACCCTGTCCCTTAAAAAAAAAAAAAAAAAAAA
>NW_012124016.1:0-1169 GCF_000951035.1 Colobus angolensis palliatus
CCGGGTCACCACATTGAATTTATTTGCCATTTTAGGTACCTCTTGGCTGTGAGTTTCTCAGACTTTCCTTGTTTTTGATGACCTTGACAGTTTGAGGGAGTACTAGTCAGTTATTTTTGTAGAATGCCCTAAATTTGAGTTTGGCTGATGTTCTTCTTAGGGTTTGACTGGGGTTATGGGTTTTGGGGAGGAAGACCACAGAGGTGAAGTACCATCCTCACCAAATTATATTAAAGGTACATACCATCAGCATGCCTTATACCATTGATGTGAACTTTGATTGCCTGGCTGTTTGTAGTGTTTGTCATGTTTCTCCACTGTAAAGTTACTCTTCTCATCACCCACTTTTCTGTGCTGTACTCTTTGGAAGAAAGTCACTATATGCATCCCAAACTCAAAGAGTGGGAAGTTATGCTCCACCCACTTGTAAGCAGAAAATCTACATAAATTGTTTGGCATTCTTCTGCATGGGAAAATTATCTCAGTCTCCCATTTATTTATTTATCTGATCTTTTCTTATATCAGTATGGACTCATGGGTATTTCTTTTATACTTTGGGTTATAATCCAATACTAACACAATGAAGAAATTTTTAATGGAGATACATTGAAATTCATTGCTAAAATGGGCCTGACACCTCTTGACCTTGGCTAAACAGAGATTCTGGATAGAGCAAAGCACGGTGACATCATGTGGACTTTGAAGGTTAAGAAACTACAGATCATCAGGACATATTTGCTCTTCCATCTCACAGAGAAAATGGGGATATACCTCCTCATTCCAGGAAACTTTCTTCCTATATTTCTGATATATCCAGGATAAAATTCAATATATATAGTCAGTGGCTTCAAAGTTAAGCATAATTTGTTTACTATAATTCTTAAGGCAGATGTTGGATCAATACCTCATTCTCTTAGAAATAACTTTGGTGCTTATAAGTAGGCATCACATAATCTGATATACTAATATTATATATATTATTGTGAAAAACATTTATATATCAGATTATATGATACATAAATCAGCCAAACTCAAATTTAGGACATTCTACAAAAATAACTCACTAATACGCCTTCAAACTGTCAAGGTCATCAAAAACAAGGAAAGTCTGAGAAACTCACAGCCAAGAGGTACCTAAAATGGCAAATAAATTCAATGTGGTGACCCGG
>NW_012124017.1:0-1455 GCF_000951035.1 Colobus angolensis palliatus
ACCTTCACTGCCAGCACAATCAGCATTCAAGAAAATCAGTGCAGTAAACAAAATAACAACTAAGGACCCTCACAGTCCACTTCACACCCCTGCTAACTCTGCCAGAGCAGGTGCTGATATCCATGACTGAGAGACCTGAGGACAGATCACATCACAGGACTCTTTGCAGACATTCCCCAGTACCAACCTGGAGCCCAGTAGCTCAGCTGGGTGGCTAGACCCGAAAGAGCAATAACAATCACTGCAGCCTGGCTCTCAAGAAGCCCCATCCCTAGGGGAAGGGGGAGAGCACCATATCAAGGGAGTACCCTGTTGGATAAAAGAATCTAAACAGCAACCCTTGAGCCCCAGATCTTTCGTCTGACATGGTCTACCCAAATTAAAACGAACCAGAAAAACAATTCTGGTAATATGAAAGTTCTTTAACATTCTCAAAAGGTCACACTAGCTCAGTAGCAATGGGTCCAAACCAAGAAGAAATTTCTGAATTAGGAAAAGAATTCAGAAGGTCAGTTATTAAGCCACTCAAGGAGGCACCAGAGAAAGGTGAAAAGCAATGTAAAGAAATTTTAAAAATAATGTAGGTCATGGATGAAAAAATCTCCAGAGAAATAGCACAAATAAAAAACAATCACAACTTGTGAAAATGAAAGACACACTTAGAGAAATGCAAAATACACTGAAAAGTTGCAACAATAGAAACAAACAAGTAGAAGAAAGAACTTCAGAGCTTGAAGACAAGGCTTTTGAATTAACCCAATCTGACACAGACAAAGAAAAAATAATTTTAAAAATGAACAAAGCCTCTAAGAAATTTGGGATTATGTTAAATGATCAAACCCAAGAATAAGTGGCGTTTCCAAGCAAGAAGAGAAATCTAAATGTTTGGAAACCATATTTGAGGAAATAGTCAAGGAAAACTTCCCTGGCCTTGCTAGAGATCTAGATATACAAATACAAGAAGTTCAAAGAACACCCAGGAAATTCATCGCAAAAAGATCATCACCTAGGCACATACTCATCAGGTTATCCAAAATCAAGATGAAAGAAAGAATCTGAAGATCTGTGAGGCAAAAGCATTAGGTAACCTATAAAGGAAAACCTATCAGATTAAAAGGATATTTCTCAGCAGAAATTCTACAAGCTGGAAGGGATTGGGGGTCTTATCTCTAGACTCCTTAAACAAAACAATTAGCCGCTTTTCTTCCTTTTGGTGCGAGGTGGAAGATGGATGCCTTAAGTGTAGACTGCTGCTAGCTGAATACCATGTGGGAGCACAACAGTGACCTGAAGGATGTCCTTGGTGAAGAGTTTGAAAATTTGGTCTTCACAAGAGTTGCTTGGCTCATTTGAAATTGCCGGGAGTCTGAGGATTTCTGACATAATTGACTGTTGGAGTCTGTAAATACACACTTAAAGACAGTGAGGATGTGAATAAATATATTAATGCATTTT
>NW_012124018.1:0-1303 GCF_000951035.1 Colobus angolensis palliatus
ACCAGCCTGGCCAACATGGTGAAACCCCGTCTCTACTGAAAATACAAAAATTAGCCAGGGTGGTGGCAGGTGCCTGTAATCCCGGCTACTTGGGAGGCTAAGGCAGGAGAATCACTAGAACCCGGGAGGCGGAGTTTGCAGGGAGCCGAGATCACGCCATTGCACTCCAGCCTGAGTGACAGAGTGAGACTCCATCTCAAAAATTTTTTTAAAAAGTGAGAAAGTGCCATTATAAAAGTTTTCAGACTTGGGTCCGCAGCTGGGAAGAAATCCTGGAGACAATAGAGGAGCATACTCTTAAGAAGTGTTCCATAGGACGTTGTTGACTCAGAATGGAAGGGTGATTCTGAAGAGCTGGGCTTTGAATGTGAAGAGGTTTGAGGAATATCTTAACCAATGTATTTTACCTGTGTTTTCCTTTTGGTTTGAACAGAATATAAAAATATAAATGGAATATTAAGAAATTATTTAAGTAGGTAAAAAAGGAGTTTTTCTTAAAAATTAGGAAATCATATATATATTTTTAATTTTATAAACAAATTTAATTTTTGTAGAGATGGGGTTTCACTATGTTGCCCAAGCTGGTCTCAAACTCCTGGCCTCAAGTGATCCTCTTGCCTCAGCCTCCCAAAATGCTGGAATTACAAGCATGAGCCACTGTACCTGGCCTAAAATATTTTTATAAAATAAAAATTCTAAGTGATAAGAAAGAACCATCTTATTTTAATTGGCAGTGTTTTTATTTTGTTATGTTAAATTTTTTTAAGTAAAAAATTCTTTTCATTGTTTAATTTTTTTTGTTTTTAGTGGCATATCTTAGATTTGATGGTGGTTTGGACTCTATAAAATGCAGTATTTTTGTTCTTTATGAATGTGCCACTGGAAGATTACCACTGAACGTTTTCTAAATTTAAACCCTGCTTCTCAGCTCATGTAAAATTTTTTTGAATGTTTATGCCACATGTCATATATCCATCCCAGACAGTCAGTTGCAGGCAAGGATCAGTCATATCTGCTCAGCTCATGTTCTTGTCATTGCAAAATACATAAAGTTTCTTTATGTATAAAATTGTGCAAAAGCAAATGAATGGGTAACCTGTTATCACTTAGTAATGCCATACTGTTAGTTATAGGTGCTTTTGCCTGACTTCTTTTTTAAATTTTTGTTTTTTGATACGGAGTCTCGCTCTATTGCCCAGGCTGGAGTGTAGTGGTGTGATCTCAGCTCACCACAACCTCCACCTCCTGGGTTCAAGCAATTCTCCTGCCTCAGCCTCCTGAGTAGCTGGGATTACAGGCATGT
>NW_012124019.1:0-1391 GCF_000951035.1 Colobus angolensis palliatus
ACTTTAATCAAAACATTAGATTGTGGGTCTACTAATAGAAGTCTGCAACTTCTTATTTACTGAGAAATTATGCAAGAACTGCTAACTCATGGCCCCATGCCTAACAACATGGTGTTCTCAAGTTTTAGAGGATAAGAGCTATCCACTGGTCTTAGGAACCAAAAATATTGGTGTAACTCCAAATAAAAGTAATAATCATGTATTCTTTCATTACTATAACCTTAATCTCCTTAACCTTACCAATTATTACTACTTTAATCAACCCTCACAAGAACTTGTACCCATATTACGTGAAAATATCTATCTCATGCACCTTCACCTTTAGCCTAATTCCCACAATGTTTGTGTATATAGACCAAGAAGCCATCATCTCAAACTGACATCGAGTAACAATCCAAACCCTTAAACTCTCATTAAGCTTCAAACTAGACGACTTCTCCACAATATTTATCTTAGTAGCACTATTTGTCACCTGATCTATTATAGAATTCTCAATGTGATACATAAAATCACATCAATTTTTCAAATATTTACTTATTTTCCTCACCAAAATATTAATTCTAGTTATCGCCAATAATCTTTTTCAACTTTTTATTGGATGAGAAGGTGTAGGAATTAGTCTTTTTTACTAATTGGCTGATGACAGAGCTGAGCAGATGCTAATACAGCAGCCCTCCAAACGATTCTGCATAACCGCATTGGCGATATTGGCTTCATTTTAGTTATAGCATGATTCCTCTCATCCTCCAATATATGAGAACCTCAACAAGCATTTATCCTAAATCCTACTCCACTGTAGCACTATAGCTGTAGCAGGAGTTTTCCTGCTTATCCGCTTCTACCCCTTAATAGAAAATAGTATATTAATCCAAACCCTTACCCTGTGTTTAGGGGCTATTATCACCTTATTTACAGCAATTTGTGCTCTAACACAAAATAGTATCAACAAAATCGTAGCATTCCCCACCTCAAGTCAACTAGGCCTTATAATAGTTACAACTGGCATTAATCAACCACACCTAGCATTCCTACACATCTGCACCCACGCCTTTTTTAAACCTGTTTTATTTATATGTTCAGGATCCATCATCCATAACCTCAATGATGAACAAGATATCCGAAAAATAGGAGGACTATTAAGACTTTACCCCTTACTTCCTCCTCCCTTATTATTGGCAGCCTGGCACTTACAGGAATGCCTTTCCTCACAGGATTTTACTCTAAAGATCTCATTATCGAAACCGCAAACACATCATATACCAATGCCTGAGCCCTCTCTACTACTCTTATTGCCGCCTCCCTAACAAGTGTCTATAGTATCCAAATTATTTTCCTTGCTCTAATAGGACAACCCCATTTCCCAACCCTAATCAGCATTGATGAAAATAACT
>NW_012124020.1:0-394 GCF_000951035.1 Colobus angolensis palliatus
TATCCTCACACAATAACTAGAGAGAAGCGTTCTGAGAGATTGCTGTCTGATGTGTGACTTGATCACACAGAGTTCCACCCTTCCCTTCATGGAACAGTTTGCTAACACTGTTGTCGTGGATTCTGCCAAGAGATATTTGGGAGCTCATTGAGGGCTATGGTGGAACATCAATTTTCCTCAGATAGAACCTGGAAAGAAGCCTTCTGAGAAACTGCTTTGCCATGTGTGAATGCAACTCACAGATTTACAGGTTCCTCTTCAGTGGTCAGTTTGCTGTCACAGTGTGCGTGAAGTCTGCTGTGGGATACTTCTTAGCGCCATGATGCTTACGGTGACCAAGGAAATATCCTTAGATGAAAACTAGAAAGAAGCTTTCTTAGAAATTTCTGGGTGA
>NW_012124020.1:444-688 GCF_000951035.1 Colobus angolensis palliatus
TAACACTCTTTTCCTGGAATACAAAGTGATATTTGGGATCTCTTTGGGGCCCATTGTGAAAGAGGACCTATCCTCACATAAGAGTTAAAGAGAAGCTTTCTGAGAGATTGCTCTCCGATGTGTAACTTCATCTCTCAACGTTCCACCCTGCCCCTCTAAGAACAGCTTGCTAACATTATTGTCGTGGATTCCGCAAGGTGCTATTTTGGAACTCATTAGGGCTATGGTGCAAAAGGGAGTATCC
>NW_012124020.1:738-1182 GCF_000951035.1 Colobus angolensis palliatus
ATTCATCTCACGGAGTTCGACTTATATTTCATGGAGCAGGCCACTAACACTCTCTTTGAGGAATCTGAGAAGGGCTGCTTTGGATAGCATTGAGGCCTGTGCTGATAAAGGAAATTGCAACAGTGAAAAACAGGAAAGAAGCTTTCTGACAAAGTTCTCTGTGATCTGTGAATTTGTGTCACAGAGTTACAGCTTAGCCCCCGGGAAACAGTCTGCTAACACTCTTTTCGTGGAGTCTGCAAGGTGAAATTTGGGAGCACTTTGGGGATCATGGAGAAAGGACATATACTCACAAAATAACTAGAGAGAAGCGTTCTGAGAGATTGCTTTCCAATGTGTGACTTGATCACACAGAGTTCCACCCTTCCCTTCTTGGAACAGTTTGCTAACACTGTTGTCGGGGATACTGCAAAGTGATATTTCTGAGCTAATTGAGGGCTATGG
>NW_012124020.1:1232-1545 GCF_000951035.1 Colobus angolensis palliatus
TGGTGATATGTGAGTTTATCTCATGGAGTTACACTCATGTTTCCTGGAGCAGGCCACTAACTCTCTCCTTGACATATCTGAGAAGGGCTGATTTGGAATGGAACTGCGGCGTGCGTTGATAAAGAAAATTTCATCTGTTAAATATTGGAGAGAAGCTTTCTGAGAAACACTTTGCTTTCTGTGAATTTGTCTCACGGAGTTACAGCTTAGTCCTGAGGAAGCACTTTGCTAACATTCTTTTCCTGGAATCTGCACAGTGATATTTGGGATCACATTGGGGCCCAGAGTGAAAGAGGACGCATCCTCACATAAC
>NW_012124020.1:1595-1822 GCF_000951035.1 Colobus angolensis palliatus
AGATGCTTTCTGAGGAAGTTCTCTGTGATCTGTGAGTTTGTCTCACAGTGTTACAGCTTTGACCACGGGAAGCAGTCTGCTAACACTTTTTTCTTGGAATCTGAAAGCTGAAATTTGGGAGCCCTTTGGGGTCCTTGGTGAGAAAGGACATATCCTCACACAATAACCAGAGAGAAGCTTTCTGAGACATTGCTTTCGGATGTGTGACTTGATCACACAGAGTTCCA
>NW_012124020.1:1872-2269 GCF_000951035.1 Colobus angolensis palliatus
AGTGAAAGAGGACGCATCCTCACATAACAGTTAGAGAGACACTTTCTGAGAGATTGCTCTCTGATGTGTGACTTCATCTCATAGAGTTCCAAGCTGCCCTTCTTAGAACAGCTTGCTAACACTCTTGTCGTGGATTCTGCAAAGTGATACTTGGAAACTCAGTGAGGGCTAAGGAGGAAAAGGGAGTATCCCCATACAGAAACTGGAAAGAAGCCTGTTGAGAAACTGCACTGTGATGTGTTAATGCAACTCACAGAGTTACAGGTTTCTGTTCAGTGGTCAGTTTGCTGACACAGTTTTCTTAAAATCTGCAATGGGATATTTCTTAGCTCAATGCAGCTCACGGTGACAAAGGAAGTATGCTTTGATGAAAACTAGAAAGCAGCTTTCATAGCAA
>NW_012124020.1:2319-2775 GCF_000951035.1 Colobus angolensis palliatus
GGAACAGTTAAGGAGGACATATCCTCACAGAACATTTAGAGAGAAGCTGTCTGAGAGGTTTCTATCTGATGTGTGTCTTCATCTCTCAGAAGTCCACACTGCACTTCTTGGAACAGCTTGCTAACACTGTTGTCATGGATTCGGCAAAGTGATATTTGGGAACTCTTGGAGGGCTATGGTGCAAAAGAGTGTATCCTCATACAGAAACTGGAGAGAATTCTTCTGAGAAACTGCACTGTGATGTGTGAATGCAATCCACAGAGTTACAGGTTTCTCCTCAGTGGTTAGTTTGCTAACACAGTTTTCTTGAAATCTGCTGTGGGAGACTTCTTACCTAAATGAAGCTCACGGTGACAAAGGAAATATCCTTAGATGAAAACAAAAAGAAGCTTTCCTAGCAACTTCTTGATGATGAGTGAGATTATCTCACGGAGTTACACTCATGTATCCTGGAGC
>NW_012124020.1:5439-6378 GCF_000951035.1 Colobus angolensis palliatus
CCTCACATAACAGTTAGAGAGAAGCGTTCTGAGAGATTGCTCTCTGATGTGTGACTTCATCTGTCAGAATTCCACCCTGCACTTCTAGGAACAGCTTGCTAACATTGTTGTCGTGGATTCCGCAAGGTGCTATTTTGGAACTCTTTGAGGGCTATGGTGCAAAAGGGACTATCTTCATACAGAACCTGGAAAGAAGCTTTCTGAGAAACTGCACTATGATGTGTGAATGCAACTCACAGAGTTTCAGGTTCCGCTTCTGTGGTCAGTTTGCTGACACAGTTTTCTTGAAATCTGCAATGGGATACTTCTTAGCTCAATGAAGCTCGTGGTGACAATAGAAGTATCCTTAGATGAAAACTGGAAAGCAGCTTTCTTAGCAACTTCGTGGAGATATGTGAGTTTATCTTTTGGAGTTACACTCATGTTTCCTGGAGCAGGCCACTAACTCTCTCCTTGTGATATCTTAGAAGGGCTGATTTGGACTGAACTGCGGCTGGAGATGATAAAGAAAATTTCATCTCTTAAAAACTGGAAAGAAGCTTTCTCAGAAACCCCTTTGTGTTCTGTGAATGTGTCTCACGGAGTTACAGCTTAGTCTTGAGAAGCACTTTGCTAACATTCTTTTCCTGGAATCTGCACAGTGATATTTGGGATCCCATTGGGGCCCATAGTGAAAGAGGACATATCCTCACATAACAGTTAGAGAGACAATTTCTGAGAGATTGGTCTCTGATGTGTGACTTCATCTCATAGAGTTCCACACTGCCCTTCCTAGAACAGCTTACTAACACTCTTTTCGTGGATTCTGCAAAGTGATACTTGGGAACTCATTGAGGGCTAAGGAGGAAAAGGGAGTATCCCCATACAGAAACTGGAAAGAAGCCTGCTGAGAAACTGCACTGTGATGTGTGAATGCTACTCACAGAGTTACAGGTTTCT
>NW_012124021.1:0-2402 GCF_000951035.1 Colobus angolensis palliatus
AGACGCCTCATTCTTCATGTCTTTAATGTCCCCACCTTAGGAGAAAGCACTGCAGCTTCAGTGTAGGGTGAAAGCAGATCACCTTAATACTTCACTGGCTGCTTGGGCTGAGGCTCTGCATGCCTCGCCTTCCTACCATGGAGCAGGCAAGGGCAAGCGACTACCTTAAAACCACAGTGGTCACCACTGTAACCATGGGTGTAGACTGATTAGGATAAAGGGATCAGCTTCTGTGACAGCAGCCCCCAAATCCCTGGTTCAACAAGATAGAGCAGATTTCTCTCCTGTTTGCGTATTTGAATTCTTTTAGCAGCTTCCACTCTGCAAAGGTAGCAAGTACCCAGACTCCTGCCAGCTTGCAGCTCCATCACCCCAAAATGTTGCTACAGTCAGTGCAATCCAAGATAGCTCGTCACCACCATGATCTCCAGCCAGGTTGAGGGACAAAGGGGAAGCCAGGAGCCTGCTGTTTTCTTTTAAGTGCAGGACCCAGAAGCTCTTGACCCAGAAGCTCTGTGTCATGTCCCAGGACAGAACAGGCACACCAGCTGTGCCTAGCTGCAAGGGAAGCAAGGAAATGTCATCTTGTATCCTGGTTAACCACGTGCCATGCTCGAAGGGCACAGGGGAAGAATGGGACAGCTGATAGTCTCTACTCAAATTCAAGTACAAATCTGAAAATACTCAGAGAATGAATGTTGAAGGAAATCCAACATGAGTCCTCTGCAGCAGAGGAACATCTGGGAGTCAGACAGGAGGTCCAGAGCCGTGGCAGGCCCTGGAGGCCACTCTGGAAGGAGGTCATCTGGACAGAAAGGTGAGGACTCAACTGCAAAGGACAGAAGTGGCTTTGAAAAGTTTTCAATCACATGAGCAAGAACCAGGAGAGCACGGGAGGGCTGGTCAGCAGAAAGAGAGACTTTAATATTTAAGATGACCATTGCCACAAGCCAAGGACTCCTGTTTGCTCCCTGGAATGATAATGATAATGATGATACGATCATCATTAGTCCCCCATTGGCAGGGCTGCTGCTATTTTCCTAGCACTGTGCCATGCGCTCTTGGGCAAGTCTGGGTCTGATGTGATTGAATTTGAGCATTGTACATTCCTGGAAGAATCACACTTCAGACCTCAGACTTCTCACGCATAAAATGGGTGAGAAGAAAATGGGTCATAAGATTGTTGTGGGGATGACAAGTGATGTAAAAATGTGAAAAGCTTAGAACTGTGCTTGATGCTTAGCAAATGCTCAATAAATATTATCTCTTGTCTTAGTTCATTTGGGCTGCTCAAACAAAAATACCATAGACTGGTTGGCTTAACCCATTTATGCCCGAGGTTGCAATTTTTTGAATTTTTGCAATCAGACCTTGGCGGTGACCTTGAGCAATAGGATGTAAATAACTCCCACATGCTTAGCGTTCCAATAATGGAACACTAGGCATAAATGGCTACCTTTATTTCTCAAAGTTCCAGATGGTGTGAAGCCCAAGATCAAAGCAGCCGCAGACCTGTTGTCTGAGGAGGGCTGCTTCTGGGATTGCAGTAGGCTGCTGTCTCCTTGTGCCTCACATGGCAGAGAGAGTGCTCCGGGCTGTTTATCTTCTCATAAGGACGTTAGTCCTATTGTGGGGGCTCTGTGCTCAAGATCGCATCTAAACTGCTCACCTCTGAAAGGCCTTACCTCTCAATACAATTGCATTCGGGGTTAGGGTTTCAACATATGAATGTTAGGGAGGCACAGATACGCAAGCCACAACACCTTTATAATAATTATCATTTCTCACGGCCTTGCAAAGGAGTCATTGAGGAGAGGTTTCAGCCATCACAGCGTCATCTCCAGCAGTGCCCCACAAGCCAGCATGAAACTCAAGTACAAACTCTGCTGCCTGGCCTGGACAGCGTCAAGGCCAGCACTGTCCAGCAGTGCTGTGTGCCCACCCCATGCTGCTTCTGTGCAGGAATTCCAGTTCGACCATGATGATTTCTGTGCAGGAGTTCCAGTGCGACCGTGATGATTTCTGTGCAGGAGTTCCAGTGCGACCATAATGATTTCTGTGCAGGAGTTCCAGTTCGACCGTGATGACTTCTGATTCTTACATCAACCCTGAGATGTGGGTGTGATGAGTCTCATATTCGAGAAAACAATGTAAGTGCAGTGACGGGGTTGAGAGATAACATCTGCCATTTAAAATCAGCTCTACCACTTACATCTGGTGCAACTCAGGGAAGACACTTCTCTGGGCCATAACATCTGCCATTTGAAATTAGCTCTGCCACTTACATCACATACAACTCAGGGAAGACACTTCTCTGGGCCTCAGTTTCCTTATCTCTAGAAGGGAATTCGTGTTTCTCACCTCATGAGATTGCCCTCAAGAGCAAATGATTTGACAAGTGC
>NW_012124022.1:0-2243 GCF_000951035.1 Colobus angolensis palliatus
AATTAGTCCCAGAAACATAGAACATTGACAAAAGTGAGTAATCTTTGAGTATTCTAATTTTTAATGTTTTAGTTTATATTACCCTGAGAAAAAAATGCAGACACATCAGCTATATTAATAAAATGTAAGTGTTAGCAAACCAAAAGGATAACAGCAGACTAAAAATTCTCACTGCTTAATTATAAAGATGCAATACAATTAGCTCTGGTTTCTTCCAAGTTTAATTTAGTTTATCCCCTTAGGAGCGATCCATTCACTATGCTTAATTTAGTTGTAACTTATTGTAATAAATAGTTTCCAAAAATCAAATTGTAATGAGCTGAAGACATGCATCAGAAATTTTACATTTCTCTATAAAAATGCTTTGTTTTATTGTATTAGTAATATTAAGAGATAAATTTAACTTCCTAAAGCAATTCTACTTAAGAATGTCATTAAAAATACTTCAAAGTTTGGATGCCAACAAACCAAATTGAGATAGGATTTAGAATTCTGTTGGAAATTTAATTTTTTCCCAATCTGAATAAAAGAAAAAAATGCAATGACAGAGAAGGAAGAAAAGAAGAAGGGAGGGAGGGAGGAAAAGGAATGAAGGGGAAGAGGAGGAAAGGGAAGAAAAGGAAAGAATCCCACACTTTTATATGCTTGATCAAAATGGGAGAGTAAGTAGAACATTGGGTAATTATTATTCAACACAAGTTATAAAGTCTTTTCTGATTGAAATGCCCCAATTTTAAATCTGTTTTATATGATAATTACAATTTTGCAGTTAACATTTAAATTTTATTTTTAGCCTATATCCAAAGAGGAAAATGTGTAAGCATAATCTCTGAAAAAAGTATTAGTGAAATAAATATTTAAGAAAAATTCTGACTCAGGTTACATTCCATATGTTACTGTCATTAGTGTATCAGCCATATGGTGGAGCCTGCCCCTAAAACTGGATATTAAATACACTCCTTAACTGGGAGTGTGCTCATTGCCTTAAGATAGCTTGTAATATCTTTGAAAACTGAGCAGAGTTCTTTATCTTTACTCTTCAAAAAAATTCAACCATTTTGGAAAACTTCGGAAATAATTGTACAGCCATGAAGCTTCATCATTGTCTATGGATCTATGATTTGAAACCCATACTGACTGTAATCCTAATCTGAAGGAACCCTACCAAAGAATGTAGTGTGAATTTTAATATTCATTCTTTTTTTCCTGTCTCCCACATGATTTACATCTAGTTAAGCTGCTGTTTTTCCATGTTCTAGTGATATCTACACTGGAGATCTCGAAATCCTGCTATGATATTTTCCCTTCTTCTTTATTATTATTAATGCCTTTTTTACAATGAAAGCAAGGTTGACAACTTACAAGATGGCAAAACAGAATCCTTCTCTCTAGTAAGGATGATGAAACAGAATGATGAAATATTCATACTATTGCTTTAGCAGTGTTTAAAGCAGTACAAACTTCATTTTGAGAAGAAACTAAAACAATAAGACATTGTGATTTTAAAACACTTAGGAGGCCAGGTGCAGTGGCTCAGACCTGCAGTCTCAGCATTTTGGGAGGCCGATGTGGGCAGATCACAAGGTCAGGGGTTCGAGACCAGCCTGGCCAATATGGTGAAACCCCGTTTCTACTAAACATACAAAAATTAGCCAGGGATGATGGCATACGCCTGCAGTCCCAGCTACTCAGAAGGCTGAGGCAGAAGAATTGCTTGAACCTGGGAGGCAGAGGTTGCAGTGAGCCGAGATCAAGCCACTGTACTCCAGCCTGGGTGACAAAGCAAGACTCCATCTCAAAAAAAAAAAAAAAAGAAAAGAAAAAGAAAAAAAAAAGACACCTAGGAAGCAGACAGCTTAAAAGGAAAAGTCACTTTTCTGGTCTTATATATGTGAAGTGAAGGGTTGATAAAATGTGGGTCTGTGTTCCTGCCCAAATCTCATGTTGAATTATAATCTCCAAGGTTGGAAGAAGGGCCTGGTGTGGAATAATTGGATAATGGAGGAAGATTTCCCCTTGCTATTTTTCTAATAGTGAGTCAGTTCTCAAAAGATCTGGTTGTTTAAAAGTGTGTAGCACCTCCCCACCCTTTCTCTTTCTCCTTCTCCATCCAAGTAAGCTTTGCCTGCTTCCTCTTTGCCTTCTGCCATGATTGTTAGTTATCTGAGGTCTCTTCAGTCATGCTTCCTGTACAGCCTATGGAACTGTGAGACAATTAGACCACTTTTTTTTTTTTTTTTTTT
>NW_012124023.1:0-1463 GCF_000951035.1 Colobus angolensis palliatus
AACTGAGTAAAGGATTAGGTTGAGGATCATAGCACTGGAGTTTCTTGGTGTTGAAGAGATTAAGTGCCAAGCAAGTTGTGTCCCTGGCACTTTGTGACCACATGGTGACTTAACACTTCTTGGTGTGGTGAGGCTTGGCATGTCCCTTTCCTTGGCTGTGACTGTTAGTACTGAATGCCATTCTCTCTGAGGAAAAGCATCCTCTATCTATCTATCTATCGATCGATCGATCTATCTATCTATCTATCTAGACAGAGTCTCGCTCTGTCACCCAGGCTGGAGTTCAGTGGTGCGATCTCGGCTCACCGCAACCTCTGCCTCCTGGGTTCAAGCGATTCTCCTGCCTCAGCCTCCCAAGTAGCTGGGACTACAGGTGCCCGTCACCACGCCCAGCTAATCACCAAATTATTGGCCAGGATGGTCTCAAACACCTTACCATTTGATCTGCCTGCCTCGGCCTCCCAAAGTGCTGGGATTATAGGCGTGAGCCACCGCGCCCAGCCTTTTATTTTTATATATATATTTTAAGACAAGGTCTCACTCTGTTGCCCCAGTTAGAGCGCAGTGGTACAATCATAGCTCACTGCAACTTCCATTTCCTAGGCTCAAGCCATCCTCCCACCTCAGCCTCTCAAGTAGCTGAGGCTATAGGTGTGCACCACCACACCCAGCTAATTTTTGTATTTTTTGCAGAGATGCAGTTTTGCTGTGCCGCTTAGGCTGGTCTCGAACTCCTGGGCTCAAGCAATCCTCCTGCTTTGGCCTCCCAAAGTGCTGGGATTACAGGCATGAGCCACCACACCTGGCCTAAGAGTGTCCTTCTTGTTACTGCAGGCTTCCCTGATTGTGACTGAGGAGCTGCACCTGATCACCTTTGAGACAGAGGTGTATCACCAAGGCCTCAAGATTGACCTAGAGGTGAGTTCTGCAGCAGAATTGGTGAGAGGCTACATGTAGAGGTGACTCAGGGCAAAATCTTCCAATGGTATTTTTACAAGAGAAGGTGGAATGATTACTGTTTGCTTAACACTATGTTTATTTTTGCTTACTTTTCTCAAAAAAAAAAAATCCTTGGTATCCCATCTGAGAATAAAGTCTTGCTTGAGTGCTTAGAAGATGTGTTTATACTCAGCTTTCAGCAAACTTGATATGAAAATCTCTATTTAGAAATTGATTGGCTGGGCGTGGTGGCTCACCCCTGTAATCCCAGCACTTTGGGAGGCCAAGGCGGGCAGATCACAAGGTCAGGAGTTCGAGACCATCCTGGCCAACGTCATGAAATCCCATCTCTACTAAAAATACAAAAATTAGCTGGGCGTGGTGGCATGTGCCTATAATCCCAGCTACTCAGGAGGCTGGGGCGGGAGAATCACTTGAACCTGGGAAGCTGAGGTTGCAGTGAGCCAAGATTGTGCCATTGTACTCCAGCCTGGGCAACAGAGTGAGACTCCGTCTCAAAAAAT
>NW_012124024.1:0-1546 GCF_000951035.1 Colobus angolensis palliatus
ATCAATAAAACAAAAAGTTGGTTCTTTGAAATGATAAACAAAATAGATAGACCACTAGCTAGATTAACCAAGGAAAAAAAGTGGAAATATTTTTCAGTGTATGAAAACAGTTTCATATATTATATCCATTTTTCTAGTTAATTACAGCAGGAGTGTAAGTTTGGTTCGTTTCAGTTAAGTCCAGAAGTGTAACTTAATTGAAGTGGAACTTCAATTAAGTTCCACTTCAATTAAGTTGATAAAGGATCAATAAAACAAAAAGTTGGTTCTTTGAAATGATAAACAAAATAGATAGACCACTAGCTAGATTAACCAAGGAAAAAAAGTGGAAATATTTTTCCACTAGTTTAAATTTAACACAATTCATCAGTTCAACAGGATTTCATTATCTAAAATATATATGCACCCAGTAGCAGAGCACCCAGATTCATTTAAAAAAACATACTACTAGACCTAAGACAAGAGATAGACAGCAATAGAGTAATTCAGGGACACTTCAATATCCCATTGGCAACATTAGTCAGATTATAAAGGCAGAAAATCAACAAAGGAACTCTGGGCTTAAACTGGACTCTAGACCAAATGGAAAGACATTTATTTATAGAATATACTACTTCATATCAACAGAACATATATTTTTTATCATCTGTACATGAAACATTCTCCAAAATTGACCATGTGCTTAGCCATAAAGCAAGTTTTAATGATTTTTTAAATGAAAATAATGTCAAGTATCTTCTCAGAAAAAAATAAAATAAAATTGAAAATCAGTACCAGGAGGAACTCTCAAAACTACACAAGTATGTGGAAATTAAACAACTTGCTCCTACAAAACCTTTGGGTAAACAACAAAATTAAGGTAGAAATCAAAAGGTTTTTTGAAATGAATGAAACTAGATACAACTGCTACTGGGTGCATATGTATTTTGGATAATTAAATCCTGTTGAACTGGTGAATTGTGTTAAATTTAAACTAGTGGAAAAATATTTGCGCTTTTTTTCCTTGGTCAATACCGAAACCTCTGGGATGCAGCAAAACAGTACTAGGAAGAACATTTATAGCATTAAATGCCTGCATAAAAAAAGACAGAATGATCTCAAGTTAACAATGTAACATTGCACCTCAAGGAGCTAGAAAAGCAAGAACAAACCAAATTCAAAGCTAGTTTAAAAAAACAAAAAAAGGAAGAAAGAAAAAACAAAATGTCTACGATCAGAGCAAAACTAAATGACATTGAGACCAAAAAAAAAAAATGGTGAAGGATCAACAAAACAAAAAGTTAGTTCTCTGAAATGACAAACAAAATAGATAGACCACTAGCTAGAGTAATCAAGGAAAAAAGATTAAAAGAAGCACAATCAGAAATGATAAAGTTGACAGCACAAACTGATACCAAAGAAATACAAAAGTCATCAGAGACTATTATGAGCATCTCTATGCTCCCAAACTAGAAAACTTAGAGGAAATGGATAAACTGCTGGAAGCATACAACCTCCCAAGATTGAACCATGAAGAAGTAGAAAATCCAAAACAGACCAATAACAA
>NW_012124025.1:0-1575 GCF_000951035.1 Colobus angolensis palliatus
ACAAATTACAAGTCTGTTTTACCAACTATTAAGTGAAGTCCTATACCTAGGGCCACTTAACAGTACTGGGGTACATTATATAGTGATTTTTTTTTAAGTACTTTAAAATTTTATTTTTGTTCATTTTTAAAGAATTGGCAGCAAATGCTTCCCATAAACAGCAATTAAATGTTATTATTGGAGGTGAATCTTTTACATTATGGTAATTTTGTTATTCAGAGTATGCCTCAATACTTTAATATTCCTGCAAATTTATTTCTCCTATACCTTGGGCAAGGAGAAATAAAGCACATAAATTAGGTATATGGTAACTCATCTGTAAAGGAATGTGTATTTTTCATGAGTCAGTGTGAACTCCCTTTACGAACAGGGCACCATGTTACCACCTGAAATACAGAATATAAGGTCGGGCATGGTGGCTCACACCTGTAATCCCTGCACTTTGGGAGGCTGAGGTGGGTGGATCACGAGGTCAAGAGTTCGAGACCAGTCTGGCCAATATAATTAAAACCCCATCTCTACTAAAAATACAAAAAATTAGCTGGGCATGGTGGCGGGTACCTGTAATCCCAGCTACTCAGGAGGCTGAGGCAGAAGAATTGCCTGAACCCAGGAGGCAGAGGCTGCAGTGAGCCAAGATCATGCCACTGCACTCCACTCCAGCCTGGGTAACGAGCAAAACTCCATCTCAAAAAAAAAAAAAAAAAAAAAAAGATATATGGACATGTGCTATCATCCTTGCCTTCTAGGAGCATAAATTGTATTTGCTAAGATAAAACATTCCAAATAATGTTATCCTGCCCTGAGTTTGCAATCTAGTGTTCAGTTAACAGATAAAAGCATTTTGATAACTACTATTTAAAGATGGTATCCAGGACATCTACCATGAACTAAAAGCAAGCTACCCTTTAAGTGATAATCTACTTGGAAAACAGCATTCTTTATAGTGGGGTTCCAAGAACCTTGTATCATACATACATACATACACAGCATCTTGGCAGCAGTATCTGGTATTAATTGGGGGAAAAGTTAGTGATACCCACTGGATTTAAATGCATAACTGTTTAAAGAAATTGGGCAATGTGAGTGAGAATCAAGACTTAGTAAAATAGGTTTGGATTAGGTTTCTATCTTTAACTTGAGGACAAAACAAGCACACTTAAAATGTGCATTTATGGGATAAAATATTTAAGTAAAAAATAATCCCAACTTCACTGACATTGGTAGTGGGCACTGGTGTGCTGCTCAGATACGCTCTCGCTCGCTCTCTCTTGTCACACACACACACCTGAAACACTCATTTCCCCAGCTTCGGGAATGTTGATGGCTGATGGCTCCCAACAGACTCCCTCTCCAGTATTGTCTTCAGCTTCAGGTTATGACCCTTGTATCCACCAGTCCATGCAGGGTCATAAAGGACCATCACCTGCTTCAGTTATGGCTTAACTGCAGGACCATCTCAACTCTAAAGAATTAGCTAAGGCCGGGCGCAGTGGCTCAAGCCTGTAATCCCAGCACTTTGGGAGGCCGAGACGGGCAGATCACGAGGTCAGGAGATCGAGACCATCCTGGCTA
>NW_012124026.1:0-4505 GCF_000951035.1 Colobus angolensis palliatus
CATTTGGCAACATTTCTCATGTTTCACCTGAGAATAAGGTGGTAAAACTTATTTTCCATTTATTGTATAATTATAAGAATAGCATGAAATGTTATGATTCCCTTGCCCACATGGAGGGAGGTTTCTAAGAGCTTTATTTAATACTTTTCTTAACCATTTCTTTTTTTGTGAAAACTGTTAACGTTTCTTCTAAAGAATAAATTGAACTTAAGCTTATACAATTCACAACTGACAAAATAAACACACAAAGAAGCATAAAAACTTGGTAAAACATTAAAGATTGTTTTTACAGATAAAGTATTTTAAAAGGATTTAGCATACAGGCCCAAAAGTCACGCACACAAATAGAAGTTATTAGCAAGTAATTCAATTTTTTGTACTTAATTTCTAAGGCAGCTACTTGAATATGAATGTAAAAAATATAATTTGAGGGAGTTTCTGGAAAATAAATTTAAGGATTTTGTTTACCCTTCCCCTATGTTATGGCATAATCTTTTAAAATATATAAAAGTTGAATGTATATCTGGAAATACAATTTCCATATTGTGGTAAGAAATTGACCAAAGAGATTGAAAATGTTACTCATTAGGTAAATATGTTTCAATTTTTTTAGACTGAGTGCCACACTCTAAAAAAAAATGAGAAATTATTGTGCATTAAAAACTGATTAATTTAGTTATATTTTTATAATTCTCACTTGGACTCTCCAAAAGTCTCTTTATTAATTATATATTGAATCTGTTTAGTCTGACAATGTTTTGTACATCCTTGGAAGGTCTGCAGGTCAGAGACAAAAGAAGAAAGAGTCACTTTTTTTTTTTTTTTTTTTTTTACTTTTAAAAATTATCCTTTAAGTTCTGGGGTACATGTACAGAATGTGCAATTTTGTTACATAGGTATACATGTGCCATGGTGGTTTGCTACACCCATCAACACGTCATCTACATTAGGTATTTCTCCTATTGCTATCCCTCCCCTAGTCTCCCACCCGCTGACAGGCCCTGGTGTGTGATGCTCCCCTCCCTGTGTCCATATGTTCTCATTGCTCAACTCCCACTTATGAATGAGAACATGCAGTGTTTGTTTTTCTGTTCCTGTGTTACTTGGATGAGAATGATGCTTTCCAGCTTCATCCGTGTCCCTGCAAAGGACATGAACTTACCCTTTTTTATGGCTGCATAGTATTCTATGGTGTATATGTAGCACATTTTCTTTATCCAGTCTATCATTGATGAACATTTGAGTTGATTGCAAGTCTTTTCTATTGTTACCAGTGCTGCAGTAAACATATAGTGTGCATGTGTCTTTATAGTAGAATGATTTATAATCCTTTGGGTATATACCCAGTAATGGGATAGCCAGGTTAAATGGTATTTCTGGCTCTAGATCCTTGAGGAGTCACCACACTGTCTTCCACAATGGTTGAACTAATTTACACTCCCACCAACAGTGTAACAGTGTTCCTATTGAAAGAGACACTTTTCTATTGGCCTTCAAGAAACAAACTGCCATACTGTAAGAGGGTCCTATGATAAAGAATGGTAGGCAGCCTCTGAAAACTACAAAATACAAGGAACTAGATATTGCCAAAAATCATTGACCCTGTAAGAGGACATCAAACCTCAGATAAGATCACAGTCCTGGCTCTGAGACCAGAATCCTGGAAAAGGAGAACTGTCAGACTTAATTGCTGCCAGGTTTCAAGGTGATAGTAGTTTTAGCTGCAATCCAGCTTAGCCATCCCTGGCCTTCTGTCCCACAGTAAATGAGATTATAAGCATCTGGTATTATGTTTCTAATTTTGTGGTAATTTTTTTGCAGTGACAGAAATCAATACAGCCACAGTGTGGTGAAAAAGCAGAACCAATACTAATATTGCCAATTCATTCATTAACTCATTTAGTATTTGCTAATTATTATGTACCAGTCATTTTACTAAAAACAATGATGAGCAAAAATATTATACACTCCAGTCCCTACTTTCAAGAGACATGGAATAAAACAGAAAAGAAATGTAAATTATATAGTCACAATTATTAAAAGCTGATATATGGGCTCTAATGTGAGAGTATGGATTTTCTTGTTGCCCATATATAACAAAGAACCTCTTCTAAGTTCAAGATTCAGGCAGTAATGTTTAACCCGAGATTGGAAGGATTGGTTGGAAGGAACCTTCTACAAAGAAAGGTATGGTTACATGGCTACTTCATTAGATCAAGGTTCTTCTTGCATTGTAGCCTGTTCCCATTAGACAACAAATTTCCTTGAATGCAGAAATTGTATCTTATTTTATGTATAGAGTCTAGTACGTAAGATGCTCACTATACACTGGACAAATAAACAGGTGAATGAATCACTGATATCACAAGGAAGGAGGATGTGGCTGTGTATATAAGAAAGATGCCTCCCATCATAGAACTGGCCAGTGATGAAACAGACTGCCCTTCATAGAATAGCTGGATCCCAATTATATGAAGTCTAATCAGACATGGTATGATCATCACTCAAGAGCATTGAGAATATAGTGAGAAGCCGATTACAGCAACTGGAGAAGGGGAACTCTCACAGGATGAGATTGGGGCCAGAATAAAATGTATTACCAAATAGTGATAGCATAGAAATATAAAAGAGCACTTTTGACACCGAAAAGAAAATCAGGTTATTTTACGTTAACAGAGTTTGAATAAAGAAATGCATGTAAAGGAATAATGAATTACCTGGATATAAGGATTACCATTGCAAAGGATTGTCAAACTCTATGAGTCCCTTTCTTAAAAGAGAAAAGCTTCCAAGATGTATAAACAGTTTTTACATGCATGCTTCCTTAAGGATGGTCAAATAGTCTTCAGGATTCAAAGAATCTGAGGACATGACCTTTTTTTGTGTCATAACTCAAATTTAAAACTGGAGTAGAGAGATTAGGCACAAGCTATGCAACGAGAAGCAATGGTGTGTCAGTCTTTGTGGTTAAAACTTTTAGCAGACTTTTTCCACCTTAATCCCCAGTGCAGGTAGTACTATGTAGGTATTAAAAGATTCAACTAGTCCAAAATGATTTGTTTGACTACATGTATGATCAAAAGAACAATCTTATTTTGGATTTGTTCTGAATGTTTGGTTGAGGTGGTAGACAATGTTAATAAGATAAATACAGGTTCTAATTATTGCTTAGGTACTGTATTTTATCATGGATGACTCATATTACAATTTGGGGTAACAATTATGTAAATATAAAAGACACTATGAACATTAAAGTAAAAAAATATTGACACATAAAATCTAATTAACAATATATCTCATGAAAAGTCTATATTTAGTAATAAGAATTGAGCTCCTTGAATGGCATGAACCCAGGAGGCAGAGATTGTAATGAGCCGAGATCGTGACAGAGCGAGACTCCATCTCAAAAAAAAAAAAAAAAAAAAAAAAAAAGAGCTCAGAGGAAAAGTTCACGATGCTTAGTCAAGTTCAATTAGGATACAACTTAAAGTAGTCACTAGAGGATACTATACTGATTTTGTCTGTGGCTCACTTCTATAGGTTTCTAGACTTGAGTTTTCAGTGTACTCTGTTTAGTAGACTAGGAATATGTACTGCCACTGTATAAACTCAAAGGGTATTAATCTCAAGAACAATTAATTGTAAATATATCTGCCTAGAATTAAAACTACATAAACAAAATTTAGGAATTATATATTTATTGATATTTTCTATTGATTCTTTTTTTTTTTTTTTTTTTTTGCTTATGGGAACATACACCTAAAAAATCAAATAAAATGTTTTAATAATGTTGCAAATAATATTTTTAACAGTTTCCATTTTTTTTGAGTGCCAGATACATACCAGAAACAGTAGGGGTGACAAGATCCTTACACGAAGATTGTAGATTAAATATCTGTGTCCTTGCTTTGTGAATGGAGAAACTAGCTGAAGGAGGGTAAGTAAATTTATAGTGATTACAGGCTAGCAGGTAGCAGAAATACTATTTGTGCTCAGGGCTATTTTCTAAGGCCATAACACTTTCACCAAACTCCTCTGCATATACAGATGGTCACAATAAAATACATAATGTGTACTAATTCACAAACCTTCAAAGAAATAGTCTTAGTCATGCATACACCTAATTTATACAACCAATTAACTCCCAATGTCCTAATGAAAATATCTGCATTCAGGATTTTTCCTTCTGTTCAGTTTTCTCCAAGAATTTTAAGTTTTCTTGAATTATATTTGCATTATAAATATACAGTGTTGTGCTTTCCGTAACACAGTGACAATGAGGATACATTTTTATAAGAAAACAATCGTCAACTTTTAAAGTTTTAAATGTGTTCAAAATATCTTAATGTCCATAATTACTGTAATTTACTTTTTAAATTATTTTTTATATAAAAGAGATGTTGCAAACTCATAATCCAAGGGAAAAACTTTTTAGTGAAGATATTAAAATTACAGTTGAAAGAAGCACTAAAAATGGGGTCATTTTGGATGTTATGGGAGGCAAG
>NW_012124027.1:0-1223 GCF_000951035.1 Colobus angolensis palliatus
TTCCTGTTCCTTCATCTTGGTTCTGTAGGACAGTGTGTTTGTAAGACAGGGGGATGTTTGTGCTGCCAGAAAGAGTCTGAAAACCACTGTATCAGAGCAAGAGACCCATGATGGTGGGCAGGCTTCCTCTCAGAAGGCTGTCCATCAAGTGAGAATGTCACTGAAATAAGTGTCGGCTCCAGAGTGAAATCAGAGCTCCCTCTAAAACCAACTGCATGCCCCTGGGCAAGCCATGCCTCAGTTCCCCCACCTACAAAGCAAAGCTACTGATGCCTGTCCTCTGTGTCTGACTTGGGGTGGGATGGGGGTGAAGGGAGTTGAGGCATAACAAATATAAAATGTGTAAAGTGCATCAATCTTACATTTACAGAGCGATGGTTTTTTCTTATGTGTACCCTGTGTCCTCGCCATGCAAACCAAGATACAGAGCCATTTCCAGCACTGCAGGACTCCTGGAGTCTCCTCTCACTTAAACCCCCACCACCCAGTGGCAAATACTCTTCTGACTTCTTCCCCCATAGATTTGTTTTGCCTATCTTTATTTAGACTTCAGATAAGTTGACTCCCAGAGTATGTATTCTTTTGTATCTGACTTCTTTCATTTAACATAATATCTGAAGTTTCATCTGTGCTGCTGTGTATTTATTTGGGTGCTGAAATATCCAAATAAAATACCAAACAGGCCAGGCACAGTGGCTCACGTCTGTAATCCCAGCACTTTGGGAGGCCGAGGCCGGCGGATCACTTGAAGTCAGGAGCTCGAGAGCAGCCTGGCCAACATGGCAAAACCCCATCTCTACTAAAAATACAAAAACTTAGCCCACATGATGGCACACACCTGTAATCCCAGATACTCGGGAGGCTGAGGCAGGAGAATCGCTTGAACCTGGAGAGCAGAGGTTGCAGTGAGCCAAGATTGCGCCACGGCACTCCAGCCTGGATGACAGAAACTCCATCTCAAAAACTAAAATAAAATACCAAGTAAGGGAATTATTTAGAACGCATAAAATACAAAACTAGGCAAGACACAGTATTACTAGCTGAGTCTCAGACTGTCTATAGACTGTAAGCTCCTTGAAGTAAAAACAATGCCTGTAATTCAGTTTTGTATTTCCAACCTTTAAAATTATCCCTAGCTCATAATAGGGGCTCAACAAATGTTGGTGGGATTGAACAGTATTATTACTGCATAGATAATAATCTGGTCTTTATAGCCTGCCTTT
>NW_012124028.1:0-1221 GCF_000951035.1 Colobus angolensis palliatus
CGGGCAAGGTGGCGGGCGCCTGTAGTCCCAGCTACTCAGAAGCTGAGGCAGGAGAATGGCGTAAACCTGGGAGGCAGAGCTTGCAGTGAGCTGAGAACCGGCCACTGCACTCCAGCCCAGGCGACAGAGTGAGAATCCGTCTCAAAAAAAAACAAAAACAAAAACAAAACAAACAAGATGATTTATCAGATTACAACAGTTCAGGGTTTTGGGTGGTTGGAGCCCATCCTGGCAGCTCAGGGTGCCAGGTGGGAACTGATACTGGACAGGACAGCCATCCCATTGCACGGCGCACTCACACACACATCCACATTCACTCAGACTGGGCAACAAGAGCAAAACTCCGTCTCAAAACAAACAAACAAACAAACGAAATGAAATAAATTGTCTCAGGTATTTCTTTTTTCTTTTTTGAGATGGAGTCTCCCCCTGTCACCCAGGCTGGAGTGCAGTGGCACGATCTTGGCTCACTGCAACCTGTCTCCCAGGTTCAAGCGATTCTCCTGCCTCAGCCTCCCAAGTAGCTGGGATTACACGCATGCATCACTACGCCCAGCTAATTTTTGTGTGTTTCTTTTTTTAGTAAGACAGGGTTTCACCATGTTGGCCAGGCTGGTCTCAAATCCCTGACCTCAGGTGATCCACTTGCCTTGGCCTCCCAAAGTGTTGGGATTACAGGTGTGAGCCACCACGCCCAACCTCAGGTATTTCTTTATAGCAATGCAAGAATGGACTAATACACTCCTGCAGGCACAGGAAAAAGTGCAGACTCCACACAGACAATAGGCTTGGTCAGGAATCAATGTTTTGTTTCCCTCTCAACATTGTAATGCAAATGATGTTGGAAAAAAAACATTATTCAAGGACATGCTGTATCCTAATTTGCTGTCAATTTCCAAACTCTAGAATGTGAGCATTGGAACTTTAGCTGTTTTGTCTGTTTTTGTTATTTCGAGATGGAGTCTTGCTCTGTTGCCCAGGCTGGAGTACAGTGGCATGATCTCAGCTCACTGTAACCTCTGCCTCCCAGGTTCAAGTGATTTTCCTGCGTCAGCCTCCCGAGTGGCTAAAACTACAGGCACGTGCCACCATGCCTGGCTAATTTTTGTATTTCTAGTAGAGACAGGGTTTCTCCATGTTGGCCAGGCTGGTCTCGAACTCCTAACCTCAGGCAATCCACCCGCCTCAGCCTCCCAAAGTGCTGGGATTACAGGTGTGAGC
>NW_012124029.1:0-1174 GCF_000951035.1 Colobus angolensis palliatus
TAGTAGAGACTGGGTTTCACCATGTTGGCCAGGCTTGTCTCAAACTCCTGACCTCAGGTGATCCACCAGCCTCAGTCTCCCAAAGTGCTGGGATTGTAGGCATGAGCCACCATGCCCTGCCATAACTTGTTATTTTATACTGATGACAAAAATGGATTGCATAAACAAACAAACAAAAGAAAACTAATAAAAACTCTCAACTTTAATTTTGTCTCCCTGCCTTTTAACTCTCTGCTGTTCCTCTTTACATCTTATTGTAGTGTCTATGTTTTGAAAACTTATAGTTGTTATTTTTTATTGGTTCATAATTTAGTCTTACTACTTAAGAGTAATTTACACACCATGATTACAATATTATAATAATTTTTGTTTTTATGCATGCTTACTATTACCAGTGAGTTTCATACCTTCAGATTATTCCATATTGCACACTCACATCCTTTCCTTTCTGATTGGAGAACTCCCTTTAGCATGTATTGTAGGACAGATCTGATATTGTTGAAATCCCTCAGCTTTCATTTGTCTGGGAAAGCCTTTATTTAGCCTTTAAGTTTGAAGGACATTGTCACCAAGTATTCTATTCTAGGGTAAATGTTTGTTTTCTTTAGCACTTTAAATATGTCATTCCACTCACTCCGGCCTGTAAGGTTTCCACTGAAAGCCTACTGCCAGACGTTTGGTAGTTCCATTGTATGTTATTTGTTTGTTTTCTCTTATTGCTTTTGGGATTCCTTCTTTATCCTTGACCTTTGAGACTTTGATTATTAAATGCCTTGATATAGTCTTCTTTGGGTTTAATCTGCTTGGTCTTCTATAACCTTGTACTTCAATATTGATATCTTTCTCTAAATTTGGGAAGTTCTCTAATATTATCTATTTGAATAAGCTTTCTCCTCCTATCTTTTTCTCTACCTCCTCTTTAAGGCCAATAGCTTTGATTTGCTCTTTTGACATAATTTTCTAGATTTTGTAGGTGTGCTTTACTGTTTCACATTTTTTTCTCGTCTCCTCTGACTATGTATTTTCAAATAGTATGTCTTCAAGCTCACCAATTCTTTCATCTGTTTCTTCAATTCTGCTATTTAGAGACTGATGCATTCTTCAGTATGTCAATTGCATTTCTCAACTCTAGACTTTCTGCTTGACTCTTCAATTATTTTAACTTCTGTTAAAT
>NW_012124030.1:0-1041 GCF_000951035.1 Colobus angolensis palliatus
GCTCTGTCACCCAGGCTGGAGTGCAATGTTGCAATCTCTGCCCTCTGCAACCTCCGCCTCCTGGGTTCAAGTGATTCTCCTGCCTCAGCCTCCTGAGTAGCTGGGTTTACAGGCACGGGCCACCAGGCCTGGCTAATTTTTGTATTTTTATTAGAGATAGCGTTTCACCATATTGGCCAGGCTGGTCTCGAACTCCTGACCTTGTGATCCACCTGCCTCGGCCTCTGTCATTTCATTTTTTTACATTTAGATCTCCGAACCATCTGAAATTTAATTGTTGATGGGAGTTACAGACCTAGTTTGATTTCTTTCTAAATGACCACCTGGCTGTCTGAGCACCGTTAATCACAGGGCTTGGGTCTATTTCTGGACCTTCTATTCCATTCCACTGGTCTGTCTATTCCTGCTTCAGTACCACACTGTTTTAATTATAGAGACTTTATAGTATGTCTGAATTTTTGGTAGAGGTAGACCTCTCATAGCTTTTCTTTCGCAGGAATTCCTAGCTCTTCTTACATTTTTATCCTCTATATGAATATGTGTATCAGTTTAGGCTCTAGAAAAAATGTTTTGGCATTTTATTGGAATCACATTAAATTTATTAATTAACTTGCCGAGAACTGACATATTTATGATATTGAGTCATCTTTTCCAAGAACATAAGATGACTTGGCTTATTCAGATCTACTTCTGTGTCTTTCAGAAGTGTTTTAATGTTTTCCTCATACAGACATTGTTGCTCTTGTAAATGGGTTTTCTCTACATTATATCCTCTACTTGATTATTATTTATGTTTATGAGTTATTGATTTCCATATGTTAATCTTATATCCTGCTAACTTACTATAATATGTAGCCTATTTATCACAGTTTTCGTCTTCTTTTTCTAATTTTTTTTTTGATATGGAATCTCGCTCTGTCACCCAGGCTGGAGTGCAGTGGCCGGATCTCAGCTCACTGCAAGCTCCGCCTCCCGGGTTCACGCCATTCTCCTGCCTCAGCCTCCCGAGTAGCTGGGATTACAGGCATGTGCCATCACGCC
>NW_012124031.1:0-542 GCF_000951035.1 Colobus angolensis palliatus
TTTTAGTAGAGACGGGGTTTCATCATGTTAGCCAGGATGGTCTCGATTGCCTGACCTTGTGATCCGCCTGCCTCAGCCTCCGAAAGTGCTGGGATTACAGGCATGAGCCACCGCGTCTAGCCTTAAAAAATATATATATTTTTAATTTTTATTCTTTTTTGAAAATTTCTTTTTTTTTAATTAAATTTTTAGAGACAGGGTCTCATTCTGTGACCCAGGCTGGAGTTCAGTGGCATGATCATATCTCTGCAGCCTCGAACTCCTGGGATCAAGCAACCCCCGGCCTCAGCTTCCCGAGTAGCTAGAACCACAGGTGTCAGCCAGCGCACCCACCACAGGTGTCAGCCAGCTCACCCATCACAGGTGTCAGCCAGCTCACCCACCACAGGTGTCAGCCAGTGCACCCAGCCCTTTGTCATTCTTAATTCAACCTGATGATAGCAGAGCAAATAGAATTAAATAAAATCCCTGATTACAAATGCCAGCTCTACAATCGGCTTAGTGTACATCCTGCACTTCCCCTCCCTAAACTTCAATTTCTT
>NW_012124031.1:592-901 GCF_000951035.1 Colobus angolensis palliatus
ACAGGGTCTCATTCTGTGACCCAGGCTGGAGTTCGGTGGCATGATCGTATCTCTGCAGCCTGGACCTCCTGGGATCGAGCAACCCCCGGCCTCAGCTTCCCGAGTAGCTAGAACCACAGGTGTCAGCCAGCGCACCCACCACAGGTGTCAGCCAGCGCACCCAGCCCTTTGTCATTCTTAATTCAACCTGATGATAGTAGAGCAAATTGAATTCAATAAAATCCCTGATTACAAATGCCAGCTCTACAATCGGCTTAGTGTACATCCTGCACTTCCCCTCCCTAAACTTCAATTTCTTTTTTAGTAAAA
>NW_012124031.1:951-2056 GCF_000951035.1 Colobus angolensis palliatus
AAATTTCCCATTAGTCAAGACTGAGTTTATCCTCCCTAAAATTTCTAAGCAAGTTAACCTCAAAAGACACAAATCACTTTTTTTCTCTTTCCTGCATCATTCTCCCTTTAGCCGAGATGTTACTTGAGTGCTTATAATGTAATGGCATGGGTCTGGGGCTACTGGGTCTTCTCAAGAGCTCTAAGATTGACATGTACACCAGTTCTACTAGATAACTGAAGCCAGGATAATTTCCTATTGCAAACAGGTGATTGCGTTACTCTGAGTAGCTGGTGTTGTAGGGGTAGCTTGCAGAGTCATTTTAGGTAACAGATATTTTGCTGTGAATAAATGTATTAACCTTGGGCAGACTGTCTACAAATGCTTAGGAATTACTTTTTCTGATCAATCATTTTACTCTAAGCAGCTATAAGCAAGCTGTGGCTCCATTCTTGGATTTATCAATGCCACAATATGAGACATTCCTCAATGTCTTCCTAAGCTTGTCTTATTCTCAACTTCTGATTGGATATTGTCCTTTCTAGATGACTAAAAGACTGAAAAAAAGGCAGGAACTGCAGAAAGAGCAGAAGAGCAAGCCTAACGATGCAGTCATCAGTGAAAAGCTTCAAGCCAGGTCCCAGAACATCTGAAAATGGAATGCCCCACCTGCTCCCAGTAGAAAAGTCCTCGTAACAAAGAATCTGGGGCCTAGGGCAGGACCCGTAGGTATGTCCCATAAATAAGGGAGAGCGCTTATGTCTGTCTCTCTGTGGTTTCTCCACCCCAACCCAAATAGCCTGGCACATCACAGTCCCTGCAATAGCTCTTCCCTGTCAAGAAGCCCTACCTCCTGTGCAGCCTAAGTCAGGTGTCAGAAATGGTCAAAACAGCCACTGCACTAAATCCTAAGTATATGAAGCTGGGTCTTAAGCATTGGCACTTTGTATCTACTCATCATCAATCAAAGTATCTATGGCAGGTCACCATGGCAACTGTTCAATCTCATGCCAGCCTTCCCAAGCGTCAACATTTCTGTTTAGCCACAAGCAATGGCACTAGCATTTGTCCACACTATTGACAAGTTTGGTGGTCACTGTATAGGAAGGAGAAATAATGTGCTGCG
>NW_012124031.1:2106-3804 GCF_000951035.1 Colobus angolensis palliatus
AATAAAATCCCTGATTACAAATGCCAGCTCTACAATCGGCTTAGTGTACATCCTGCACTTCCCCTCCCTAAACTTCAATTTCTTTTTTAGTAAAATAGGAATAAGTAATATAATTTTGAGTTGCTGGTATGGATGAAATGAAATACTATATGGGAAATATCTAGCATAGTACTTCACATATAGCGATATCCTGCCTAGTTTTTTTGCCCTCTTCAACAAAGCCCATGCCACCTCTAATGAATATTACAATATGTTCTTCTAGGAGATTACTGAGCTGATTTAATAGAACTGTTGTGATGACACACTATGTTTGCTTAGAAAGAAACTAAGGTCATTCTTGCAACCTTACTAGAAAAAAAGTTATTCCTTCATTTCCAATCTTTGCCCTGAAACGTACTCATAGTTGTGAGACATTGGACAAATTATTACTCTTTCTGAGGCTAAAAATTGGGGATAATAATACCTACACTAATAGTTCTCTTATTCACAATTAAGGGAACAAGTCCCATGTAGCATATGGTCACAGTATCAGCATATGTTGACCACATATGGTAATTTTGACATTTATGCTGATATTGTCTGGCACGGCTGGATCGACTGAAGCAGAATAACATCTCTGGACAGATTTCTTTCCACTTGGATGGAACAAGCAAAAGAAATGCACACCCATTGTTTGTAGTAGATTTGAAGGTATCACACAGTATCTGAGGGTAATGACAGAATAACCAGTCACAGAGTTACTTCCGTCAGTGGTCCAGTAAGAGCCAAACCATGAAACTCAGCAAAAAGCTGGAGCACAGCAATCCTAGATAATAACACATCATAATAGTAGGCCAAACCTGTGTATACTGGAGTTTGAGTTTTAGGCACCATACTAGAGATTTTCATGAATTATTTTATTTAACCCAATACTATCAGGTAGGTATTATTATTGTTATTATTGAGACAGAGTTTCACTCTCGCTGTCCAGGCTGGAGTGCAACGGCGCAATCTCGGCTCACCTCAACCTCTGCCTCTCGGGTTCAAGAGATTTTCCTGCCTCAGCCTCCTGAGTAGCTGGGATAACAGTCATGTGCCACCACGACCAGCTAATTTTGTATTTTTAGTAGAGACGGGATTTCTCCATGTTGGTCAGGCTGGTCTTGAACTCCCAACCTCAAGTGATCCACCTGCCTCGGCCTCCCAAAGTGCTGAGATTACAGGCATGAGCCACCATGCTCAGCCTCAGGTAGGTACTATTATCTTCATTTTGGCGGTGAGGAAACGAGGAATAGAGAGATTCACAGTCTTGCTCATGTTCGCATAGCATTTGAGTAGAGAAGCCAGAATTGTGGTCTGCATTATTTTATTCCAGAGCCTACACTTTTAACTACACCTTCTAGTGACCCATGGCAGGCAGTATCACATACCTAGGTGGGCAGTAGACATTTGAACATCTTCTTGCAGCATCTGGGATGAGACTTAATGCTGTGAACACAGATAGTTCCTTTGAGCAAAAGGCATTTCCTTAATCATGAGTGAGTAGGGGTCAAAGACTATATCTATCAGAAGTCACATTGTCCAAGACAATAGGTGGAATATCACTATCTTGTTATATATTATGCATGTTGAAGGGACATTTTTATTATGTATGGAAAATATATGAAAATTTTTATTATTTATGAAAATATATATGAAACATATAAAACATGACAAGGT
>NW_012124031.1:5229-6418 GCF_000951035.1 Colobus angolensis palliatus
TAATTAAATAGTTATGTTAAATGTATATATAAATATTCTAATATTTGTATAAATAAATAAATAGTGAGCCAAATAATCACAGTTGTATCAGATCTTAGAGACTAATTAGAGCAAGTCTCTAATTTTGAAGAGGAGGACGCTGAGTCCCAGACAAGTAAGGGCATTTGCCAGGATTTCACAGCTGAAGGGGAGTAAACAGAACCAGATTTGGGATTAGAAAGCAATTTTTCTGACTCCAGTTCCAGTGTCTGTGAGTCTAGGGCCTGCAAGAGAGAGAAAGGAACAGTTGAGTGTTTGTAATAATGGAATAAAACGTCATGCTCCCCTGGGCAGCCTTGTGAGGAACTGAATTTGCTAGGACAGTCCCCGAGGGGGGATTTCAGTCAGTGGTTCTCTGGCATCCATCCCCTAAGAGGGTCGTGTTGCCATCTGCCTTGCGGTTTGGTTTAGTCACTGCCCTCCAGGGAAAGTTGGTCTTGTTGAGGCGGTGGATCTGCAGTAGTCAACTAGTCAACAGGCTGTTCCACAAATGTACATATCATTGTCTCTGTTGGGGTATGTTGGTGGGGGAAGAGTTTGCAGGAGAACTGTGTTTGAGATAAAATCAGTGGGAATGTTTTTGTGTTTTGGTAAGTAATATCAACCTCAGATATCTGGTCTCTGCACTTGGAGATTGGTTTGGGAATCTTTCCTTCTAAACATATGGATTCCTCCTAATCCACAGAATGTCTTGTTCTGTATTTGGGTAGTTTCAGGAGCCCATTGCCCAGTGTACCCATCACGACCATTTAAGACATTAATTCATGGTCTTGTACTCTCCTGGTAGCAGCTGCAGCCACAACAATCAATTCTCTTCTTTCTTCTGGGGTAGGAAGATGAGGAAGAGGCTTTTTCAAATGTCTTCTTGGAGTTCAACGGGGAGGAGAGCAGCCAGAGGGTTTGCACCCTGGAGGGAACTGACTCAGTCACGCTGTGCCACCACTGCTGCAGAGATACATGACTGAGTCCCTCGGCTCTGCGGGATGGATCTTCAGCATGGAAGACGTTCTCTTAGGTCTTTCAGCTGTGAATCGTTTCTTGGGCATCCCTGAATCAACTGCAGTGTTTTGGTATTGGAAGGAAATCAGAAACTTCATTTCTTGCCTCAGATTCTGTCGGTACCAGTGAACAAATATGTGACCAAAAGATG
>NW_012124031.1:7173-7477 GCF_000951035.1 Colobus angolensis palliatus
AGATGTTCTGTTAGGTCTTTCAGCTGTGAATCGTTTCTTGGGCATCCCTGAATCAACTGCAGTGTTTTGGTATTGGAAGGAAATCAGAAACTTCACTTCTTGCCTCAGATTCTGTCAGTACCAGTGAACAAATATGTGACCAGAAGATGGATCGCACCTTAGAATTACCTCCTGTCCCATCTCAGTGACCTTGTGTCCAGGGGTCTGGCTGTCTGCAGGCTCCGAGTGTCCTGTGGAAGAAGACAGAAGCCATACAAGGTGAAGGGAAGCCCAAAGAAAACATCTTTTTTTTTTTTTTTTTTTT
>NW_012124031.1:7527-7952 GCF_000951035.1 Colobus angolensis palliatus
TTAGGTCTTTCAGCTGTGAATCGTTTCTTGGGCATCCCTGAATCAACTGCAGTGTTTTGGTATTGGAAGGAAATCAGAAACTTCATTTCTTGCCTCAGATTCTGTCGGTACCAGTGAACAAATATGTGACCAAAAGATGGATCGCACCTCAGAATCACCTCCTGTCCCATCTCGGTGACCATGTGTCCAGGGGTCTGGCTGTCTGCAGGCTCCGAGTGTCCTGTGGAAGAAGACAGAAGCCATAGAAGGTGAAGGGAAGCCCAAAGAAAACATCATTTTTTTTTTACAGGATCTTTCTCTGTTGCCCAAGCTAGAGCGGAATGTCATGATCTCTGCTCACTGCAGCCTCCACCTCCCAGGTTCAAGTGACCCTCCCACCTCAGCCTCCCAAGTAGCTGGGACTACAGGAGCACGCTACCACGCCC
>NW_012124031.1:9135-9711 GCF_000951035.1 Colobus angolensis palliatus
CAGAGTGATTTTTTTTTCTGAAGAAAAGAAGTAACTTTAGACTTCTGGAAGTAAGACAACTGGGTTCAACTTATACTGAAATAAGAGTAGATGTTACTGGAGAGAATAAAGGAACTTCTCTCAAGGCGAATACTATGTGGTGACCACATCTGTAAATAGATTGGATTATCAAATTTTAGCAGAGTTATTTTGAATTCTATAACTGCTCAACATAAGTGTAGTCTCCTGCCTAGGTAGAGTTGATACCATAATGCTTCATTAGGAATATTGATGTTGAATACATTGCCGCTCATTGTAATTTGAATCATATACCTAAAGATTTTTTAATTGTCTGTGCATTAATGTGTTTTACACCAAGGGCACATTAATCTGTTCTCCTTCAGTGCCATAAAGGCCAGTTAGCGAATTTGTGGGAGCTGAAGTTGTCACACTTAAGATGAACATGCTTTTTGTGTTATCTAGGTTTAATTTCTTTTTTTTCTTCTATTTTATTTTATTTTTATTTATTTATTTAAGACGGAGTTTCACTCTTGTTGCCCAGGCTGGAGTGCAGTGGCGTGATCTCGGCTCACCACA
>NW_012124031.1:9761-11281 GCF_000951035.1 Colobus angolensis palliatus
CAGAGTGATTTTTTTTTCTGAAGAAAAGAAGTAACTTTAGACTTCTGGAAGTAAGACAACTGGGTTCAACTTATACTGAAATAAGAGTAGATGTTCCTGGAGAGAATAAAGGAACTTCTCTCAAGGCGAATACTATGTGGTTACCATATCTGTAAATAGATTGGATTATCAAATTTTAGCAGAGTTATTTTGAATTCTATAACTGTTCAACATAAGTGTAGTCTCCTGCCTAGGTAGAGTTGATACCATAATGCTTCATTAGGAATATTGATGTTGAATACATTGCCACTCATTGTAATTTGAATCATATACCTAAAGATTTTTTAATTGTCTGTGCATTAATGTGTTTTACACCAAGAGCACATTAATCTGTTCTCCTTCAGTGCCATAAAGGCCAGTTAGCGAATTTGTGGGAGCTGAAGTTGTCACACTTAAAATGAACATGCTTTTTGTGTTATCCAGGTTTAATTTCTTTTTTTCTTCTATTTTATTTTATTTTTATTTATTTATTTAAGATGGAGTTTCACTCTTGTTGCCCAGGCTGGAGTGCAGTGGCGTGATCTCGGCTCACCACAACCTCCCCCTCCCAGGTTCAAGAGATTCTCCAGCCTCAGCCTCCTGAGTAACTGGGATTACAGGCATGTGCCACCACACCTGGCTAATTTTGTATTTTTAGTAGAGATGGGGTTTCTCCATGTTGGTCAGGCTGATCTCGAACTCCCAACCTCAGGTGATCTGCCCTCCTTGGTCTCCCAAAGTGCTGGGATTACAGCCGTGAGGCACCACACCTGGCCGGCTTAATTTCTTAAAGAAAGATTAACCCGAACTTTTACGTGGTCTGACATTGTTCTAAAAACTAAGGTTTTGATCCTCTCTCCAAACCTTCTCTTTTCCCAAGGTCTCCATATTCCAGAAAATGTATTAATTATCCCCGAATTCTCACTTGTGATGGGTGCCTATTGGATGTTCTGACTGGATTCCACCCCTTGAAATCCTTGGTCCACAAGGTCAGAGGGACAGGCTCCCAGACACCATCTTGTTCAAAATAACTCAATTCCCTTGGATTTCCAAGAGCACATTATTGAGTAAAGCAGGATCACATTTCCCCCCACCCCCTGCACTCTAGATTTGTAATCTAGCATGAGAGAAAGTCAGGTTAGTCTCAATTGACTGGAGGACTAACATCTGAATCTGCAATTTTCTAATCACTGTGAGACCTAAGAAACAGCAAAGACTACTTATAATAAAAGAGAACAATGAGGCGGACAAGGTATATAAAAAATGAGTTGTCAATTGGCCATGCCATGGTTCTAAAGTTTCTTTCTTTCTTTCTTCCTTTCTTTTTTTTTTGGAGACAGAGTCTCGCTCTGTCACCCAAGCTGGAGTGCAGTGGTGCCATCTTGGCTCACTGCAAGCTCCGCCTCCCGGGTTCACACCATTCTCCTGCCTGCCTCAGCCTCTGGAGTAGCTGGGACTACAGGCACCTGCCACCACAGCCAGCTAATTTTTTTTTTTTTTTT
>NW_012124032.1:0-1393 GCF_000951035.1 Colobus angolensis palliatus
GATCTCAGCTCACTGCAAGCTACGCCTCCCGGGTTTAAGCCATTCTCCTGCCTCAGCCTCCCGAGTAGCTGGGACTACAGGCGCCCGCCACTTCACCAGGCTAGTTTTTTGTATTTTTTTTTTTAGTAGGGTCGGGGTTTCACCATGTTGGCCAGGCTGGTCTTGAACTCCTGACCGTCTCGTGAGTCTCCTGCCTCAGCCTCCCGAGTAGCTGGGATTACAGGCATGTGCCACCATGCCTAGCTAATTTTTGTATTTTTAGTAGGGTCGGGGTTTCACCATGTTGGCCAGGCTGGTCTTGAACTCCTGACCTCAAGTGATCTGCCTGCCTTGGCCTCCCAAAGTGCTGGGATTACAGCTGTGAGCCACCACATGTGGCCCAATTTTACTTTCTTTTTTTTGTTTTATTTTTATTTTAATTTTTATTTATTTATTTTTTTTGAGACGAAGTCTTGCTCTGTCGCCCAGGCTGGAGTGCAGTGGCCGGATCTCAGCTCACTGCAAGCTACGCCTCCCGGGTTTACGCCGTTCTCCTGCCTCAGCCTCCCGAGTAGCTGGGACTACAGGCGCCCGCCACTTCACCAGGCTAGTTTTTTGTATTTTTTTTTTTTAGTAGGGTCGGGGTTTCACCATGTTAGCCAGGATGGTCTCGATCTCCTGACCTCGTAATCCTCCCGGCCTCCCAAAGTGCTGGGATTACAGGCTTGAGCCACCGTGCCTGGCCTCAAATTCTTAATAGTCTGGTTTATTACGTTATAGCCCACAGCAAAACTTGGAAGAAATTGAAAAATTGGACTACTTTTCTTTGAAATTGCGATTTAAATATCTACTACCTATTGGAGTAATAGTCCATAATCTATATTGTAATCTATATAAAGCTGGACCTCCTGCTGTCACTCTGAAGTCAACCTGAGCATAATAAATAACTAGAGAACAAACATACAAACAAAAACATAATATGCCTAAAAATTCAGAAAGCAATTTCGTTTACTAATATCTCTGAAAAAACATCAAAAAGGATTTTCGGTCATAATACACAGCAAAATGTATTTAAATCCTTTTTCACCTATCTTCTTAAAGTCCTATACCACATGGTAGAGCGGCTCACTCTGTATTCATCCTAAGAATTTTTTTTTTTTTTTTTTGGAGCGGAGTTTTGCTCTTGTTGCCCAGGCTGGAGTGCAATGGTGCTCTCTCAGCTCACTGCAACCTCCACCTCCCGGGTTCAAGCAATTCTTCTGCCTCAGCCTCCTGAGTAGCTGGGATTACAGGCATGCACCACCACGCTCAGTTAAGTTTTTCGTATATTTAGTAGAGACGATATTTCTCCATGTTGGTCAGGCTGGTCTCGAACTGCCGACCTCAGGTGATCCACCCACCTCAGCTTCCCAAA
>NW_012124033.1:0-1623 GCF_000951035.1 Colobus angolensis palliatus
AAAAAAAAAAAAAAAAAAGTGCCATTTGCAGAGGTGTAGGTATTGTTATATGTTTATATTTCAGTTTCTTGTGCACTTACTGCTAATTTAAGAAGTTTCTGGGTGGGGCGTGGTGACTCACACCTGTAATCCTAGCCTTTGGGAGGCCGAGGCGGGCAGATCACGAGGTCAGGAGTTGAAGACCAGCCTGACCAACATGGTGAAGCCCCCATCTCTACTGAAAATACAAAAATTAGCCAGGCGTAGTGGCACACGCCTATTATCCCAGCTACTCAGGAGGCTGAGGCAGGAAAATCGCTTGAACCCTGGCTGGAGGCAGAGGTTGCAGTGAGCCGAGATTGCACCACCGCACTCCAGCCTGGGCAACAAAGTGAGACTCCGTCTCAAAAAAAAAAAGACGTTTCTGGATTTTACTACCTGTTTTAGAAGCCATTCCTCAATAACTTCCTATTCCATTGTTTTATTTTCTTATATCTGTTACCATCTGAAAATATTGGTTTATAGTCTGTCTTCCTCACTAAAATATAAGCCACACAAGGACAAGGACTTAGGCTTTTTTTGTTCACCATTTAGTATTTAGGACAGTCTAGCATATAATGGGCTTAATAAACAAATTGAATGGTCAAAAAAAATTTTTTTCTCCATTTTATAGCCTGCCTTTACATAGGGTGCCACTAGATGGCAATCATGCCTTTTTAGGCACTATGATGCCTGAGTATTGGGACATCAGAGGAAACTGAGAAATTATTGGCTCAAAGTGGAGAACTTGAGGTCAAAATTAATGAGCGTAAGAATTGAGAATGAGTGTGAATTATCACAGCAGCTCAGAGGGAACTATAAGGACCAATAATATTCGAGATGGTTAAAAAGCACTTAAAATGAAATGTATAGTGTGATTTTTGTTTGTTTTTACTGCTCCCTTCCTATTGCCTAAAACAGTACCTGGTTTCTAGTAGGCTCTCAATAAATAATAAATATTTTGTAAATGAATAAAACAGGGCCTAACTATATTCCTCTTCATACAAGTTCTCTGTTTGAATGTACAAATGGTTGACATTCTAGAATACTTTGGTCAGTGTTATGGACTTAGAATATGAAATTTCTTTATGGATATAAATTTATACAATGACTGATTGTGAACCAGGTTTTTTTCGTGGCAGAAGAAGTTGTCCTCAACTATCAGTAGATTTTTAGAGGTATGTATTTAGTCTAAATTCTAGGTTCCTGTTTAGTTATTAGCAAAATAATTATAAGAAATTGAAGACAAGTTAAATATAAAATAGAATGATATTGTTTGTTCTTGTTCCAGATGAACATCACCCGAAAACTTTGGAGTCGAACTTTCAACTGTTCAGTCCCTTGCAGTGACACAGTGCCTGTAATTGCTGTTTCTGTGTTCATTCTCTTTCTACCTGTTGTCTTCTACCTTAGTAGTTTTCTTCACTCAGAACAAAAGAAACGCAAACTCATTCTGCGTAAGTTTTTTACAGTTATTTATTTTATAGATAAAAGCCTGTATTTTGCAGCCGGGCGCGGTGGCTCAAGCCTGTAATCCCAGCACTTTGGGAGGCCGAGACAGGCGGATCACGAGGTCAGGAGATCGAGACCATCCTGGCTAACATG
>NW_012124034.1:0-1083 GCF_000951035.1 Colobus angolensis palliatus
ACATGGTGCTGGCTACAGCTCCCCCATCCTCAGAACCCCAATGTCAGTTCTCCTCCCCAAAGGGGACATTCCCTACAGACACCACCTCCCACGCCTAATTTTTTTGTATTTTTAATTTTTTTGTATTTTTAGTAGAGACGGGGTTTCACCGTGTTAGCCAGGGTGGTCTTGATCTCCTGACCCCGTGATCCGCCCGCCTCGGCCTCCCAAAGTGCTGGGCTTACAGGCGTGAGCCACCGCACTCGGCCCACAATTGCTATTCATTATAACTCCATTGCTTTTGCATATCCATGTGGATTCCTCCAGCTAAAACCTGGAGGTGGGATGTTTGGCTCCAGCAGCATAAATTCACATTCCCCACGCGCTCTGGATTCTAAGAACTGCAGCAGCAGAGGCGTCTGCCGGGCTCTGTATGGCTGCCTGGCTCAGAGCTGGAGACTGTCTTCGTTTGGGCACCTTTATGCCACAGGGACCCCAGCGGTGGGTGGCAGGCGTCACCCACAGGAGAGGGAGGCTGGGGGTGGTGGAGCCCACACCAGAAGACACATCCTCAGTTCCTTTTTTTTTTTTTTTCAGACAGGGTCTTGCTCTGTTGCCCAGGCTGGAGTGCAAGTGGCCTAAGCACGGCTCTCTACAGCCTCCAGCTCCTGGTCAAGGGATCCTATTTGCCTCAGCCTCCCCAGTAGGTGGGACCACAGGCACTCGCCACCATGCCTGGCTAACTTTAAAATTATTCTGTAGAGATAGGGGTGGTCTCGCTATGTTGCTCAAACTTCTGGATTCAAGCAATTCCCCACACCCCGATTTGCCTCCCAGCGTGCTGGGATTACAGGGGTAAGCCACCATGTCCGGCCTCCCCATCCTGCTGTATCCTCACCCAACCACGCATCCCCACATCCGCACCACAGGCGGGGATCTGCATCCCACATCACAAAGAGGGAGACTGAGGCTGGTGGTGGCATGTCCTTGCCTAAGGTCACAGGGCAAGAGAAAGTAAGGGTCGGCCGGGCGCGGTGGCTCAAGCCTGTAATCCCAGCACTTTGGGAGGCCGAGACGGGCGGATCACGAGGTCAGGAGATCGAG
>NW_012124035.1:0-3230 GCF_000951035.1 Colobus angolensis palliatus
CCAAGCAGTATTTCTAAACAAGGAGATAGTTTCTAGTTAATTCTAAAGTCCTCCACATGTCTCCAACTAGTCACAATCTTCTTCCTCCTGCTAAGTATAACCACTGTTCTGATTTTAATGGTAATAAATTCCTTCCTTTTATTCTTTCTCCAATTTCAAGTCTTTTTAAGTTTTCAGAAGTCTCTTAAGTTTTGTCTTCATCTTTCTTTGTGTTCTTAACACCTTATTTGCTGAAGAAACATCTTCCATTCTAGATTTTGCTGATGCCATCCCTGAGATTTGCTTAAATATGTTCTCTGACCCCTCTATATCCTCTAATTAAGTAGAGGGATCAAGAGGCTTATGTATCTGAGTCCAGAGCTCACACTGCTCACTGCACAATAACCAGTAAGTCAAGAGACAAGGTGTTAGGGCGAGGAACTTTACTTCAGAGAGCCAGCAAACGGAGAAGATGGCAGACTCATGTCCTAAAGAACCATCTTAAAAGGCATGAATCTCATGCCATTTTTTTATGTTGGGCAAAGGGGAACAAGGAGGAGGTTGAGGTCAGGAGGTGACTGGCGACTACAGATATCTGGGTGTCAGCAGGGGTCCGAGAAGGTTGCACAACGTTGTCCTCGGTCAGGTCACAATGCTCCTGTAAATCTTTAACATAACATTGTTACTTGTAGGTACACCCTCCTTATCTCCTTGGGAATTATTAATAGTTTTGGAAAGGGATTATTCTCCTTGCTTTAAAGTTATACTATAAACTAGATCCTCCCATTGTTAACTTGGCCAGCGTGTAGGAATGAGCAAATGCCATTAGCTTGTGAGGTTAGAAGTAAGGTGGAGTCAGCTATGCCAGATTTATCTCACTGTTACACTTGATCGATTTTGATTCAATTTATTTTATTTATTTTTTTGCAAGACAACTTCCTGGGCAGTATTGTATGCATCGTATGTTGGCACTTTTCCTGCTCCCCTCACACCAGAGAGAACTGGGCTTACGGTTTATTGTGTTAAAGGAAAACGCCACCTCTAAAGAGCTTTATTTAGTGTCTCAGGGGCGGAAGGGCAAGGATGGCTTTTACTGAGAATTAAAAGTGTGGTTTAAGGCTGATCTTCATGCGGGGACTTGATTAGGATTAGGTAAAGATGACGACACCACAGTGGAGAATTAGTGGAAACAGCTAGGTTAGAATTTTGAGGTTAGGAATTGAAAATTTTCTAGAGTACAAACTGTTGATGTTTGCCATTTAAGAATTAATGGAGCCGGGCGCGGTGGCTCAAGCCTGTAATCCCAGCACTTTGGGAGGCCGAGACGGGCGGATCACGAGGTCAGGAGATCGAGACCATCCTGGCTAACACGGTGAAACCCCGTCTCTACTAAAAATACAAAAACTAGCCGGGCGAGGTGGCGGGCGCCTGTAGTCCCAGCTACTCGGGAGGCTGAGGCAGGAGAATGGCGTAAACCCGGGAGGCGGAGCTTGCAGTGAGCTGAGATGACACCACTGTACTCCAACCTGGGGAGACAAGAGCGAAACTCTGTAAAAAAAAAAAAAAAGAAAAGGAAGAAAAAAATTGCCGGGCACAGTGGCTCAAGCCTGTAATCCCAGCACTTTGGGAGGCCTAGGTGGATGGATCACCTGAGGTCAGGAGTTCAAGACCAGCCTGGCCAACATGGTAAAAAGCCATCTCTACTAAAAATACAAAAATTAGCCAGGCGTTGGGGCAGGTGCCTGTAATTCGAGCTACTGGGGAGGCTGAGGCAGGAATATCACTTGAATCCAGGAGGCGGAGGTTGCAGGGAGCAGAGATCATGCCACTGCACTCCAGCCTGGGCGACAAGAGCGAAACTCTGTCTCAAAAAAAAAAAAAAAAAAAATCTGTAAGTGTACATATGTGTGTTACATATTTACATAAAAATAAATTACCAATTACCTAATGAGTTTATACGGCAACTTCTTGGCCAAACTTAGAACTAAATGGTGTTTAATTAAAATTTTCTGTCTTTGATCTGTATGTCTTTTGCTCAGTACCAATTCTCCAATACTCCAGTGATGATAAAATTAAAATACCATGCAAGTATTTGTTTCCTTTATTCTTTTTTTGTTTTTTTTTTGAGACAGAGTTTCACTCTGGTTGCCTGGACTGGAGTGCAATGGTGCAGTCTCGGCTTACGGCAACCTCCACCTCCCGGGTTCAAGCGATTCTCCTGCCTCAGCCTCCAGAGTAGCTGGGATTACAGGCATGTGCTGCCACGCCCAGCTAATTTTGTATTTTTAGTAGAAACGGGGTTTCTCCATGTTGGTCAGGCTGGTCTCAAACTCCCAACCTCAGGTGATCCACCCACCTTGGCCTCCCAAAGTTCTGGGTTACAGGCATGAGCCACCATGCCCAGCCATTTCCTTTATTCTTTATGACACGTGAAACATTCTCAAAACATTAATAACAGCTTTACTACCAAAATGATTACTGAAAACAGTTGTTTTTTAGTATGTCCAGTCTCCTCCTTATTTTTAGTTTTACTGTAATCATATTTTTAAATATATAGTCATTGCATCATATACTTCCTCTCTTATGACTGATATTTACTCTTTTTTTTGAGACCGTTTCACTCTGTCGCCCAGGCTGGAGTGCAGTGACCTGCTCTTGGCTCACTGCAACCTCCACCTTCTAGTTTCAAGTGATCTTCCTGCCTCAGCCTCCCAAATAGCTGGAATTACAAGTGTGCGCCATCATGCCTGGCTAATTTTTGTATTTTACAAAATACAAAGGCTGATCTCGAACTCCTGACCTCAAGTGATCTGCCTGCCACAGCCTCCCAAAGTCCTGGGATTACAGTTGTGAGCCACAGTGCCCGGCCCCGATATTTACTCTTAACCTAAATACACATCTTTAAGTTTGTAGTTGTTGCTGTATTTAGTGCTCAGCACCGTGTGGTGTGGCTGCAGTGATTCATGCACATGAGACTCAGCCTTCCAGGAGCTCTCTTTTCCACAGGTGCTAGAGCTCAAGTGCTAGGAGGTAAGATCCACACGGCGAGTGTGGGGCCTCCCCTGACTTAATAAGACTGGCTTGGGCCGGGCGCGGTGGCTCAAGCCTGTAATCCCAGCACTTTGGGAGGCCGAGACGGGTGGATCATGAGGTCAGGAGATCCAGACCATCCTGGCTGACCCGGTGAAACCCCGTCGCTACTAAAAATACAAAAAAACTAGCCGGGCGAGGTGGCGGGCGCCTGTAGTCCC
>NW_012124036.1:0-1595 GCF_000951035.1 Colobus angolensis palliatus
AAAAAAAAAATTCAAATTGTGAATCACTTTAAGTACTCAAAAACAACCCCAACGTAATATACATACTGTACTCAGTAGGAAATTATGCAAACTTACAGCTGGTTTGAAGTTTACAGTTCAGTTATGCTGCTAAGCAGTTGTACTAGTTTCCTAGGGCTGCTGTAACAGTCTCACAAGCTGGGTGGCTTAAATAACAGAAATTGAGGCCGGGCGTGGGGGCTCATGCCTGTAATCCCAGCACTTTGGAAGGCCAAGGTAGGGGATCACTTGAGGTCAGGAGTTTGAGACCAGCCTGGCCAATGTGGTGAAACCCCATCTCTACAAAAAAAAAAAAAAAAAATTAGCTGGGCGTGGTGGCACACACCTGTAGTCCCAGTTACTTGGGAGGCTGAGGTGGGAGAATCACCTGAACCTGGGAGGCGGAGGTTGCAGTGAGTGGAGATTGTGCCACTGCAGTCCAGCCTGGGTGACCCAGTGAGACCCTGTCTCTAAATAAATAAAAAAAACAGAAATATATTATCTCACAGCTTTGGAGGCTGGAAGTCCAAGATCAAGGTCTCAGCAGGATTGGTTCCTTGTGAGGGCTGTGAGGGAAGGATCTGTTCCAGGACTTTCTTCTTGGCTTGTAGATGGCCATCTTCTCCTTATGTCTCTTCACAGTCTTCCCTTTATATGTATCTGTCTCCGTCCAAATTTCCCTTTTTTTTTTAATTTGAGACGGAGTCTCACTCTGTCGCCCAGGCCGGAGTACATTGGCGCAATCTCGGCTCACTGCAAGCTCTGCGTCCTGGGTTCACACCATTCTCCTGTCTCAGCCTCCCGAGTAGCTGGGACTACAGGCGCCGCCACCACACCCGGCTACATTTTCGTATTTTTAGTAGAGACAGGGTTTCACTGTGTTAGCAAGGATGGTCTTGATCTCCTGACCTCGTAATCCGTCCACCTTGGCCTCCCAAAGTGCTGGGATTACAGGCGTGAGCCACTACGCTGGGCCAAATTTCCTGTTTGATAAGGACAACAGTCACACTGGATTGAGGTCCACCCTAATGAGTTCATTTGAATTTGACTACCTCTTTGAAGACCCTATCTTGAAATAAGATCACACTCTGAGGTACTGTAGGTTAGGATTCCAACATGTCTTCTTTAGGGAGGTGGAATACAATTCAACTCATAATAGCAATATAACATAGGGGTAAGAGCCTGATTCTGAATCCTAGCTCTGCCACTTATTGTGATATGAGACCTCACTAGATCTCTTTTTTTTTCCTTAAATGAGGATGAAACAGGTAGCATCTTCCTCATGCAGTTGTGAGGATTAAATGAACTAGTCCACGTAACGCTTGGAATACCAGGTGGTACAACATATGTTAGGTTCATTGATTCATTCATTAATTCAACAAATAGTTATTGAACACCTACTAAGTGCCAGGCACTGTTCAATGTGCTTGAAATATTGAAGCAAATAAAATAAGCAAAAATGTCTACCCTCATGGGGCTCATAATCTAGTGAGGAAAGAAAGATAATTTAAAATTAGAACATGGCCTGGCATGGTGGTGGCTCATGCCTGTAATCCCAGAACTTTGGGAGGCTAAGG
>NW_012124037.1:0-1480 GCF_000951035.1 Colobus angolensis palliatus
GGAACAAAGCTGGATGGAGAATGACTTTGACGAGTTGAGAAAAGAAGGCTTCAGTCGATCAAACTTCTCAGAGCTAAAGGAGGAACTATGAACCCAGCGCAAATAAATTAAAAACCTTGAAAAAGGATTTGATGAATGGATAACTAGAATAACCAATTCAGAGAAGTCCACAAGCGACCTGATAGAGATGAAAACCATGACACGAGAACTATGTGACAAATGCACAAGCTTCAGTAACTGACTTGATCAACTGGAAGAAAGAATATCAGTGATTGAAGATCAAACGAATAAAATGAAACAAGAAGAGAAGTTTAGAGAAAAAGAGTAAAAAGAAATGAATGAAGACTCCAAGAAACATGGGAGTATGTGAAAAGACCAAATCTACATCTGATTGGTGTACCTGAAAGGGATGGGGAGAATGGAACCAAGTTGGAAAACACTCTGCAGGATATTATCCAGGAGAACTTCCCCAACCTAGCAGGCAGGCCAACATTCAACTTCAGGAAATACAGAGAATGCCACAAAGATACTCCTTGAGAAGAACAACTCCAAGACAGATAATTGTCAGATTCACCAAAGTTGAAATGAAGGAAAAAATATTAAGGGTAGCCAGAGAGAAAGGTCGGGTTACCCACAAAGGGAAGCCCATCAGACTAACAGCAGATCTTTCGGAAGAAACTCTACAAGCCAGAAGAGAGTAGGGGCCAATATTCAACATTCTTAAAGAAAAGAATTTTCAACCCAGAATTCATATCCAGCCAAACTAAGTTTCATAAGTAAATAAGAAATAAAATCCTTTACAGACAAGCAAATGCTGAGAGATTTGTCATCACCAGGCCTGCCCTACAAGAGTTTCTGAAGGAAGCACTAAACATGGAAAGGAACAACCAGTACCAGCCACTGCAAAAACATGCCAAAATGTAAAGACCATCGATGCTAGGAAGAAACTGCATCAACTAACAAGCAAAATAACCAACTAACATCATAATGACAGGATCAAGTTCACACATAACAATATTAACCTTAAATGTAAATGGGCTAAATTCTCCAATTAAAACACACAGAATGGCAAATTGGATAAAGAGTCAAGACCCATCAGTTTGCTGTATTCAGGAGACCCATCTCATGTGCAGAGACACACATAGGTTCAAAATAAAGGGATGGAGGAAGATCTACCAAGCAAATGGAAAACAAAAAAAGTCAGGGGTTGCAATCTTAGTCTGTGATAAAACAGACTTTAAAGCAACAAAGATCAAAAGAGAAAAATAAGGCCATTACATAATGGTAAGGGGATCAATTCAACAAGAAGAGCTAACTATCCTAAATATATATGCACCCAATACAGGAGCACCCAGATTCATAAAGCAAGTCTTTAGAGACTAACAAAGAGACTTAGTCTCCCACACAATAATAATGGTAGATTTTAACACCCCATTCTCAACATTAGACAGAACAATGAGACAGAAAGTTAAAAAGGATA
>NW_012124038.1:0-1347 GCF_000951035.1 Colobus angolensis palliatus
TCAGAATCAAACAGAAAAAGATTCTTCTTTTCTAGGGTAAAGGAGGGGCAAGTGGAGATAAGCAGACTCTTTGGAGGGGAAGCTGGACAAGTGAGGGGAAATGACCCGTGGGAGCTGACAGGAAAAGGATCTAGTTGTATTCAGTCGATTCCCAGGAGAAGCTGGGCAGGGAGGTGACTTGGCAGGGACACTCCACTTTGTACTTGTTCAGGCTTGGGGGCAAGCAGAGTTCAGGAATCTGTAGGAAAGAGAGAAGTCTGACCAAAGTTTTGTCAAGCAAAGGGGGTAAGTAATGGGCGACTATGGACACATGGTCAGAGACAAGAATAGATGGGGCAGAGGAATAATAGTGACAAAAATACTTGTTTTAAGAAAAGGTAAAACCACAGCTCTCATATTAGTATAAAATAAGCACATTTTAAAGATTCCATTTCAGTGGAGTACAGTGGCTCACACCTGTAATCCCAGCACTTTGGAAAGCACAGGTGGATGGATCACCTGAGATCAGGAGTTTGAGGCCAGCCTGACCAACATGGAGAAACCCTGTCTCTACTAAAAATACAAAATTGGCCAGGCATAGTGGCGGGCACCTGCAATCCCAGCTATTCGGGAGGCTGAGGCAGGAGAATCGCTTGAACCTGGGAGGCAGAGGTTGTGGTGAGCCAAGACTGCACCATTGCACTCCAGCCTGGGCAACAAGAGTGAAACTCCGTCTCAAAAAATATATATAAAAGAGTCCATTTAACTTGATTAAATGAGGCAATCTGGTGGATGTTATAACTGGTTCAAAGGAGAAGCCAAAGCAGCACAATTTACATGACGTAAAGAGTATTGGAATTGAATATGCAACTAGACAAAAAGCTAGTCTCTCTACAGGGGCAATGTAGGCCTCTACTGGACAGAATGCATTTGCATATCCATAGGAAAACTTATTTTGCTACAGTTATCTACAACTTAGATAACTTACTTAGAGTTACTTAGATAACTGTACGTTGCTACAGTTATCTACAACTTAGAGTTACAAAATAACTCAAAAACAATGAAAGGGGCCTGTGTGGTGGCTCACACCTGTAATCTCAGCACTTCGGGAGGCAGAGGCAAGGGGATCACCTGAGGTCAGGTCAGTAATTCGAGACCAGCCTGGCCAACATGGTGAAACCCCATGTCTACAAAAAATAGAAAAAATCAGCCAGGTGTGGTGGTGTGCACCTGTAATCCCAGCTACTTGGGAGGCTGAGGCAGGAGAATCACTGGAACCTGGGAGGCAGAGGTTGCAGTTCGCTGAGATGGTTGAGATCATGTCACTGCACTCCAGCCTGGGTGACAGGAGGAGACTACATCTCAAAA
>NW_012124039.1:0-1126 GCF_000951035.1 Colobus angolensis palliatus
CCGAGGCGGGTGGATCACGAGGTCAAGAGATTGAGACCATCCTGGCCAACATGATGAAACCCCATCTCTACTAAAAATACAAAAATTAACTGGGCATGGTGGTGTGCGCCTGTATTCCCAGCTACACGAGAGGCTGAGGCAGGAGAGTTGCTTGAACCCGGGAGGCAGAGGTTGTGGTGAGCTGAGATCGTGCCACTGTATTCCAGCCTGGTGACAGACTAAGACTCCATCAAAAAGAAAAAAAAATTGACAGAACAGAACCATGAGAAACGAATGTGACTAAGAAAATATGTAATGCTGTGTAATATATTTAATTAACTTGTGTATTAGCTTCTTGTCGCTGCTGTATACTGAATTACCACAAATTTGGTTGTTGGCTTAAAACAGTACAGATTCATTGTCTTCAAGTTCTAGAGGCCAGAAGTCCAAAGTTGGTCTCCCTAGGCTAAAGACAAGGCATGGGCAGAACAGGATTCTTCTGCAGGCTCCAGGTGAAAACCTTTTTATCTGCTTCCTCCAGCTTTTGGAGGCCACCCCAATTCCTTGGCTTGTGGCCTCTTCCTTGCATCACTCCAATCTCTTGCTTCCATCATCCCACCTTCTACTTCCTGTTGTGTGGTTAAATTTCCCTCTGCCTCCCTCTTATGAGGAAATGTGCAGTCCCATTTAGGGCCCACTGACTAATCCAGGATAATCTCCCCATCTCCATACATTTGATTTCATCGCATCTGCAAAGTCTCCTTTGCCATGTAAGATCACTTTCACAGGCTCTATAGAAGAGGACCTGGGTATCTTTGAGGGTCATGATTCAGTTTACCACATACTGGTTATTGTTCTCCCAAACTCCCCAATTCTTCCATCAGAATATAACCTCCATGAAGGCAGGGATTTAAAAAAAAATTAAGTACAACATATATACAATAAATACAGATCATGAGGGTACAGTTTGATGATTTTCAAACTGAACACACTTGTGCTGAAGAATTAGGATGTTAGGCTGGATATGGTGGTGCATGCCTATGGTCCCAGCTACTCAGGAGGCTAAGGCAGGAGAATCACTTGAGCTCAGGAGTTCGAGGCCTGCCTGAGCAACTTAGGGAGAGCCCATCTTAGAAAGCAAGAAAGA
>NW_012124040.1:0-1295 GCF_000951035.1 Colobus angolensis palliatus
TTGCTCAGGCTGGAGTGCAGTGGCGTGATCTTGGCTCACTGCAACCTCTGCCTCCTGGGTTCAAGCGATTCTCCTGCCTCAGCCTCTGGAACAGTTGGGACTACAGGCATGTGACACTATGCCCGGCTAATTTTTTTGTGTTTTTAGTAGAGACAGGATTTCACCATGTTGGCCAAGCTTGTTTCGAACTCCTGACTTCAAGCGATCTGCTCGCCTTGGCCTCCCAAAGTGGTGGGATTACAAGCATGAGCCACTGTGCCTGGCCAAAAATCACACATTTTTCTTCCAAAGTAATTAACTTTTCTTTCTTTGTTTTTTTTTTTTATTTTTATTTTTTTAATTGAGACAGAGTCTCGCTTTGTCACATAGGCTGGAGTGCAGTGGCATGATCTTGGCTCACTGCAACCTCTGCTGCCCGGGTTCAAGTGATTCTCATGCCTCAGCCTCAGCCTCCCGAGTAGCCATGTGCCACCACACGTGGCTAATTTTTTTTTGTATTTTTAGTGGAGATGGGTTTCGCCTTGTTAGCCAGGCTGGTCTCAAACACCTGACCACAGGTGATCCGCCCACCTTGGCCTCCCAAAGTGCTAGGATTACAGGCATGAGGCACTGCGCCTGGTCCCAAAGTAACTTTTTATTGTGAGTTAGAATAAATTTAGATGAAATCAACAGTATTTGTGAGAATAAGCTCAGTGAAAATACCAAAATAACACACTCTTCTCAAAGTAACTTCTTAAGGCTAATTAGAGAAAATATTATTATTATTATTATATTATTTGTGATAGAGCCTCGCTCTGTGGCCCAGGCTGGAGTGCAGTGGTGCAATCTCGGCTCATTGCAACCTCCACCTCCTGGATTCAAGTGATTCTCCTGCCTCAGCTTCCCATGTAGCTGGGATTACAGGTGCCCACCACCACGCCTGGCTATTTTTTTTTTTTTTTTTGTATTTTTAGTAGAGATGGAGTTTCACCATGTAGACCAGGATGGACTCGATCTCCTGGCCTCGTGATCCACCCGTCTCGGCCTCCCAAAGTGCTGGGATTACAGGCTTGAGCCACCGTGCCCGGCCCAGCACATCTTAAAATAAGCTCAGAACTTCACATTCTTTGGCAAGGAAACCAATTCTTTGAGCAAAGTTTGAGCAAATTTAGATTAGTCTAAGCATAAGCATTATAAGTAAAAATGTGCTTAGAATCACACATTCTTTTCTTTCTTTCTTTCTTTCTTTCTTTCTTTCTTTCTTTCTTTCTTTCTTTCTTTCTTTCTTTCTTTCTTTCTTTTTCTTTCTTTCTCTT
>NW_012124041.1:0-1271 GCF_000951035.1 Colobus angolensis palliatus
TGGCTAATTTTTTGTATTTTTAGTAGAGACGGGGTTTCACTGTGTTAGCCAGGATGGTCTTGATCTCCTGACCTCATGATCCGCCTTCCCAAAGTGCTGGTGTTATAGGCATGAGCCACTGTGTCTGGCCACAAATAATTATTTTAAGCAGAAGAAAATGCTTACTGATTTTTGTTTCTCATCTTTCTGAAAACCAAGAGAAACACTTTGGTTTCATTGTATACTCATTTGTATTAAATGTTTTTCTCTCCCTAAATCCTAAGAGAAATTTAAAACATGCATTCTTAAATGAAGGACATTGAAAGGGTTGTCAACAGTTTTACTTTTTTACAACTTGCAGAAAAATTCTCCTTATGGCCAAGGACCTCACAATAAATCAAAACCTAAGGGAAGTATTTCTGCCAGAATAAAGTTTATGTAGCCCAGGTGTTTTTGATGATTTAGCAAGACAACAGGACAGCTCTTAGAGGAGGCACTCAACCAAGGAATAGAACTCAGATGGTGGCCAGCTGGTCAGCAGCCTATTTCTGGCAATTACTATCTCATGAGATCATCTGTTGAAGTCCTTCTTGTTTAAGACTCATACATCTTAAGAACCATATCATACATATTTGAAAGGATGCTTATTTTCCCTTTCCTTTTTGTTTCTTAGAAGGTGGCAAATCTATGAATGGGATCAAGTCATTAATCAGCAATTTAAAAAGGAAAAAGAAGAGGGGACAAAACACTCCCTGGATTTCCACCAACAGCTTATTTTTTTTTAAAAATGAAAATATTTATGGGTACATAGTAGGTATGTATATTTATGGGGTACATGAGATATTTTGATTCAGGCATACGGGATGTAATAATCACATCAGGGTAAATGGGGTATCCAGCACCTCAAGTATTTATCATTTCTTCGTGTTACAAACATTCCAGTTATACACTTCTAGTTATTTTTAAATGTACAATAAATTTGTGTTGACTGTAATCACCCTGTTGTGCTAGCAAATACTAGATCTTATTCATTCTATGTAACTATATTTGCGAACCCATTAACCATCGCCACTCTGCTCCCCTCACCACCCTTCTTCCCAGCCTCTGGTAACCGTCCTTCTACTCTATTTCCATAAGCCGAATTGTTTTAATTTTTAGCTCCCACAAATGAGTGAGAACACGTGAAGTTTGTCTTTCTGTGCTTGGCTTATTACACATGATATGTCCTCCGATTCCATCCATGTAGTTGCAAATGACAGGATCTCATTTTTTTTTTTTTTTTCTTTTTGAGA